>NC_053025.1:206748217-207048217 GCF_003073215.2 Triticum urartu | reverse complement strand
TGGCCTCTTCCAACCCTCAAGCATGTCCAGGCCAACGACAAGCCCCAGAGGACCGACGAAGCGGAGGTGCTCATCATTGAGCAACCTCGCGATGACCACTGTCAGCCCAAGGCGATGGCCCCGGCGTTGACGAGCCTGTGCTCGAGGACGGTGGGTGCCTGCCTTTCGAGGTGGGGTGCCCTGCCTTTACTCATGAGCTACAGCAAGTCCTCTGGCCATGCGCTCGCACGTTCAAGCCAGAGATACCCAAGAATTACAACGGGAGGCTCAACCCAGTAGAGTTTTTGAGCATCTACACTATCGATGTTCAAGCTACCGGGGGAAGAGATGAGAAGGTGTTCGCCAACTACTTCCCTTTCGCGCTCAAATCCAATGTGAGGTCTTGGCTGATGCACCTTCCAGAGAACTTCATTTTTTCGTGGGCTAACCTATGCCATGAGTTAATTGGCACCTTAATGGGCGACCATCCAGAACCGGGATGGCCCAGCGACCTTCTGCTTCTCTAGCGAAAAGAAGGAGAGACTCTATGGAAGTATTTGCAAAGATTCAGCAGAGTCCACAAGAATATCCCAGATATCCACCCGGCAGCAGTGATAGTAGCTTTCCAGTCCATTGTGCATAACTGCAGGATACGTTCCAAGATGAATGTGCAGTTGCCCAAGATTGTGAAGGAGCTTTACACCTTGGTGGACAAGTGTTCTCGGGTGGAGGAAGGAAGGAAACTTCCTGGAGAGGAGGATTGCGTCGATGTCGATTCAGAAGTTGACGTTGAATCCACCAGTCAGAAGACGAAGAACAAGAAGCGCAATAAGATTCGCAAGCATAAAGCAGTGATGACCGTCGAAGGATCAGGCACACCTAGTACTGGCAAGAAGGCTAAGGCCGAAACTCCCAGCAAGGAAGCTGTCGCGTGCTCTGACTGCTGGGAAGTTATGGCTGCCGAGAAAGCTAGGAAAGGTGATGGGCCGTATTGCAAGATTCATCGAACCAAGGGCCATGATCTCCAAGATTTTCGTGAGGTAGAGTAGCTCATTAAGAAGCAGAGGGCTGAGTATGAGAAGCATGACAAGGAAAAGGGTCAGAATGGCGCTAGTGGGAAGGGCCGAGGCGGTGAAGCAAACCGCCCCGGCAAGGCCTTTCGGAATCGAGGAAAACCCGTCAGGGGCTGTGAGAAGGAAATCTACAATGATGAGAGTGATGGAGGCGATGAAGAGGAAACCAGCGAGCAGGAATTCCAGCAGGCCACTAACGCCCTGTGCGTTCACAGGGGTGCATCTTTGCACTCCTCTCGCCACCAACTCAAATAGTGGGCGCGTGAGGTTAATGTCGTGGAGCCAGCGGCAGAGTTTCGGAAGCCGCTCAAATGGTCATGCATGCCCATCATCTTCGATGAAGAGGACCATCCTGATGGCACCACCGCGGTAGGGTGCTTGCCATTGTTGTTCTCTCCAACAATCCACAGCCTCAAAGTCACAAAGATGTTGGTTGACGGCGGAGCCGGGTTGAATCTGATTTCCCCAAAGGTGATCAGTAAGCTCTAGATAGCAGAGGAAGAACTAAAGGTCACGAGCACGTTTCAAGGAATTAATCTCGGTAGGAGCAATCATAAGGGAAAGATCACGTTGCCAGTGACATTTGGGGGAGAATTGAACTACTAGACCGACAAGATTGTGTTCGATGTGGTTGACCTCCCCTGCCACACAATGGGATTCCTGGATGCCCAGCCTTGGCAAAATTCATGGTAGCATCTCACTATGCCTACAACATCTTGAAGATGCTAGGGCCAGTGGGAGTCATTGTGATTCCATCAGATGAGCAAGACGCAATCATTTGCGTGGATAAGATGTACCAGGACGCGGTCGCGGCAGAGGCAGCGGCAGCGACAATTCCCGCCAAGGAAAGCAAAGCAAAGAAGAAGGATAGCCGAGACACCGGCAAGGTATCCGGGAAGCATACCTCTTCGGAGTGTGCTGCGCCTGTAGATGACTTGCCGGACAGTTCTAATGGCAAGAGATCCAAGGTTGCTGCACCACAAGTGAAGAAGGTCCCAGCAGGGCTGGATGGCATTGATGGTACTTTCACTATCAACACCACCCTTAAAGACAAATAGGAAAGCGCACTCGTTGCCATCCTATGGGAGGATGTCGATGTGTTTTCCTGGCAACTATCTGATATACCCGGCATTCCCCAAGAGGTAATCGACCACCACCTTGTTGTCTGCCCACATGTCTGACCCGTCAAGCAGAAGGTTCGGAAGCAGGCCTTGGAGAGGCAGCAGTTTATTGCGGAAGATATTAAGAAGCTTGAGGCAGCTGGTTTGGTCAGAGGAGTACTAAATCCAACATGGTTAGCAAACCCAGTAGTCGTGCGGAAGGCCAACGGGAAATGGAAGCTTTGCATAGATTTCATAGATCTCAACAATGCTTGCCCGAAGGACCCGTTTCCCTTGCCATGCATCGACCAGATCGTGGATTCCACTTTAGGATGTGATTTTCTCTCCTTTCTGGATGCATATTCTGGGTACCATCAGATCTTCATGTCCAAGGAAGATGAAGAGAAGACCTCGTTCATCACCCCATGTGGTATGTACTGCTTTATCCGCATGCCATTCGGATTAAAGAGTGTCAGGTCCACTTTTGCAATAGCACTCCAAATCGGTTTTGAGCCATAGCTTCAGAGAAACATTGAGGCTTACATGGATGATATTGTGGTCAAAACCAAGGAGAAAGCAACCCTCATCCAAGATTTGGAGGAGACATTTGCTATTCTGCGTAAGATCAACTTGAAGCTAAATCTAGAGAAGTGTGTGAATGGTGTTCCCTCTGGCAAGTTGCTTAGGTTCTTTGTGTCCCACCGTGGGATCGAAGCCAACCCTGACAAGATCAAGGCTATCGAGTAGATCCAAGCTCCCAAGACAGTTAAAGATGTGAGACACTTGATAGGATGCATTATCGCGCTTAGCAGATTCATCTCAAAGTCTGTCAAGCGCGCCTTGTCGTTCTGCAAAATCTTGAAGAATTCAATGGCCTATAAAGTGGACCCCGGAAGTAGATGCAGCTTTACAAGAGTTGAAGGTCTACTTATCCTTCGTGCCCACTTTGGTCGCACCCAAACCCCAAGAGGCACTGCTGCTGTACTTGGCGACAACTACTCAAGTGGTTAGTGCAACCTTAGTGGCACAGCGGGAACTAGAAGAAATAGAGAGTGAGCAAAGCCCAGATGGGCTGGATGAGGATCAGGGCAAGGAAGAGCACGGCAGCAGGGGCAACCCCAAGGACGCGGCAAGGAAGAAAGTGGTGAAGCGCCAAGTGTACTTTGTTAGTTCCCTATTACAGGGGGCTAGGTCGAGGTACTCTGGCATGCAAAAGTTGATTTTTTGGCCTCATCATGTCCTCAAGGAAACCGCACACTACTTCCAAACCCATGAGATTATGGTTGTCACTCACTTTCCATTGCAAAGGATACTCCAAAACCCTGACGCTACCGGCAGAATAGTGGAGTGGGCTTTGGAGTTATCCATCTTTGGTCTGATGTTTGAGAGCACATCAATGATTCAAAGCAGGGCATTGGCAGAGTTTATTGTAGAATCGATGCCAACCCCTGATGAAGACGTGCTGGAAATGGTTACCCCCAGCAAGGAAGCACCCCAAGAAATGGATTATGTATTTCCATTGTGCTTTCTCCCTACAAGGTGCGGGAGCTGGCGTGCTTCTCGTTGCTCCCACCAGGGAGCACTTGATGTACGTCGTCCAGATGCACTTTGCTTGGGAAGTGGAAACCAACAATACAGTAGAGTATGAAGGGCTCCTTGCCAGGCTCAAGATTGCCGCAAAATTGGGAATCAATAAACTGATCATTCGAGGAGATTTGCAATTTGTGGTGAGACAAGTCAACAAGGATTAACAAAGTCCATTGATGGAGGCATACGTTGAGGAAGTGAGGAGACTGGAGGAGTGCTTTGATGGATTGCAAACAGAGCATGTACCCTATGAGGAAAATAGCAGAGCTGATCATCTGTTAAAGTGTGCTACGCAAAAACATCCTATGGAACCAAGAACTTTTGTTCTCCATCTTACTCAGCCCTCCGTATCCTCGGCAACAATGTCCAGAAAGTGGAGGAAGTTAGACTCTGGTATGCCTCTCCCGGTAGAGTCTCCCAGGGCTCCTGGTAGGGACCCTGCCGGAAACAACTCCTCATCACTTGCCGGACTGCACCCTCCAGCCGGGCCAATGGACCCCGCGAATGAGAAGTGTGTTGCCGTAGACGAGGAGGTGCCGCTAGTCCTTGTTTCCGAGCGTCAGGCTCAAACTTAGGCAAGACACACAGTCCATTTCCTCCCAACTGGAGAACTTCCTGATGAGAAATATGAAGTTGAAAGAGTAGCCCTGAGGGCCAGTATGTATCAGTTTGTCGACGACACTCTGTTGAGAAGGATGCCCAACAGTGTGAAATTGAAGTGCATTTGTCGGGAAGAAGGAAAGGAACTACTGGCGGAGATACAGAAAGGCATGTGCGGCTCCCACCTTGGATCAAGGGCATTAGTTGGGAAAGCATTCCAAAAAGGATTCTATTGTCCCACAGCCCTCCAAGATGCGGTTGAGCCAGTCACCAAGTGTGAAGCCTGCCAGTTCCATTCCAAGAACATCCACCTGCCTACCCAGGCTCTTCAGACAATCCCTTTGTCATGGTCATTTTCAGTCTAGGGGCTCGATATCCTCAGCCCTTTCCCCTGAGCTGCCGGGAGCTTTGAATTCTTGTTTGTTGCGATCGACAAGTTTACAAAGTGGCCAGAAGTAGCTACCATGAGAAAGGTGACTGCTCAGTCAGCTATCAAGTTCTTGAAAGAATTGGTGTGCCGCTTCGGAGTCCCTGCAAGGATCATTACTAACAACGGTACCTAGTTCACGAGCCGCGCCTTCATGCAATATGTTCATGCCCTCGGAAGCGAGATCTCATTTGCCTCTGTCACACATCCCAGAAGCAATGGACAAGCTGAGAGGGTGAACACTGAAGTGCCGCGAGGACTCAAGACAAGAACATTTTGATACGCTGCAGAAGAACGGCAAGCGGTGGATCGATGAGTTTCCATTAGTTCTCTGGTCCCTCAGAACGACACCGAATCGAGCAACCGGGCAGACTCCCTTCTCCCTAGTCTATGGGGCAGAAGGAGTTACCCCCACGGAACTCATTTATGGGTCACCTCGAGTGCTTTCCTACGATGAAGTAGCGCAAGATCAGCACCAATGTGACGATGCTGTGCTACTCGAGGAGAACCGTCTCCAGGCTTCTACGAGTGCTGCACGCTACCAGTAAGCCCTGCGTCGCTATCACAGCCGCATGGTTCATGCCCGGTGTTTTGAGGAAGGCGACCATGTACTTAGGCACATTTAGTCCGCCAAGGGTGCAAAAAAGTTGACGTCGAATATTACCGAGTAGCACAAGTCACCAGACCTGGCGCAGTCTGTCTAGAGACCGGAGATGGCATTAAATTGCAAAAGTCATGGAATATTGAGCATCTCCGTAAGTTCTACCCATAAGTCGCGGCCCGGCATCCACCCTTTTTT
This sequence comes from Triticum urartu, assembly GCF_003073215.2. Classification (NCBI taxonomy): domain Eukaryota; kingdom Viridiplantae; phylum Streptophyta; class Magnoliopsida; order Poales; family Poaceae; genus Triticum; species Triticum urartu. The sequence goes on along the minus strand of NC_053025.1, from coordinate 207,042,652 downwards.
ACAGGCCTTGCCTTAGTTGCATGTAACCCCTTGTACAAAACCAGGCGCAGAACCTGAGAAGTAGAGAAATAAATGAAGCGCTAGGGGCCCCCACCGAGTTGCATGCATTTCATGAGCATTGCATGCATAAGCATTTCATAAGCATTACATATAGATAAGATTGCATCTTGCATCATTTCCATCTGCAGGTTTCTATTGAGAACTTGGTCTCCAAAGGGAGCTGGAAAGATGAACCATCACTGTGATCTTCGGCAAGCCAAACAGATAAGTTCTATCTCTCGTCCATATGTGTTCTATAAATGAAAACTTGTGCTTATGGAAAACCTCGTCGCTTTTTTGAAACTTAGGTGCTCCCATCCTTTGAGTCGAGCGCTGCCACGGTCGGAATGGTTGTAGTGGCCATTTAAAAAAAGGTTGGTGGGGGGCTGGTCCCTCATTTATGCCCAGTAGGCTCGGTTCCTCGATAGCCAAATAGAGAGTACCAGCAGGATAGCCTACCGGGGCAAACTCGTTTATTTAAAGATAAAGAGGCACTCCACCTATGCATGGACATATACATGCGCGAGTCCCCGACAAGGTTAATCTTTTTCATTAAATATGCTGAAAAAACAAGTACATACCTCACAAAACACAAACATGGACTCAAGAGATTACATTATTTGAATTAAAATTTGGCAAGTGCTTACAGGTTTAAGATTGAAAAAAGTTAAGTGCCCCGTCAACTCCTCTCCCTGTCCCTCTCATCCCAGGTATTGTGGTGGGAAGAGAAGAGGGCGGGAGGCAAATGACGGCACAACACCACCCCGATCCCGTCAGGACGTGCCAAGCACAGCCTAACAAGATCGGGAGTGGCGAGGCTGCGAAGGAGGAGGATAGAGGGAGCGCCCCAGTGATCCCCTGGTCACAGCTTCCAGGACTAGTCAAGAGGATCAAGGACAGGCACTGACAGGGAAGGCCGTCAGAGCTTAGTTGGGGGACCGTCGAAGGAGGCGAAAGTGCCAGGAGGGTGAACCCTTCCCCAGCAACCTAGAGAACAGTGACGACGGTGCCGGGGAGGGGAGGGAAAAGACGAGAAGACGAGGCAGCAGGTCGCCAGTACGAGACGAATGCGTCGATGCTATCGTACTCCGACTGGATGGCCTACCTCTCGCCTTCTCCGTCTTCCCTTGCTTCATCTTCATCAACACCACTCTAGATGAACACCAGGACCCTAGCCCGACGCCTTCCCCAAAGAAGCTGCCGAAGGCCAACACGGCCAGGGGGATCGGGGCGCGCACCTCCCCACCTTGGCGGGCAGGAAAGAGCGCCTCCCTTCAACATCAGCCCCGGGTCCACTGAAAGGAGCAGTGCTGGGATTACCTATGATCCCCAACCTTGCCTCCCGGGTGAACATCGAAGGCACCAAGAAACTGGTTACGAAGCTAACAAGTGGCAACAGCTAGAAGCAAGATCTCGCATTACCCAATGGACGGCCAACCGTGGCAGAGGAGACTAGCATTTCACCGCAATGAGAAAGCTTGATATTTCCTGCATCGCGGACGACTCATACCCCACACCTTCTCTGGGCTTGGGCTAGGCTCACTACCTAAGCATCAGAACAAGTGTTGAACACCGCCGGCCTCAAGCTACTTCACGGGGCCTGGCCCCAGGCTCTCGAAGTCAACATGGCCAACAGAAAGCAGACGATGGAGGAGAAGGGATGAATGACTCCGCTCTTCCTTCACCCCTCCTTTTATAGGAGGGTTGGAGGAGAGAGCTTATCCTTCAACAGATGACTACCGCCCTCCTCCAACAAATCGAGGAGGCCGGGCCCGTCCCTTGATGCTCTCCCACAGCACGTGCCTCCGTTACCTACCCTGTGCGATGCATGCAACATACGTTGCTAAGGGATAAGGCCGTGGTGGGAAGAGTGAATTGGCAGTTACTCCCCCGTGTATTAAAGTCATTCACGGGCCATTACAAGAGTGGCCCCACCGCGATTGGCTTTACGCGACGTGCAAGAAAACTGGAAACTGGCCTGGACCCAATATTAATGAAGATGCAAGGAAAACCTCAAGGGGCCAGCCACATCCACGCCCCTGCCCATGCACTTGTTGGGGCCTGCCCTGACGACGCCCGACAACACGTTCGAAACAGGCCCGGGGGCTTCTGTCAGTGCAACAAACCCTGGGTCTATTGCCCAGACTATTCATAGGCACGGGAACAAGACCACAACTCCAAAGATCAGATTGAAGCACAAGAGACCAGCCCTTTGAAGAATCCAACATGCGGATCAAGAAGATCAAGAGGAGCCAGGGAAGCAAGATGCAACAAGGAAAAATCCTCCCTTGTCGGGCAAGCGATCCTAACAAAGATCGGGTTACCCTCAGAAGCAAGCTTTCGAGGCATCTTGGCATGCTTGACGGGACTTACGAAGGCAGAACCAACCCACCGCACCACCTGATCGCGACCCAAGTCGTCGATCAGTGCAGTGTCTAGCTCCAAGATGACTAAGTGGCTGCAATCCACCACTTGGCATCCACTCCCTAGAGAAAATGCCTAGAAGTGACACCCGTCCTGCGACGTGTCAAGCAAGTAGGTGCAAAAGCCGGTGAAACAGCCTGGCAGCCCCTACCGGGCAAGCTATGATGTGACCTTGTGCGGCACATTTAATGTGCCCTACCATCCCTTCAGAGTTAGGTATGAAAGCACTGTTTGCTATCTAATCAGCGCATAATGACTAATTTGCCACTGTGGTGACCCCTTCTATCTATTAAAGGAGGCCCAAGGCAACTGTAGAAGGGGTTGGAGGATTTATACCTCCACACACTCATACGCGAGTGATCGTTCTCGCCCTAAGGCAACTCTGCCGGGCAAGCGAGTTGCATCCACCACCATTTTACCCACATCAATCCACCAAAGCAGGAGTAGAGTTTTACACCTCACAACGGCCCAAACTTGGGTAAAATAGCCAGTGTGATCTCTGTCATGCTCTTCACGTTTTTCCGCTCTTTGTGCAATGTGACATCCCCCCGCCGAACCAGAAAGGGACTTTTGGTCCCATAGGTGTCCGTGGTTTCCCGCGACACCTGACGTCGAGATGGGCACAGACAAATAGGTAGAACTGACCACCGGGACAAGGGACATGAGCCACACGGATGGGACTTTATACAACACGGCCGCCATAAAGAACAGCAACTAAAAGTCAAGGGATCCAAACAAGCTTCACGAAGGTAAAATTGCAATCACCGTAGTTGGCCCGAGTGGCAAGCCCGTCACCCCAAAGGATGTAGTAAAAAGGTATACCAAAATGCTAGGTTGCAACTTGCCAAAAACCATCCTGATTGGTATAAACGATTTGGTCAGACACAAGGAGAATCTACTACTGGCATTAAACCGTAGTTATGAATTTCCACCTGATGTCAACAAGGTAGACAAAAATTATGCTATGTCAAAATGGCCAAAGATGTTAAGGGACTAGAAGAGCTGTGCCCACTGCAATATAGTTGGTAAGGACTTCGAGACCATTAATAGGCTCAATCCAACTATGGATCACGAAAATTGGATGAAGTTTTGTGAATCCTCTGGTAGTGAGTCAAACAAGGAGATAAGCGATCATTTCCGTAAATTGTGGAAAAATTTGGCAGGTAACCACCATTTGGGCCGTGGTGGTTACAAAGCTGTAGAACACAAGTGGAAGAAGGAGGCCGCGGAGTGTATATCCGTGGGTAAACAGAATCTGTTCTGGGAACATCGAGATCGTGCTCGAGACTTCCATTTTCTCAGGGCCCATACAATGCAAGACACAAACAGTATGGAGTTGGTCCTCCTGACGGAGCAACTTCGCTCGACGGAGGAGAACTTGGTAACATCGATTAGCACTAATAATTTAGTCCCCACAACTTATTTATTATGTACCATACTAATATATGTATTTTTTGTAGAGACAAATAAATCAGGAATTGGGAGCGGGTCCTCATGAATCTCCCCATGGCTGTAGGTATTATGACCCTCTTTCCTGTGTAGTGAATGTGTGTTTTGGGGTTAACAGGAACCCAAGACTAGGCATGTGTTGGGAGGGGGTAAGATGTTGTGGGATGATGCCCACCCCGAAAGCAAATAACTAAAAGAATACCAAAGGAAGTACATAAATAAAACCAAGTTAGATGCAGCAGTCGAGAAAAAAGTTAGCACAAATGTTTCAGCACGATGCGCCAACTCCTACCCGTCAACATAGACCTATCATGACCGATCAGCCACATGCATCCCACTTTATTCCATGCTGGATGCAAGCCAACATGGAAGGGGTGAAGACACGGGTTGCCAAGGGTCAAATCATCCCGTTTACGAATGGTAGCAGAATCATGTGTGGGGTCGTCCTGCCACTTGGCATGATGAGGGTTCGGGGTGTAGGAGGTAGTGATGGGCTTTGAATCTTGGTCATTGCCTCACCCCCTGAAGATGGTAGCACTATGTTGTGGCAAGTGACCTAGAGCTGCCTGCTTAGCTGGCCAATGAATGATATAGAGGAGATTCCCCAAGAATATGCCAACATCGGAGACGTAGTTCCAAATAGTCCGCATTAAGGGGAGAAGAATGCACGTGAAAGTTGCAGACCATCCGCCGACATACCACCTATGCCTATTGTCATCCTTGAAGGGCAGAAAATGTACATGTATAAGCCTGGGAACCGCTTCTATCGGACTCTATGTCGAAGACCCTCTCGATTGATCTTCAAATTATACAAGCCCATGTGGTAGATCAATCAAAAAAAGTTCAACATGGATACACGTCCAAGATGATAGAAGGTTATAGTTTTGTCCAGGAGTCTTGGGTAGACAAAATCGACCTGGTCTTTAATGAGGTCATCCATGCAAATATCTTCTCTAGCAGCGCAGTCTCCCTAGAGTTAATGAGGCTCTGGGTACTTCATCGAGCTACAGATACCCTACTCCGGCATGGTAAAGTTTCCTTACCTGATCCTTTTTACATTCCCTGCCACAACCTGGAAACCACAGTAGGCCAGGAGGTTATCTCGGAATACCTGTTACCGTTATTTATGCTCAATCATCCACAAGCAGACACCTTTCTAGTGCCGTAATGCGACAAGTAAGTCGTTAACATCCACAAATTTATTTTGAAACATATAAATAGCCTTGTGGTTTGATCTCATAAATGTTAATTTCTTCATTGTTTTGCGCAGCGACAGACATTGCATCATAATCGCATTATTCCCGACGCAAGGGTTGGCTTACTTCTTCAATTCGAAGAGACACTGTAGCACCCAAGATGCGATTCTATCCCAATCACGTGATGAATTCATGATTGGGACACAACCACATTCTGAGCGCATAGGAAGGTGGATATCATTACAACATACGATGCACTGAATAGATGAGAATACCAGATTAAGGCTTACACTATCCACAAGCTAGAACATGAATACATGAATACATCAATACATAAAAATCGTCATACAGAAGAAGAAGGATCCAACTACGGATGGGATCAAATAGAAAAGAAGAATGACATCCACCCTGCTAATCCTAGGTTCCCGCCCCGGAACCTAACCCTTGAACGAGCAGGAAGAAGAAGAAGAACTCCAAAACAAGCAAGCATCGCTCTAACGCTAGGTCATCACATTACCTGTACCTGCACCTATTGTTGTAGTAATCTGTGAGCCACGGTGACTCAGCAATCCCATTACCATGGGTATCAAGACTAGCAAAGCTTAATGGGTATGGAATGGATAAGTGGTGAGGTGGCAGCAAGCGCTAAGCATTTGTATGGTCTCTAACTTATGAGTACAAGAATAAGAAGAGAAATTACGCATAACGGTCGCAATCTACACTAAAAAAAGACACATCCGTGACATTTTGGCCCGAATGAAAAAAAATTATGTCATGGTTATAACACTTGTATGACGATAATTGTGACAAAACCACGTATCATCATAGATCTGGTGGACTCCTACTTCTATGACAAAAAATCATGACATAAAATGGGCTTTTTGTCATGAGTGGGACAGGGACGCACCTGTATGACATTCTTTGGGCCGTCCATGATGGAAAAAATCGTGGTAGAAGTGAGGGTGAGGAAAATTTTGGGGAGTTCCCAGTTACGGTGGGTGGTCTGGGCTGAGTGATGCATGGTGGTTTGCGCGTTTCTCTGGTATACGTATGCGCATGTGTGCGAGGCATTGGGCTCTAACTGAACCTGAGTGAGGTGTTCGCTTACCAGAGTGATTGCACTAGCTACGTTACTTAACATGAGCGATTGATCCCTTGGCTGTTAACTGAACCCGAGCGATTCCTTTGCTACCGCTGCTAACTAAAGCCGATCAAACTCCCCTCTTAATGAATAGTGACCGCTGTAGGGGGTTGGATGAACAGTTCCTGGTGGGGGGTTGGATGAATAGGATCTCATGGTAGTAGAGGTCATTGCCGCTAGATGAATAGGACCCCGATCGAGGAGGCCGCCACACCCGAGCCAGCTGGTGGTGGATGAACAGGACCCCGTGGAGGCTCCATGAACAGTAGCTGGTGGAAGCTGGATGAACAGTAGCCCATGGATGAATAGTGTGATAGCCTGGATTTTTCCTTCTCTCTTTTTCCGGACTTTCCTTCTCTCTCTTTTCCGGACTTAGTTTTTGTCGTGGTTTTTGCCCTGATTTGATTTGGATTTTGGAATCATTTCAAATGGACTTGTCACTTGGGCATATCCTTGGCTTTCACCCAAGTTACCTATGTACTTTATTCCTCTGATAAATTCTCAAAATAATCAAATGAATATTTTTCGTAAAAGAAAAATATTCATTTTTCTCTTTGAAACTCACTCCAGCAACTTGTGCTCCAAAGCAACCCCAATTTTTCTTGCTCAGAAAAATCTGAGATAATTCCTAAATATTCTTAGAACCTTGGAACACCTTCCCATGCAAAAATATTGCACCACTTTTTGGAATATTTTTGCTGTAGAAAATCATTTCTATTCAGGCCCAAACTTCCAGTTTGTACAACTAGTACATTTTTCCTTGAGATTTTAGCCTTGATCTTTCTTGGGCTTAAACACCCTCCTAAGAAATCCTAAAATCCAGGAGATCAGCCCTAATGGCCTTCTAGAAGGTGGCCAAACTTGGCGACCAAGTTTCTGGACAGAAACTTGTCAGCTTAGTAGAGTCAAATCCGGTTGGCCTGGGCATGAACCATCACCTCTCCTAGACTTAACACTGCACGGTATAGCATGTAGACAAGTTTTGGCCTCTCCTGGGCGTCGTTTTGACCATGCCAGCTTGGTGACCACGCGAGAACACTGCGCCTGGCATCGTCTCGACATGCTCTGGCTGGCACTTTCCCCTCTATTTCGCGTGTGCTCGTTCCAGCGCTCACCGCCGACTGCCGGACCACGCCACAAGCCCCGACACATCACCCTTGACCACTCCCTGGCGCTCGCTGACGATGGAGCCGCCGCAGCAAGCATGGGCGCGTCACGGCCAAAGCGCCATAGTGCGCACATGCACTTGTCCACTTCCCCAACCGCTTCGTGTGCTCTTCCGTGAGCATGGGCAAGCTCCTGCATTGATGTTGAGCCTTTGCCGCCTAGTCATGGAGCTTCTCGTCGCCATTCTCCTCGTGTCCAGAGAGCTCCGGCGGCGACACGTCCCCCTTGCTCCAGCTATATAAAGCGACCCACCTTGAATCCTGGCTAAGCACCACTCCACACCACCCCCACAAACACGTAGAATGACCGCAACTCGGTCAGGCAGGCCTCTGGCCGTCGCCCCGACCAGAGGACTCTGGCGATCCCCGCAGGCCAGCCACCGCTCTCCAGGGCCTCTTGAGCTCAAGCAGCTGCTTGGGCGGGGCCTTGGTGGTCCATTGGTGCTGCCTGGACGCCGCCAAGCCCTCGGAGCCGCCCCTAGCCGTCGTCTTCAACCTCTCCACCGAAACCCGTCCGCCACTGTAGCTTGCGAGCTCAACCATGAGCAGCTCCGTCCACCTCTCGCCAAGCCACGGGTACGGGCAGGTGCGCCTTGAGCCCCTCTTCAATCCTATCCCTCTAGCATAGCCTCAAACCCCCTCATCGCCGGCGTAAGCTCTGGCGAAGCTCCGCCTCTCTCTGATCTCGCTCGCCCCCTCTCTCTCCTAATGTGCGGGACCCACCTGTCGGTCTCACCACTTCACCCGAAGCGTTACGAGTGGAGGCGTATTTCTGTTTTATGCCTTCAACGTCCCCCCCTGGATTTTTGTTTAATTCAAATCTTATTCAGAAAGTTGACAAAACTTTGACCAGCCACCATTTCTAAACCACAAGTCCAAATGATTTGATTTTTTTGCATTGTCTTTGTCTCAGAAAGCTCTAGCAACACATCAAAGGGTGGATTTTTCCTTGATGTCTAGAATTTCTGGTGATTTTCAGAATATGTTTTGACAATTATTTTTGTGGTTTTAAATTCCGTTTCAGAAGCAGAAGCTTGTCTTGAAGCAAACCAAGAGGGGTGTGATCCTCCTCTACACTAAGGCAAGCCATGCCAACATTTGGTTGGTGTTATTTCAATATCTATGATTTTCTACTTGAATATGAGTGCTTATTTGCATTTAAAATTTGGTAAATAAATTTAGTTAATTTCTATTTACTTTACCATGCTTGATATGCTTGTTTTAGTTACTGGTTGAATGCATGAACTTATTTGGCTAAGTAGAGTAAGATTTTGCACTAAAAAACTAATAAAAATATTGCTTGGTAAATAAAATGAGTTATAACCAGAGAAGGTTTGGTTCTAAGTATTGCAAGATGTTATGTTGTTAAGTTGGCTCCATGACTCTATTTGTTTGCTTTGCATGACGAATAGTGCATGATTGTGTTATTATATCATGTTGACCATAAAAAGTTTTTATCAAAGCTAAACTTGGTTAAGTTCAACTTAAATATGATGTTGATCACAACATGGTGCCACTGAATTGGGTTTTTAATTCAGTCCGACCACATTTACCATGTGGGAAGGTCTTGATTCGGTCCTTTTTTGTGGCTCTCACCGGTGCCTCCCGCGAGGGAAGGTTATGGGCCTGCATACCTTGGCCCGGTAGGCAGACATAAGCTTGTGTGCTCGTTTTTGTTTTTATGGTACCTTGTCCCCGTTTGGGACCGTTTTGCCACGACGGCGGCTGTTGGTGTCTTTGGTAGACACGGGGCCACCCAAGACCTAGCCCTGAGAGGAGTTGGTCGGAGTGGCCGGGGAGAGTGCATGACAAAGGGAGGGTTTCGTCAGAATACTTTGGTCCACCCGAATGGGAATGCGAGGCCAGGTGTTCCATAGTGTGGGTAAAGTGCGCTACCTCTGCAGACTGTATTTAATCTATCGATAGTCGCGTCCTCGGTTATGGGCATAACTCGTGAGTAAGTCACACCATGGATCAACTTTTCTAATAAATCTTGCAAACTAATTGATTGTTGTGATGCATTGGTTCGTGGTGGATCATGAACTCTTGAGGTGTTCATGAGTGATTGGTTTCAGGTATGACCCCGGTATGGTCACCGTTTGGTTACGAGTTAACCGACTGGTAAGCGAGTCCATGAGACTCGGAGCACGTATGGTTTGCATTGCATCTGTAGTTTTTCTTGCATTGATGTAACCTGATTAATTATCATGATATTGTCTATCATCGTGCTTATGTTTGTTGTGAGCTTGCAAGTAGATTCAATGTACTGACATGGCGTGTTATGTCAGCTTTCAGGAAAGCCGGTTTGCATCGGAGCGCATCTCGTGTCTAGGCCGTGTCCACATCGGTGTCCCTATGCTATGGAGTGCCACCTTGTTGTTCTTCTGCTACCGCGTAGTTTGTGTGATCGAGGCCCCATCATGTTCATTAAATAATGTACATACTATCCAGCAGCACCGTGTGTGTCGCTTGGCCTCATATCTCGATGTAGTATCATACCTATGTAGTCCGCTAGCATCAATAAAGCGGTTGTTTCTGTACCATGTTGTTGTGTATTGCCAGAGGACTCGATCTCTGGGCTGACAATGCAGGGTGAACCGGTAGCTCTGAGCCAGGGTGCCACAACGCTTGGTATCAGAGCCACGCTGATTGTAGGACACGCTAGACTGTTAGTGCGTTAGTGAAATGATAGATAGCTTCGTTTGAGTGTCGGTAGCCATAGGAATTGGTTGTTGCATTGCATGCCTGTTTTATTTGTTATTACTAACTGTATGGCTTGTGAGTGTAGATGGTACCAGTACTGATCTTGTACCATCCTGAGCCAGCTCCATACACATCGCCGCACCTGCTTCCGAACATGTGGCGACAACTCTACCTAGAGGGTGCTGATCTAGAGTATCGAGGGTATCGTGAGCATCTGGCCGGATCATTGTACGAGTATTATGCTGAGGTCACTCTACACCATAGTTCCCCTTCCGGCGCTTACACTCGTTCGAGCAAGGGTGGTCTTGCTTCCATGCCATCTCAGGCGGTTCAGTTTGCTGCTCTCGAGGCTCTTGTGGACTTGCGCTACAACGAGGTTCGCATGCACACCCACCCTGGTATTTTCTAGTACCCATCTCTGCACGAGAATGGGCGTTTCCGCTTGCCCTTGTGAAACACCCACAATGCGGCTATATCTCCCACATGTCAGGGCACGTCTTAGAGGCATAGCCGCATGGTAGGTTTGTCACAAGAGGGGTAATCTTCACACAATCCCATGTACTAAACAAGAAAGGGATAAAGAGATGGCTTAGAATCACCACTTCGCACAATACAAGTTAAACATACATCATCCAGAATACAATCAACGTCTGACTACGGAACCAAAATAAAAGGAAGACAACCCCAAATTCTAGATCCCCGATCGTCCCAAACGGGCTCCACTACTGATCAATAGGGAACGAAACAAAACGACTATCAAGATCTTCATCGAGCCCCCCCTTGAGCTAGGTTGCGTCACCTACACTGGTATCATCGGCACCTGCAACTGTTTGGAAGTATCTATGACCCACGAGGACTCAGCAATCTCACACCCGCGAGATCAAGAGTATTTAAGCTTATGGGTAGGGAATGGTAATGAGGTGGAGCTGCAGCAAGCACTAAACATACTATGCTGGCTAACATACGCAAATAGGAGCGAGAAGAGAAGGAACACAATGGTCGTGAATTCTAGAAGTGATCAAGAAGTGATCCTGAAGCTACTTACGTTCAAGCATAACACAAGAACTGTGTTCACTTCCCGGACCCCGCCGAGAAGAGACCATCACGGCTACACACACGGTTGATTCATTTTAAATAAGTTAAGTGTACAATCAGATATTAACAAATTCCCATCTTCCCATAACCATGGGCATGGCTTTCAAAAGTTCAAACCCTGCAGGGGTGTCCCAACTTAGCCCATCACAAGCTCTCACGGTCAACGAAGGATATCCTTCTCCCGGGAAGACCTGATCAGTCTCGGAATCCCGGTTATAAGACATTTCGACAATGGTAAAACAAGACCAGCAAGACCGCCCGATGTGCCAACATCCTGATAGGAGCCGCACATATCTCGTCCTCAGGGAAATACCGGATTGTCCAACATTCTGGTAGGCCAGCCCAGAGTTGCGCCTGGTGGCCACCGGCGGCTGACAGGTTCGGACCAACACTTAGACAAGCACTGGCACGGGGGGGCGGGGGTTTAAATAAAGATGACCCTCGGGAGCGCGACTCCCAAGGGAAAAGTAGGTGGCGTAGAGGCAAATGGTAAAACCAAGGTTGGGCCTTGCTAGAGGAGTTTTATTCAAAACGAACTGTCAAGGGGTTCCCATAACACCCAAGTGTGTAAGGAACGCAAAATCAAGGAACATAACATCGGTATGATAGAAACTAGGGTGGCAAGAGTGGAACAAAACACTAGGCATAAGGCCGAGCCTTCCACCCTTTACCAAGTATATAGATGCATTAAAGTAAAACAAGATATAATAATGATATCCCAACAATAACCATGTTCCAACAATAAACAAACTTCAACTTCACTTGCAACTAGCAACGCTATAAGAGGGGCTGAGCAAAGCGGTAACATAGCCAAACAACAGTTTGCTAGGAAAGGTGGGTTAGAGGCTTGACATGGAAATATGGGAGGCATGATAAAGCAAGTGGTAGGTATCGCGACATAGCAAAAGAGCAAACAACTAGCAAGCAAATATAGAAGAGATTTCGAAGGTATGGTCATCTTGCCTGAGATCCCGCAAGGAAGAAGAACGAGTCCATGAAGAAGACAAACGGACGTAGTCGAACGAATCCTCACAACACTGGAACGAAATCGAAGCTAACGCGAGAAACAACCCGAAAAGAAGCAAACAACATAGTAAACAACCATCACATAAGCATGGCATGATGCACAACCAAGTATGATGCATGTCCGGTTTAATGAGGTATGGCATGGCAAAATGCACAAACAATCCTACAAATTAAGTGGAGCTCAATATGCATCTCCGTTGCATATTGATGAAACACCATGTGACTTATTTAGTTCTCTCCCGTTTAAGTACCCAACAATATTAAATGTTGTTAAACAAGGCAAGAGGTGTAGCATAATAAAACTACCTAACTAGTCAAGTTTAAATGAGGACGGATATGACAAACAACAAATCTGGAAAATCCTCATGAGCATATATTAGATTTGTTATTGTTCTGCCCTAAACCATATTTTAGAGTTGTTTAACATGCAAAGTAAAGCCACCACATTAAACTAGGCATTTTTCTACCCGATTTACATATAAAGATTGTTAAGTTTGGAGCTACGGTTATTTAGTTATGAATTAAAACATTTTAACATGGCATAAGAGCAAATTTAAACAAACAACATTTTAAGCATTTTAAACATGGATGAAAGTGGCATATTATGAAACTAGACACAATTCTAAGCATTTTACATCTAAAGTTCATTTTAACCTGATGCACGATTAATTAGTTAGGATATGCATGAAGTTTAGGGGCTAAACTGCAAAACTACAATTCCCTGGATAAGAAGGAAAATCTTTCTATGAAAAAAAAACATGAAACGGGCCGTATCTAGCTGGCCCAACAATGGGGAAAAAAGGAGGGCGCTGGACCTGGCCTCACCATGGGTGAAGGCCCGAGTCACGGGTGGAGGGAGGTCGAAGCAGGCCGGCTTCGGGCGCTTGCTGGGCCGCCTGCGCAGTGGGCTAGGGAGGCTCGCTGGGCCGGGTGATCTGGAGGCAGAGGCATGGTCAACGGAGTGGCTGAATTGAGTGGGACTTGGCACTGCGGCCGATGGGTCACAGAGGAGGTCCCTGGCGGCAGGGCTTGGCGAGCTCGGCGTCGAGGAAGGAGCTCCGGAGCGGAGGAAAATTCCATGGCGTCCATGGCGGGGCTGTCGCAGGGAGCAGCGACGGCACCAGGAACATGGCGACTCTGGCGATGTAGAGGTGGTGGACGCCTAGAGCTGTGCGACAGCGCCATGGGGAGGATTCGGTGCCACGTTCCTGGTTCACAGAGAGGGAGAGGGAGAGCTGAGAGCTTCACCGAAGAAAAGAGAAAGGGGAAGGGAGCAGGGATGGCGAGGATAGCCTGCTGGTTCCGGCGACTAGCGACGGCGGGGATGAGGTGCTCGGGGAGCCCCTCGGGCATGAGAGGAGGCTGGAGTCTCGGTGCTCGCGGCATAGGGGCAAACGAAGGAGGAGGTCGAGGTGGCTGGTTGGGTCGATCGAGGGAGGTGACCGGCGAAGGGATTGGCTCGAGGATGAAATCGAGGAAGGAAGGTGGTGGCTTGCTGGAATTCGGTGGCGGCGGAAATCAAGGGAGCTAGTCGGAGCGATCCGGTTGGCGGGGATTTTGGATCGGGAGGGATCCTGAGGTAGATGGTGAGTTAGTGGCGGCGGCGGACAAGAAATGGATGAGAAAGATCCCCTTGGTTCTAGGGTTGCCCACTATTTATATTGCAAAGGGATTAGGGTAGAGGCTAGCTCGTCCCTCCGATCAAAATCGGATGGTCAAAAAATAAATAGGTAGGGAGTCCAAAAAGAAAAACGGAGATGTTTTGTAGATGGTTGGGGATGATCCGGGCACAACGGTAGCGATAGTCCGGCCGGGTTCGGGACAGCTCTCGGACGCGCGTGCGAGGAGGGCCGCAGGCTAACGAGAGAGGTTATGTTGGGCCTGGCGGTAGGTAGTGTACTATGTAGATGGTCTAGGGAGGAAAGAGAGGGAAAGTCCGGCAACAGTTTTCGGAGACCGAAAATGTCCGACGATTTGACCGACTATATTGTCGCTATAGTAATCCGTTAGGGCATAAAACAGACTCCGAATGCGATGAAATTTGACAGGCATTCTATCTACACTATAATAAGACCGCACGCCAACTTTCAACCCATTCTTAGAAAATTTTCCGGCCACTTATAAAATACTATTTCGGACATGCCGCGGGCGCGTGCAAGTGTGTCTGGGCTCAGAACGGACAACGGACGAAACGAGGAGACTGGGACGGATGCATGTTTTCAAAACATGCAAATGCAATGCAGATGATGACATGGCAAGATGCAACACGCAAGCGAATGACATGGAAACAATGACAAATAACTGGAAGACACCTGGCGTAACGGTCTCGAGGCGTCACAACACTCCACCACTACGAGAGGATCTCGTCCCGAGATCTTGGATGGCACCGGAGGGAAAACAGAAGAGTAAGAGAAGAGGTAAAACTAAGTTGCTTCTTTGACCAATGAGTGAAACCAAAGAACCTTGCGAGGTTGAACAAATTGAAAGAAAGTATACAATGAAGATGAATGAAGTTAAAAACACTGTGTTAGGAAAGAGGAACAAGGAACATTACTAGAACCTTGTAGGTTGAAAGATATAAGAAAAGGGTTGCAATGGACAAGAAGTACATGCAAGCACTCCGGTAGAACGAGATGTACAAGGAACGATAAGGATCAATTACGACAACACTCCGGTTGGGAATGGAATGCATAGAATATGAACTTCGCAAAAGAAGGCACTTGGATGAGACTCCGGTTAGAAGAGGAATGATAGACACAACACTCCGGTTAAAACAAGGTAGAGAAGGAATAAGAATGATATAATTTGGACAACACTCCGACTGTAAATGGAAGGAATTGAACATGAACTTGAAAAGATAAGAGTATGTTGATGAAATGAACAACACACACTGCCTCCGGAACTATTGAAAGAATGGCACAAGTGGTAAGAAAGATTTCAGACGGCACTCCGGTTAAGAAGGGAGGCAAAACTTGATAAAATGGGAAGAACTTGAAAAGAGGGGATGACATTCCGGTTGAATGGATAAGCAAAGGAAAGAACATGATCTTTGAAAAAAATGAGATGATGGGTTGAATAGAACAACATCACAAAGCCTCCCGAAGAAAGAATAGAAGGTCGATCGTCGAAACAATAGAAAAGAGGAGAAAATGACAACTTCTGCCACAGATAAGCTTGGAAAACACCCTTCCAAGAAAATTATAACGAAGTTTTTGGAAAACCAACAATGAAACGAATAAGCTTGTAGTGGGCTTATGGAAAACTTCTCAAAATTGAGGCAAAATTCTGCCACTACGGAAATAATAGATTGGATTTATATCAACAAGGAGACGAGAAGCTTATTTCACCGGGATAGGAAGGAGAAGATTGGATCATTGATAAGCATCACAATAGCAACATTCCCGATGGAAGGCTTTCAGTGAAATCTAAACCAATATACTCCAACGAAGAGATTGATGGGTTGAGAAGAGCTCATGCTCGAAGAAATTGATGGGTTTAATTATCTCATTCTTGACAACTTGCGAATCATGAAACACGAAGGAAATTGTTAAGAATGACATAACACCACCTCAAAAGATAAGGTAGAAAGAATTGCAGTTCGGAATGCAAGATGAAGAATGCTTCAACCCCTCAAAACAAGACATGTGTTGAACACCATGTTTAATTTTGAGTATAGCTTGGCAGATCTTAACTCCGAGAGAAATCTTGAAGAACAATTGAAGAGTGAAAAGAATCCTTGACGAACCACCATGTAGCCTCCATGAAGAACTCTGGTAATAAAAGAATGATCAAAAGGAAGTGAAGGATGCAAATAATAAGATTGAAGCCTTGCAATGATTAGATGGATCTTCATGATTATATAACCCAGAAAACTTGGAACTCCAGAAAGAAAGATGAACAAATGATATCAAGAATTTTGATGAACCTCCGGAATAAGGAATTAACCACTCTAAAGAAAACAAGAATAAGAATTACATTATGCTTATCCTTCAACAATTAAATTGATGACAAGCAATGGATTTCGCATACTACTTATTCTTCTTGAAAAAGGACTGAGGAGAGATATATCGTAAACATGAGAAAAGTCTTGAACAAGCCACCGGTAGGATTTGGAAAGAATGAATGAATTGATACGATAACGAAGTAGGAGAAATCTTGAACGAATCACTGTAAGAATTGAAAATGAATGTAGCAAAGGCACAATTCACCGAGAAGAATTGGAAAAACGAATGAAGATACTTTATGGAATATAGATAGAAGAGAACGAAGATATCATGAGCTGATTAGAGAACACTTGAACAATGCACCGGTAAGATTTGGAAAATGAGAGCTGAAAGCTGGAGTGAATAATATTTGAAAAGATGGCCTTCGGAGGAATGAAATGGAAACAACTCATGAAATGCTCCGGATGGGTGAAAAGAAGTCTCACAAATGAAAATAATTATGAGAGGATGGCATGAAGCTAGAACCATGAGTCTTTGGAAGGACGGGTAAGGATTTAAGAGGAACTCTTGTTCGGTCAAATTCGAGAATGATCACGAGAAACACAACCATGAATTTTTGAGGTACTCCGGAATGAAAATTAGAAAGGTTGAACCAACAGTGAAGAGAATTTGAAAGATCTTGGAGAAAGATATTTGACTGATGAAAATTCATTCTTACGTCAAACTTTAGAAGATTTGAGAATAGCTCCGAGAAAATAGAAGACTCTGGTAAGATCCTGGGAAAAGACTTGTGGGTTAGGGCCCACTCAAAAGAAACACCATTGAACGATTTAAAAGGAAGATTGCACTGGTTGAATTAAATGGCTTGAAAGAGATAACAACCTCGAAATAGGTTGAACGGATCTTAAATGAAAAGACGAGCCTTCTGAGATAGCTTCAGCATTCCAGAACAAATGAATAGTGAGAAGTGAATGATTAAGAAGTGCACCAGCATGAGAAAGCATTGGACAAATGAAACGAATATGATTAACACCGAAGCTTGAATTGAATCCACCGGAAAAGAAAAGGAAACAGAGAATGATAACTTGAAGCTCCATTAGTATCTTCCGGAGAATCACTGGATAAGAACATTGAAAGAAAAGAATAAAGAGACTTCACTTCCATAAGATGGATACTCGATTAAAAAAACCGAGTTTTTAAAAAAAAAAAGGGGGGGGGGGGGGGGAAAAACAAAGAAAACTTGGAACGGATGAAACAAATAACATTGAGAAGACTTTGAGTTGATCTTGCGGATGGGAAAAATGATAGGATCATCTCGAAGCGAAGCGCACCGGTTGGAAAAGGATTGACATGACAATCTCGATTATCATGAAGGATTAGTATTCACATAGAAATATGAGAACGCCATTTAGGAAAGGTATGGAATCAACACTTGAGATGGAAGAAACTCGAATACCACAAACCAAAACAAAACAAGGATTGGCTTGCAGAATAAGCCGGAAACAAACATATGATAGATCCCATATCGTATCATGTGTTTGTTGGAAGGATATCCTACGTGATACTTGAATTCCCACTTATAAACTCTAGAAACTTTCTGGTTATGCAATCAGGTGTTGGGGATACAGGGGAAGCATAATATCTCACCCAAAACTAGCAAATCCTACATCCAGCTGTATCCATCCTTCAACACATAACCAAGAAACCTTTGGAAATCATGTACCTCAACCTTCAAAAAGCATTCGTTATACGAGTTATGGCAATACTCCCGAACTCCCGCCCCAGTACTGGTTGGCGTCGAGGTTATCTCACCAACAACTGCATAAAAGAGATTTTCGATGTTGGCGAACTCAGGTATTCCAAAACTGCAACGATAAAATTGTGACGACAACACCTCGGAGCTCAACCCCCCGGGACACTGCCACAACCCCTAAATGTCAGGAGACACCAAGAACAATGTTCTTGTCACAAGACTATCGAAACGATTCCAAGATACCCGCGTGATCCTAATTTTTTTTCGTGAAATTTAAGGAGAGAAGAGTCAGAACTTCTACGCCAGGAGGCCTCACCAGAGCGACGAAGGGACTGAGGAGTAAAAAGAATCCTACTCTCTGATATATATAATCCTAAGACTCAAAACATTTGTTCTAGATTCAACAACGTCAGCGATTCGATCAAGCAGGGGGGCTCCTAAGTCGGGGATGGCTTTGATTACCAACTTGAAACACCCACAATGTGGCTATATCTCCCACGTGTTGGGGCACGACTTAGAGGCATAGCCGCATGGTAGGTTTGTCGCAAGAGGGGTAATCTTCACACAATCCCATGTACTGAATAACAAAGGGATAAAGAGTTGGCTTACAATCGCCACTTCACACAATACAAGTTAAACATACATCATCCAGAATACAATCAAGGTCCGACTACGGAACCAAAATAAAAGGAAGACAACCCCAAATGCAAGATCCCCGATCGTCCTAACTAGGCTCCACTACTGATCAACAGGGAACAAAACAAAACAACTATCAAGATCTTCATCGAGCTCCGCCTTGAGCTGGGTTGCATCACCTGCACTGGTATCATCGGCACCTGCAACTGTTTGGAAGTATCTGTGAGCCACGAGGACTTAGCAATCTCATACCCGCGAGATCAAGACTATTTAAGCTTGTGGGTAGGGAAAGGTAATGAGGTGGAGCTGCAGCAAGCACTAAGCAAACTATTGTGGCTAACATACGCAAATAAGAGCGAGAAGAGAAGCAACGCAACAGTCGTGAATGCTAGAAGTGATCAAGAAGTGATCCTGAAGCTACTTACGATCAAGCATAACACAAGAACCGTGTTCACTTCCCGGACCCCGCCGAGAAGAGACCATCATGAGTACACACGTGGTTGATTCATTTTAAATAAGTTAAGTGTCAAGTTCTCTACAACCGAATATTAACAAATTTCCATCTGCCCATAACTGCGGGCACGACTTTCGAAAGTTCAAACCCTGCAGGGGTGTCCCAACTTAGCTCATCACAAGCTCTCATGGTCATCGAAGGATATTCCTTCTCTAGGGAAAACCCGATCAGTCTCGGAATCCCGGTTACAAGACATTTCGACAATGGTAAAACAAGACCAGCAAGACCGCCCGATGTGCCGACATCCTGATAGGAGCTGCACATATCTCATTCTCAAGGAAACACTGGGTTGTCCAAGATTCCGGTGGGCCAGCCCAGAGTTGCCCCTGGTGTCCACCGGCGGCTGACAGGTTCGGACCAACACTTAGACAAGCACTAGCCTGGGGGGTTAAAATAAAGATTACGCTTGGGAGCGCGACTCCCAAAGGAAAAGTAGGTGGTGGTGAGGCAAATGGTAAAACCAAGGTTGGGCCTTGCTGGAGGAGTTTTATTCAAAGTCAACTGTCAAGGGGTTCCCATAACACCCAACCGTGTAAGGAACGCAAAATCAAGGAACATAACACCGGTATGATAGAAACTAGGGCGGCAAGAGTGGAACAAAACACCAGGCATAAGGCCGAGCCTTCCACCCTTTACCAAGTATATATATGCATTAAAGTAAAACAAGATATAATTATGATATCCCAACAATAACCATGTTCCAACAAGGAACAAACTTCAACTTCACTTGCAACTAGCAACGCTATAAGAGGGGCTGAGCAAAGCGGTAACATAGCTAAACAATGGTTTGCTAGGAAAGGTGGGTTAGAAGCTTGACATGGCAATATGGGAGGCATGATAGGGCAAGTGGTAGGTATCGCCGTATAGCAAAAGAGCGAACAACTAGCAAGCAAAGATAGAAGTGATTTCGAGGGTATGCTCATCTTGCCTGAGATCCCGCAAGGAAGAAGAACGAGTCCATGAAGAAGACAAACGGACGTAGTCGAACGAATCCTCACAACTCCGGAACGAAACTGAAGATAACGCGAGAAACAACCCGGAAAAAAGCAAACAACATAGTAAAAAACCATCACATAAGCATGGCATGATGCACAACCAAGTATGATGCATGTCCGGTTTACTGAGGTATGGCATGGAAAAATGCACAAACAATCCTACAAATTAAGTGGAGCTCAATATGCAACTTCGTTGCATATTGACGAAACACTACATGACTTATATATTTCTCTCCCGTTTAAGTACCCAACAATATTAAATGTTGTTAAACATGGCAAGAGGTGAAGCATAATAAAACTACCTAACTAGGCAAGTTTAAATGAGGCCGGATATAACAAACAACAAATCCGGAAAATCCTCATGAGCATATATTAGAGTTGCTGCTTTTCTGCCCTAAACCATATTTTAGACTTGTTTAACATGCAAAGTAAAGACACCATGTTAAACTAGGCATTTTTCTACCCCATTTACATAAAGAGATTGTTAAGTTTGGAGCTACGGTTATTTGTTATGAATTAAAACATTTTAACATGGCATAAGAGCAAATTTAAACACACAACATTTTAAACTTGGATGAAAGTGGCATATTATGAAACTAGACACAATTCTAAGCATTTTTACATATAAAGTTTGTTTTAATCTGGTGCACGGTTAATTAGTTAGGATATGCATGAAGTTTAGGGGCTAAAGTGCAAAACTGCAATTCCTTGGATAATTAGGAAAATCGTTCGATAAAAAAACATGAAACGGGTCGTATCTAGCTGGCCCAACACTGGGAAAAAAAGGAGGGCGCTAGAGCTGGCCTCACCATGGGCCAAGGCCCGAGTCAGGGGTGGAGGGAGGCCAAAGCAGGCCTGCTTGGGGCAGTTGTTGGGCCGGCTACGCAGTGGGTTCGGGAGGCGCGCTGGGCCGGGTGATCTGGAGGCAGATGCACGGTCAACGGAGCGGATGAATCAAGCGGGACTTGGCGCTGCAGTCGATGGGGCACAGAGGAGGCCCCTGGCGGCGGGGCTTGGCGAGCTCGGCGTCGACGAAGGAGCTCCAGAGCGAAGGAAAACTCCACAACGTCCATGGCGGGGCTGATGCAGGGAGCGACGATGGCACCAGGAACTTGGCGACTCTAGTGACGCAGAGGTGGGGGATGCCTAGACCTGTGCGACAGCGCCATGGGGAGGATTTGGTGCTGCGTTCCTGGTTTGCAGAGAGGGAGAGGGAGAGCTGAGAGCTTCACCGAAGAAAAGATAAAGGGGAAGGGAGCAGGGGTGGCTAGGACAGCCTGCTGGTTCCGGAGACTAGCGACGGCGGGGACGAGGTGCTCGGGGAGCCCCTCGGGCATGAGAGGAGGCTGGAGTCTCGGCGCTCGCGGCACATGGGCGCACGAAGGGGGAGGTCGAGGTGGCTAGTTGGGTGGATCGAGGGAGGTGACGGGCGAAGGGATTGGCTCGAGGATCAAATCGAGGAAGGAAGGTGGTGGCTTGCTGGAATTCGGTGGTGGCGGAAATCAAGGGAGCTGGTCGGAGTGATCTGGTTGGCGGGGATTTTGGATCGGGAGGGATCCTGAGGTAGATGGTGAGTTGCTGGCGGCGGCGGACAAGAAATGGATGTGACAGATCCCCTAGGTTCTAGGGTTGCCCACTATTTATTTTCCAAAGGGATTAGGGTAGAGGCTAGCTCGTCCTTTCGATCGAAATCGGACGGTCGAAAAATAAATAGGTAGGGAGTCCAAAAAGAAAAATGGAGATGTTTTGTAGATGTCTGGGGATGATCCGGGCACAACGGTAGCGACAGTCCGGGTCGGGTTTGGGACAGCTCTCGCACGCGTGCGCGAGAAGGGCCACGGGTTGACGAGAGAGGTTATGTTGGGCCTGGCGGTAGGGAGTGGACTGTGTAGACGGTCTAGGGAGGAAAGAGAGGGAAACCCGGCAACAGTTTTTGGAGACTGAAAACGTCCGACGATTTGACCAACTATATTGTCGCTATAGTAATCCGTTGGGGCATCAAACAGACTCCGAATGCGATGAATTTTGATAGGCGTTCTATCTACACTATAATAAGACTGCACGCCAACTTTCAACCCATTCCGAGAACATTTTCCGTCCACTTATAAAATACTATTTCAGACATGCCGCGGGCGCGTGCAAATGTGTCTGGGCTCAGAACGGACAACGGACGGAATGAGGAGACTGGGACGGATGCAGGTTTTGAAAACATGCAAATGTAATGCGGATGATGACATGGAAAGATGCAACACACAAGCGAATGACATGGTAATGACGGCAAATAACTGGAAGACACCTGGTATAACGGTCTCAGGGCGTCACACCTTGATTAATCCGACGTGCGATCGTCCCACTAGTCACCTTTCTCGGTACATCACTGCTAGTTATCTCCTAAACTACGAGTTAGCTCAGGAGCTTTCACGCGCTCGCACCGCTATCGCAGCTGCTCGTATGAGGAACCCTCTTCCTGCTGTCATCTATACTTCTGCTCTGGTTTCTTCCCCCTCCGTTCCCCCAACGACCTTGCAGGGTACCATTAACCCTCTGACAGTGAACCCTCGCAGCGCTCCTGTTGCATGGTCTTCCCTTGTTGCTACTCCTGCTGCTCCTATCCTTAGATCCCATCCCCCGCCTGCCCCTGAGGGACGGCCCTCAAGGTAGCGTTGTCATGTCTCTTGTGATCTGGAGGTCTATGTTATCAGTTCAGGATCAGGGTCCGGCTCAGGAGACGAGCCTGCAGCAGCACCGACCGAGCAGTAGACCGTTAGAGTATCGTTGTAGTCATGAGCATGATGTATGGCTGTAATCGCACTTCTCATGATGCGTAGTTTCATGTATGAGGGTGGTAGACCCGTTGTCATGTTTACTTTCATGTTGGTACTATGTATAATTATGTTGGAACTTCTTATTCGCCTTGGTTTTTCATTCGCTGCATTCTTCCAGGATTTTTCATTGGCTTTCCTCCCATATGGAATTTTCACATCATGGTTGCTATGTATTGGGAAAACGAAAAATAGGATGACGCGTGGGGGCAGCAGCAGCCAAGCTGGTGAGGATGTCCCTGTCCGTCACTCCGCAAGACAGGCAGGAGATTCCCCCGAGCCATACCAGCCACCTCGGCCTCCACCGCCACATCCGCCTTCCACCGATCAAATCCTGTGAATATTTGAAGAAAGAAGGAGCAACAGCCTGCTGGAAATCCTGAAAAGTGTGCAAGTTATGGTTGGGCAGAATGGAAATCAGAATGATCATCACTCCAAGCTATCAGATTTTCAGCGAACCAATCCTCCTAGCTTCAGCCAAGTAACTGATCGATTGGACGCCGGCGACTAGCTAAGGACCATTGAGAGGAAACTTGAGATTGCTCTCACTGAAGAAGGAGACAAGGTTCCCTTCACAACGCATTATCTCGAAGGAGCTGCCGCTATATGGTGGGATAATGCCAAGGCAATATGGCTTGCAGACGAGGAAATTACTTGGACAAAATTCAAGGATCATTTCTGCAAGTATCATATTCCCACCGGGATCATGAAGATCAAGCAGCGCGAATTTCTCGCTCTCACTCAAGGCAGCACGACCATCAATGAGTATCTGAACAAATTCAACAATTTGGCCCGCTATTCTCTCCATGATGTTTCCACAGAAGAATGGAAGATCGACCAGTTTCTTGGAGGCCTGAATCAGCATCTCAGGTGCACTCTCAGCATGTTTGATTTACCAGACTTCCTGACTGTGGTGAACAAGGCCCTCATCGCAGAAAGGGAACAAAAGCTCTGGCATGACAACATGCCAGCTGTTAATGACCACAAGCACAAATTCGAGCCGAAGAAGGATATGCAACCCCTGCAAAAGGCTCGTACTTGGCAACAGACTCAGGTGGAGTATAAACCCAACTAGCAGCAGAATGTCAACAAGACTACCACTCAAGTCAAGAATGTCATGACCAGCCCGGTGCGCGAAGACTATCAGTGCAACAATTCATGTTTCAGCTGTGCTCAAACCGGACACTACGCCAGACAGTGTCCCAAGAACAACAAGCGCGTAGCTCCATTTCCATCACAAGTCAACTACATGGAGCCGTATTCCGCCCCAGATATGATCCAAGGGCAAATTCATCACATCTCCGTGGACGAAGCCCAAGGGGCTCCTGAAGTCGTCATTGGTATGTTTCTTGTCAATGACATACCCGCCGTAATTTTATTTGACTCTGGGGCTTCCCACTCTTTTATTTCGCGGGGTTTTGCTTCCCAAAACAATTTTCCTTGCTCGATTTTGGGAAAGGACATGCTGGTACAATCCCCGGGATCCTACTCTAAAGCAATCTCGTCTGTCGAAATTTGGAGATTGACATCAAGGGCGTCAAGTTTCCAACATCACTGATAATCATCGACTCCAACAAATTAGATGTCATGCTAGGCATGAATTGGTTAAACCAATACCAAGTCTGCATCAGCTGTGCGACCAGAGAAGTTACCCTAAGAAATATGGAAGGTCGCATCACAAGTTTTTATGCCCGCAAGTGCATACCCACAAAAGATATGGTTTTCACAGCAGTGGCAGAAGAAGTGGAATTAATTCCTGTGGTTAATGAGTATCCAGACGTCTTTCCTGAAGAATTACCAGGCATGCCACCAGACCGAGAATTGGAGTTCGCAATTGGCTTGGTGCCTGGAACCACTCCGATACATAAGAAATATTACCGGATGCCTTCCTCAGAATTGGTGGAGTTGAAGAAACAACTGGATGAGATGCTGCAGAAAGGATACATCCGTCCAAGCTCGTCACCATGGGGATCACCAGCGATCTTCATGGACAAAAAGGATGGCAGTCTACGAATGTGTGTAGACTACCAACAACTGAATAATGTCACCATTAAAAATAAGTATCCCCTGCCAAGGATTGACAATCTATTTGATCAACTCAGTGGGGCCAAAGTATTCTCAAAAATTGATTTGAGGACAGGATATCATCAACTCAAGATAAAGAAGGAAGATATTCTTAAGACCGCGTTCACCACTCGATACGGTCTTTATGAATACACCATTATGTCCTTCGGCCTCACCAATGCCCCTGCCTTCTTTATGCATATGATGATCAAGGTGTTTATGGACTTCTTGGATAAATTTGTGGTGGTGTTTATTGATGACATCCTCATTTACTCCAAGAGCAAGGACGAACACAAGGAGCATCTTCGAGCAGTTCTGCAAAGGCTTCGCGACCATCAGCTTTATGCCAAATTCAACAATTGTGAGTTCTGGCTCCAACAAGTGGGATTCCTCGGGCATGTCCTCTCGGCAGAGGGAATCTCAGTGGACCCAAGCAAGGTGAAGGATGTACTTGATTGGTCTGCACCCACAACAGTCTCAGAAATCTGGTGTTTCCTTGGCCTAGCCGGATATTATCGCCGTTTTATCGAAGGCTTCTCGAAGGTCGCCAAGCCAATGACTGAGCTTCTGAAGAAGGATAATAAGTTCGTATGGACTGAGGACTGCAAACGGAGTTTCAGTGAGTTAAAAATCAGGATGACCTTGGCACCAATATTAACTCTTCCAGACATCTACCACAGTTTTGATGTCTACTGCAACGCATCCAGAAGAGGACTGGGTGTGTACTCATGCAAGATGGCAAGGTGATGGCTTATGCATCTCGACAACTGCAGCAACACGAAGGAAACTACCCTACTCATGATTTGCAATTGGCCGCGGTGGTGCACGCTTTGAAGATCTAGCGACACTATCTGATTGGAAAGAAGTGCCAGGTATTCACCGACCATAAGAGTCTCAAGTATATATTCACTCAGCCCGATTTGAACCTTCGACAGCGAATATGTCTCAAATTGGTTAAGGACTACGACCTCGGGATAAATTATCACCCGGAAAAAGCTAATGTGGTGGCTGACGCCCTCAGCCGCAAACCAACCAATGTTAATGCACTAATGGATTCATTGCCTCCTGAGCTTTATGAAGAAATCATGCAGCTCAATTTGGTAATCACCGATGCCCGTCTTGCCAATATATTGGAAGTTGCCCCTACTCTCGAAGAAGAAATTCGCAGCGCGCAAGCAAATGATGAAAGGTTAAGAATATATTTTCAAAAGATGCACCAAGGGCGTGCACCAGACTTCTCTATGGATCAGCAAGGCTCGCAAAGATTCCGAGGAAGACTCTGTGTACCCAACCAAGGAAGTCTGAAGAAGAAAAATATTAGCCGAAGCGCATGAAGCACCATATTCAATTCATCCCTGTGGTACCAAAATGTATGAGGACCTCCATCGGGTATTTTGGTGGGATGGAATGAAGAAAGAAATCACATACTTTGTGGCCTGTTGCGACGTATGCAATAAGGTAAAGGCGGAACAACAAAAACCCGCTGGACTCCTCCAACCTGTGCCGGTATCCCAATGGAAATGGGATGATATCTGCATGGACTTGATCACCGGAGTACCAAGGTCTCATCAAGGAAACGACACAATATGGGTCATAGTGGACACCTTAACGAAGGTGGCACACTTCCTTCCTATCCGGACCACATACCGTGCAAATCCACTCGCACAGCTGTATGTGTCAAGAATCATCAGTCTGCATGGAGTACCCAAGACTATCACCTTCGACCGGGGATCTCTCTTCACCTCCACATTTTGGTCCCGACTACATCAAGCCTTGGGCCCGCTTTGAAATACAGCACGGCCTATCATCCTCAGACAAATGGACATATTGAGCGAGTAAATCAAATACTCGAAGATATGCTTAGGGCATGTACATTGGCCCAAGGAACCAAGTGGGAAGACTGTTTGCTCTACGCCGAGTTTTCCTAAAACAACAGTTTCCAAGCCAGCTTAAAGATGTCACCCTATGAAGCCCTGTATGGCCGGAAATGACGCACTCCATGGAACTGGTCTCAAACCGGAGACAGCCGCATTTTTGGTACTGACTTAATGCTCGAAGGGGAGAAGCAAGTCAAGGAAATCCCCAACAGACTGCAATTGGCCAAATCTCAACAGAAGAGCTACTATGATGCCAAACATCATCAGATCAGCTTCGAACCTGGAGAACACGTATATCTCTGAGTCACCCCTATGAAAGGAGTCAAGAGGTTCCAGACCCGTGAAAAATTGGCACCCAGATATATCGGTCCATTCCCCGTCATGGCCAGAGTCGGTACGGTTGCATATCAGTTGGAATTGCCACCGGAACTATCAGAAGTACACAACGTATTTCACATATCACAGCTAAGAAGATGTATCTCACCACCAGAGAAAAGGACTGATATGGCAGAGATACAATTGGCTAAGGATTTGACTTATGAGGAAAAGCCAATCAGAATATTGGATCAGACAGAAATGGTCACCCGCAGCAAAGAAAGAAGGTTTTACAAGGTTCAGTGGGAGCACCACACCGAAGAGGAAGCGACCTGGGAAAGAGAGGAATTTTTAAGGACTGCATACCCAGAATGGTTTTCCCAAGCAACTAAATCTCGAGGAAGAGATTCATCTTAAGTGGGGGAGGTTTGTGACAGCCTAGATTTTGCCTTCTCTCTTTTTCCGGACTTGCCTTCTCTCTTTTCCGAACTTGGTTTTTATCGTGGTTTTTGCCCTGATTTGATTTGGATTTTGGAATCATTTCAAATGGACTTGTCACTTGGGTATATCCTTGGCTTTCACCCAGGTGACCTATCTACTTTATTCCTCTGATAAATTCTCAAAATAATCAAATGAATATTTTCATAAAAGAAAAATATTCATTTTTCTGTCAAAAACTCACTCCAGCAACTTGTGCTCCAAAGCAACCCCAATTTTTCTTGCTCAGAAAAATCTGAGATAATTCCTAAATATTCTTAGAACCATGGCACACCTTCCCATGCAAAAATATTGCACCACTTTTTGGAATATTTTTGTTGTAGAAAATCATTTCTATTCTGGCCCAAACTTCCACTTTGTACAACAAGTACATTTTTCCTTGAGCTTTTAGCCTTGATCTTTCTTGGGCTTAAACACCCTCCTAAGAAACCCTAAACCCCAGGAGATCAGCCCAAATGGCCTTCTAGAAGGTGGCCAAACTTGGCGACCAAGTTTCTGGACAGAAACTTGTCAGCTTAGTAGAGTCAAGTCTGGTCGGCCTGGGCATGAACCATCACCTCACCTAGACTTGAAACTGCACAGTTGAGCGCGTAGACAAGGTTTGGCCTCTCCTGGGTGTTTTTTTGACCATGCCAGCTTGGTGACTGCGCGAGGACACTGCTCTTGGCATCGTCTCGACGCGCTCTGGCTGTCGCTTTCCCCTCTGTTTCGTGCGTGCTCATTCGAGCGCTCGCCACCGACTGCCGTACCACCCCACAAGCCCCGACCCATCATCCTTGACCGCTCCCTGGAACTCGCCGACGTCGGAGCCACCACAGCAAGCACGGGCGCGTCTCGGCCAAAACGCCATAGTGCACGCGTGCACTTTTCCACTTCACCAACCACCTCCTGTGCTCGTCCGCGAGCATGGGCACGCTCCTACGTTGACGCTGAGCCTTTGCCCCTCGTCTTGGAGCTTCTCGTCGCCATTCGCCGCGTGTCCAGAGAGCTCCAGCGTCGACACGTCCCCCCTTGCTCCGGCTATCTAAAGCGACCCCGCCTCGAATCCTGGCCGAGGACCACTCCACACCACCCCCACGAAAACGTAGAACGACCACAACTCGGTCGGGCAGGCCTCTGGCCGTCACCCCGACCAGAGGACTCCGGTGATCCCCGCAGGCCAGCCGCTGCTCTCCAGGGCCTCTCGAGCTCAAGCAGCTGCTTGGGCGGGGCCTTGGTGGTCCGTTGGTGCTTCCTGGATGCCGCCAAGCCCTCGGAGCCACCCCTAGCCGTCGTCTTCAACCTCTCCAACGAAACCCGTCCGCCACCGTAGCTTGCGAGCTCAACCGCGAGCAGCTCCATCCACCTCTCGCCAAGCCATGGGTACGGGCAGGTGCACCACGAGCCCCTCTTCAATCCTAGCCCTCTAGCCTAGCCCAAACCCCCTCGTCGCCGGCGTAAGCTCCGGCGAAGCTCCGCCTCTCTCTGATCTCGCTCGCCCCCTCTCTCTCCTGACGCGCGGGACCCACCTGTCGGTCTCACCACTCGCGCCCGAAGCGGTACGAGTGGAGGCATAATTCTGTTTTACACCTTCGAAGTCACCCCTAGGATTTCTGTTTAATTCAAATATTATTCAGAAATTTGACCAAACTCTGACCAGCCGCCATTTCGAAACCATAAGTCCAAATGATTTGATTCTTTTTGCATTGTCTTTGTCTCAGAAAGCTCTAGCAGCACACCAAAGGGTGGATTTTTCCTTGCTGTCTGGAATTTCTGGTGATTTTCAGAATGTGTTTTGAAAAGTATTTTTGTGGTTTTAAATTCTTTTTCAGAAGGAGAAGCTTGTCTTGAAGCAAACCAAGAGGGGTGTTATCCTCCTCTACACTAAGGCAAGCCACACTAGCATTTGGATGGTGTTATTTCAATATCTATGATTTTCTACTTGAATATGAGTGTTTATTTGCATGTAAAATTTGATAAATAAATTTAGTTAATTTCTAGTTACTTTACCATGCTTGATATGCTTGTTTTAGTTACTAGTTGAATGCGTGAACTTGTTTGGCTAAGTAGAGTAAGATTTTGCACTATGCATATTGCTATGGAAATTAATTGTAGTTAATTTACTAAATGATATTTTCATTTAAGTAAAGAACTAATAAAAATATTGCTTGGTAAATAAAATGAGTAATAACCAGAGAAAGTTGGATCCGTGACTTCATTTGCTTGCATTGCATGACGAATAGTGCATGATTGTGGCATTATATCCGTGACTTCATTCATGTTGATTAAGTTCAACTTGAATATGATGTTGATCACATCATGGTGCCACTGAATCGGGTTTTTAATTCAGTGAGACCACATTTACCTTGTGCGAAGGTCTTGATTCGGTCCTTTTTTGTGGCTCTCACTGGTGCCTCCCGCGAGGGAAGGATATGGGTGTGCATACCCTGGCCCGGTAGGCAAACATAACCTTATGTGCTCGTTTTTGTTTTTATGGTACCTTGTCCCCGTTTGGGACCATTTTGCCACGACGGTGGCTGTTGGTGTCTTTGGTAGACACGGGGCCACCTGAGACCTAGCCCTGAGAGGGAGTTGGTCGGAGTGGCCGGGGAGAGTGCATGACAAAGGGAGGATTTTGTTCGAATACTTTGGTCCTCCCGAATGGAAATGTGAGGCCAGGTGTTCCGTAGTGTGGGTAAAATGCGCTACCTCTGCAGAGTGTATTTAATCTATCGATAGCCGCGTCCTCGGTTATGGACATAACTCGTGAGTAAGTCACACCATGGATCAACTTTTCTAATAAATCTTGCAAACTAACTGGTTGTTGTGATGCATTGGTTCGTGGTGGATCATGAACTCTTGAGGTGTTGATGAGTGATTGGTTTCAGGTGTGACCCAAGTATGGTCACCGTTTGGTTACGAGTTAATCGTCTGATAAGCGCGTCCGTGAGACTCGGAGCACGTATGGTTTGCATTGCATCTGTAGTTTTTCTTGCATTGATGTAACCTGATTAATTATCATGATATTGGCTGTCATCGTGCTTATGTTTTTTGTGAGATTGCAAGTACATTCAATGTACCGACTTGGCGTGTTATGCCAGCTTTCAGGCAAGTCGGTTCGTATCGGAGCGCATCTCATGTCTAGGCCGTGTCCACGTCGGTGTCCCTGTGCTATGGAGTGCCACCTCGTTGTTCTTTCGCTGCCTCGAAGTTTGTGTGATCGAGGCCCCGTCATGTTCATTAAATAATGTACATACTGTCCAGCAGCACCGTGTGTGCCGCTTGGCCTCGTATCTCGATGTCATATCAGACCTATGTAGTCCGCTAGCATCAATAAAGCGGTTGTTTCTGTACCATGTTGATGTGTATTGCTAGAAGAATTGATCTCTGGGCTGGCAGTGCAGGGTAAACCGGTTGCACTGAGCCGGGGTGCCACAAACAGTAGTTGGTGGAGGCAGGATGGGAGGTCGCGGTGGATGTACAGTAGCAGATGGGGGCTGGAGGAAGTCGACGGTGGATGAACAGTAGCCTGTGGCGTCTGGAGGAAGTCGACGGTGGATGAACAGTAGCCCGTGGAGGCTGGAGCGAGGCAGTAGATGGTGGATGAGTAGTAGCCCGTGGAGTCCCATTTTCCGGTACACCACAACCCTCCTGATGAACATGACCCTGTTTCGTCCGCAGGTGCTCCAACACAAGTCCGTTTCCTCCATTTTGCAGTATGCCACACCCCTCTCGATCAACAGCACCACGTATCGACCGTAGGTGCTCGAACACAAGTCCGTTTCCTCCATTCTGATGTACACCAGACCCCTCCCGATGAAAAGGATCCCGTTTTGACCGTAGCCGGTCGAACAGAATGTCGTTTCCTCCATTCTGTGGTACGCCAAGCCCAGTTTCGGCTGTTACGTCCAAGAAGGTTGGCTCCCTATGAACATGACGCATTCCGACCCAGTCTGTTGGCTCCAGTTGAACAAGATACACTTTCTTCGTTCTGACCCAGTCGGTTGGCTGCCGATGAATAGGACGTCGTTGCTGCCGTCCATCGCCTCTCCATGTACACGAGCCCTGGCCGTACATATGCGCGAGTAGGAGTTCGAGACCCCACCCGTATGTACGTATGTGGTCATATTTCTTGGCATCTAACTATACATACGTGTACATGGTTTTGACTGGACTGCCTGAACTGCTAGGTCAGGGGCTCTACGACTACATGTGCCGCTGCTTGCTTGGCCATAGTTCATCGTTGCAGAGAGACCACTCGACCAGTATGTACGTACACGTTCCCGACCAGACAGACAACGCTACGTACACTTTGACCAGGTGGGTCCCAGCTGTCAGGGAGGATAAGGACACACTTGCTTGGGTGCAAAGATATAGATGGTGGGTCCCGACTGTCAGGGGGAGGAATCATTTTTATTTTGAGAGTAATAAGGAGGCACTTCCTTGAGTTCGAAGATGTAGTTGGTGGGTCCAACTGTCAGCCTCACAGCCTAAAGTAATCTTCTGATGGTTGTTGTTTGTTGACCTCATTGACCATGAGGCTCCGAGAGAATCAAGGCGGTGGACGACGGCAAGGCCTAGGAAGAGAAGGACGCGGAGCCATAGAATACGAGGAAGGTGGGATGCCCATGAGGAGGGGAGTACGAGGGTTCACTGGTTCGGCTGTGGCCTAAGGCTGTCATCGCTAGAGAATAATAGACCATGTGGGTGAGTAGAGGGATGGCATCACCAGCGGTGGTCGCACAACCGGCAACAGGAGGCAGTAGCAGGCGGTCCAGCGGGCGTTGGTTTCGGCGGCTAGGGCAAGAAGATTAGAGATTAAAGAAGTAGCGCGGCCGTAGGATGTTAATCCTACGGTCACTGCCACTACAATCGTTTGTTGACTAGGTTAATAAAGCCCTGCGTGCATGTCAACTTAGTGGGCCCACAAGTCAGCCGCCGGATCAGGTGGGTCCGAGCTAGCGTAATAAGGAGGCACTTCCTTCCATGTGAAGATGTAGCTCATGGGTCCCAACTATGATGGGGGGGGGGTTCGCATAATAAGAAAGAACATCCTTGCGTGCAAAGATTGTAGTTGGTGGGTCCAACCTGTCAGTGGGGAATCGTTTATTCCCCCATAGGAGGCACTAGCTTGTGTGCGAAGATGTAGGTGGTGGTTCCTAGCTATCAGACTCTCGACATACTCCATGTTGGGTCTTGTTGTTGACCATGCATCATCGAGCAGATCATGGCGATGGACGACAGCGAGGCTTAGATGGGAACAATCTGGAGTCGTGGAACAAGGGGCACTAGAGTACCTGGTAGAGTGGAGTACGAGGGACTAGTTCAGCTGTCGGGTGAGGCTGTGTAACACCCACGATGCGGCTATATCTCCCACGTGTCGAAGCACGACTTAGAGGCATAACCGCATTGTAGGCATGTCGCAAGAGGGGTAATATTTACACATCCCATGTACTGAATAAGAAAGAGGTACAGAGTTGGCTTACAATCGCCACTTCACACAATACATAAATATAGCATTACATCATCCAGATACAATCAAGGTCCAACTACGGAACCAAAATAAAGACAACCCCAAATGCATAAGATCCCCGATCTCCCCAACTGGGCTCCACTACTGATCGTCTGGAAAAGAAACGTAGTAACGTCCTGAGTCCATATCGAACTCCCACTTGAGTTCAGTCGCATCCCCTGGAACGGCATCATCGGCACCTGCATATGGTTTTGGAAGTAATCTGTGAGTCACTGGGACTCAGCAATCTCACACCCTCGCGATCAAGACTATTTAAGCTTATGGGTAGGGAAAAGTAGTGAGGTGGAGCTGCAGCAAGCACTAGCATATATGGTGGCTAACATACGCAAATGAGAGTGAGAAGAGAAGGCAAAGCACGGTCGAGAAGCTACAAAGATCAAGAAGTGATCCTACAACTACATACATTCAAGCATAACACGAGACCGTGTTCTCTTCCCGAACTCCACCGAAAAGAGACCATCACGGTTACACACGTTGTTGATGCATTTTGATTAAGTTAAGTGTCAAGTTCTCTACAACTGGACATTAACAAATTCCCATCTGCCCATAACCGCGGGCACGGCTTTCGAAAGTTCAAATCCCTGCAGGGGTGTGCCAACTTAGCCCATCACAAGCTCTCACGGTCAATGAAGGATATTCGTTCTCCCAGGACGGCCCGATCAGACTCGGAATCCCGGTTACAAGACATTTCGACAATGGTAAAACAAGACCAGCAAAACCGCCCGATGTGCCGACAAATCCCGATAGGAGCTGCACATAGCTCGTGCTCAGGGCACACCGGATGAGAGCTCCGTACAACTAAAACCAAACCTCGAGTTTCCCCGAGGGGGCGCTGCAAAGGACTCTAGTTTGGACCAACACTCAGAGGAGCACTGGCCCGGGGGTTTAAAATAAAGATGACCCTTGAGTCCGCGGAACGCAAGGGAAAAAGGCTTAGGTGGAAAATGGTAAAACCAAGGTTGGGCTTTGCTGGAGGAGTTTTATTCAAGGCGAACTGTCAAGTGGTTCCCATTATAACCCAACCGCATAAGGAACGCAAAATCCAGGAACATAACACCGGTATGACGGAAACTAGGGCGGCAAGAGTGGAACAAAACACCAGGCATAAGGCCGAGCCTTCCAAACTTTACCAAGTATATAGGTGCATTAAAGTAAACAAGGTATAATAATGATATCCCAACAAATAAACATGTTCCAACAAGGAACAAACTCCAATCTTCAACTGCAACTAGCAACGCTATAAGAGGGCTGAGCAAAGCGATGACATAGCCAAACAACGGTTTGCTAGGACAAGGTGGGTTAGAGTTTTGACATGGCAATATGGGAGGCATGATATAGCAAGTGGTAGGTATCGTAGCATAGGCATAGCAATAGAGCGAGCAACTAGCAAGCAAAGATAGAAGTGATTTCGAGGGTATGGTCATCTTGCCTGCAAAGTTCTCCGAGTTGACGTAAGCTTGATCCTCGTAAGCGTACTCAACTGGTTCCTCAATCACGTAGTCGTCTCCGGCTCTACCCAAGGCAAGAACACAAGCAAGGGAAACACAATCAACCACGGTGCAATGCGCAAACAACATGATGCAAAAGATGGCATGATATGCGGGATGTAGTATGCAATGCATATGCGTGCTCCGGAAGGAAAAGATTGAACCAGGCATCAACTTGGCAAACCAAGTGCGCCGCTAGAAAGATGAGTTGATTTCGGTCGAAATCGATATAAAGATCACCAGAATCGGATGCACGGTTTGCAAATGGCAAGCAAAAACAATAATGGCACTATTCTGCGAATAACAACACGATGCCATATAAAATGCAACAAGAAACTAAGCTACTGCACTCTAACGTAGCAACAAAGCACATGGCAGTGATCCACACAAGACGCTTGACAAAAGATGAACACTGAGCTATGGCTAAATCATACAATAGCAGGTTCAAACATGCATGCCAAAAGTGCAAAAGACATCAGGTTCACAGACTTGGTGAAAATAACATGTCAGGAATTTAACATCAGGAAGCAATGTTTAGAGCAAGATAACAACATGCTACATGATTAGATCATGGCAAAGTAAGGCATGGCATGAAACTAATCAAAGCATATAACAGAAGTCCCTTACTGACCATAAGCCAAAAGGGCACAGATAACATGATGGCACCCATATAAACATAGCAAGTTTTGTTAACAGATTCAGACTTAGCAGAAAACCGGACATCGCAAAAACAGAGTTACGTAGGCATGTTTGCGAGCTCGATGCACTCACCACAAGGCATTGCATGACAAACTAAGCATACACCCAGCAAGAAGACATGTTCAAGAAGCTAAACATGGCAAGAACCATCTCATAGCATGCATGGATCAACTACAACAACCTCGACAAAATTGATTAACACGTAAACAATCTACCAGAAACATTTTATAGCAAAAGTAGAGCAAGATTGAGTCATGCTAGGGTACTCCATAAATGCAAACAAAGACATGGATGGATAGAGCACAACCACATGCCCAAATCATCCTTACTGAACATGCTCAAAAGAGGCATGGATCACTCTGTAGCAACATGAATACATGGCATAAAAATAACATCAGGGAAATGACTTAGAAGAATTCTAAGTCCCAGAAATCAGCAACATCACGAGAGCTACTTTGCATGCTTGTGCTAGTCACCACATTGATCACAAAAATACATGGCATACGCCCCTGTAAAGATGGCATGGCATAGCCCAAAACACATATAGGGCTCAAGTTCATAGGAGGCCCACAATAATCATGGCAAAAATGACAAATGTCCATAAACTGATACGGAACAGAAACTAATATTTTATAGCACTTTTGCAACAGAATTTTAGGCATCAAGATGGACTCAAACAAGCATGATGCAATGAAACAAAATGAAGATGACATCAACACGAACAATTTGATATATCACACAAGCGAAACGGAGCTACGGATGATGAGATATGGTATGATGAACATGCCTAAAAAATGATGCAGAAAAAGTCAGAAATTTTAACCTCCAAATCTGAGATCTAGGGTTGGTGCGGATCCCGAGATTCACCGGAGTCTTGGCCGGAACTGGTGCCGGAGAGGAAGGAGATGACCGTCGACGGTGCAGGGAGGCCGCCGACGAGGTCGAGGTGGCCGGATCCGGTCCGGCCCGACCGGATCCGCGACGCACGGGCGAAGGTGTGGGGTGGCAGGCGCGCAGGAGGTGGCACCGGTGAACTCGCTACCGGGCGGCGGGCGGCCGAGCGGAGGCGGCGGCCGAGGCACGCGGCTGCGCAGGCAGGCGCGGGCGGCGGCCTGACCCGATGGCGGCGGGGAGATGCGGGACGGGGAGGGCCCCGCCTGGGCTTGGCGGGCCGGCGAAGTGGGCGCGGGGCACAGGCGACTCACGAGGCGACACGTGGCGGTGGCGTGGCGAAGTTGGACATGTCCTGCCGTCTCGGACATGTCCGGCGGCGGCGGGGGAAGAATTCTAGGGTTTGGACTGCGGGAATTTCGGAGGGGAGCACCTATTTATAGATTCTGGGAGTTAGAAGAGTCCAAATGAGGTGCGGTTTTCGGCCACACGATCGTGATCGAATGGCCGAGAGGATGGAGGGGGTTTGGATGGGTTTTGGGCCACTTTGGAGGGGTGTTGGGCTGCAACACACACGAGGCCTTTACGGTTCCTCGGTTAACCATTGGAGTATCAAACGGACTCCAAATGGCACGAAACTTGACAGGCGGTCTACCGGTAGTATACCGAGGCCGCTTGGCAAATCTCAGTCCAATCCGAGAACGTTTAAAACCCGCACACGAAAAGAGGCAAAAGGAGGCGCTGGAGGACATAGGAGTGCCGGAATGCGAAACGGACAACGGGGAAAAATGCTTGGATGCATGAGACTAACACGTATGCAAATGCGATGCACATGATGGCATGATATGAGATGCATGACATGGAAAAAATGCAAAACGGAGACAAAACCCAACCATGAGGGAATATCATAACTTAGTGCCAAAAATGGCAGGAGTTGGAATACAAATATGGCAAGTTACATACGGGGCGTTAC
This sequence comes from Triticum urartu, assembly GCF_003073215.2. NCBI lineage: Eukaryota > Viridiplantae > Streptophyta > Magnoliopsida > Poales > Poaceae > Triticum > Triticum urartu. Next base: position 207,005,433 of record NC_053025.1, on the reverse strand, counting down.
AGACTGCCTTCATCGGAGAATAACATAAGGTGTGGGAAAATACAAGTACGACCTGGTCACCGTAGGGAGTAGGGTGGGGCGGCGAGGCCTGCACGGTAGCACATCCAACCACAGGAGGCGGATGCAGGTGCTCCAGCCGGTAATGGATTTGGTGTGTGGAGAAAGAGAAACTAGATCAGAGATTGAAGAAGCAGGATCACCGTTGGATGTCAATCCAACGACTACAGATGTCAGAATAATTTGTTGACCTTTTATTTTAGACCATTAAATCGTTTTGTTCACTAAATGGACAGTACCTTGTGCAGGCTTCGTCTAGTGGGCCAACAAAGTCAGCTTAGAAAGCTGTGGCAGAATGCAGCCCATTTATTTAGGTTTTATAGCCCATTTCATTTTGTTTGTCAATACATCTATTTCCTGGGCTTTGACTCGAAAAATAATCTATTTCCTGGGTTGGGTAAAAATAATAATGCCAATTTATTATTTATGATAATTTACAACGCATTTGAGTATTTATTCGAATACACCTATTTACTGGGCCGGATGAAAAATAATATTCCGAACATGGAGCCCATTTATCATTTCTGATAATTTACAAGCCTAGTTGATTTTAGTAGAAATGGACCCATTTTCTGGGATGGGTGAAAAAAAATGATGGTCTAGACTGAGCTTTTCGTATAAAAAATAATATTGAGATAGGAATATTATAAGGAAATTAAGCCGGGCTTGGTAATCTTATTATATAAAAAATGAACTGAGTTGTGCATTTTATTAAAAGAAACATAGGCTAGGTTGTGCTTATTTTAGGATCTTGGGCACAACTGTCGGCCCAGTTGCATTGCTGATGTTCAACGAAAAAGGCCTGTGTAGTACAGTACAACTTTACATGCCTACTCAGCTCACATTCAATGAAGCTTGAAAAGGCCCAAACAAGGCTTCTGTACAACTTTTTGAAGTCACTGAGCTCATTTAATAATTTGAGAAAAAAGTTAGAGTATAGTGGAACCTAATTAAAAGTTCTCACGAGCGAAGAAATAATTCAATGGTCCCACTTGTGTTTGTGTGAGAGAGAGATACCCATCGGTCGATGGTCGTAAATACATCTTTTAGCCATATGTGTTGCTGATGCTTAGTAAAAACTTATATAGTTGACACAATCATAAAGAACATCATAACCAACTAAATTTGCATAAACAAATTCACGCTTGCGCCACAATCAGAGTGGAAGCAGTAGATCGCTACAAGTAGGGCTATGTTGAAACCAACGTACTCGTACATAACCGTTCATCGTCTTTATCAATGACGGGGAAATATCTCGAATGATGTGTAGAGAAAATAGACAGACAACACAATAAGATGTGCTAGCACATGATGTTGACGTACACCCCTTTCTAAAAAAAATTCAGGTACAAAAATAGAACAGGTCACAATCAAATGTACTGTCACGTTAGTGCTTCACACTAACATCTCAGATTTAACTTGTGTCTGACAAAATTCAGTTGTTACCTCAAATTAGAGCACATCCAGACAGCCAGCCCTACCTCTTCTCCCAAAGAATCAGTGGCCTCTGTTGCACGATGGAGTAGGCCATGTGCCATCCATCGTTCCAAGCAACACAGGGAAAGTCTGACGTTGACTCCTATAATGAATGTCGTCGATGGACCCTGGCACCAGCGGCGGCGGCAGGACTTCGATTCATGGATTGACCACTTCTTCGACATGCACGAACACTTGATCCAGGTGCATCCCTAACATGGATCGTGCCAACCTTGGTGGCGACGAATAGTACAACCCCAGTTCCTGCACATGTATCTCAACACCAATCACCTTCAGTATGGTGGACGGCTTCTTCATCCATGCCATAACCTTCAGAGCCCAGCTGTCTGGAGGAATAAACATACTTACGAGCTCACCTCCTAGGTTGTTGATAAGGTTAATCATGGACTCGCTTTTCCAAGCACGTCGAGGCATGCCGTCGAAGGTAAGCTTTGCTAAAAACTCAAGCTCAGAGGGCACCGAGCCCCATCCTGGGTGCCACCGATCAAAGCTCACCAGCGCACCATCGCAAAACAAACGCCATGAAGATTCGAACACACGACTGTAGTCGAAAGTTGTCTGAAACTAGACGAAGAAATCATCCGGTGGCAGAGAGACTTCAATGAGCAAGTCACTTATTCGGATGCCGTGCGCAATGCCAAGAGCTTTGACAAGGTCGTCCAGCGAGATAGGATGCCGGTCGCCATTGATGGTTACCATCAGCACTTTGTCGGCCAATTGGTCATCAAGGGCCACCATGCCACTATTGAGCGATAGCACGCAACCCAAAGGTAGAACGGACCTTAGGATCTTCGGCTCGGAGATCCGCATTGACCGGCGACATGATAGTGCGCTTCAGTACAGGGAGTACAATAGGGTGATTTGGGGAACTGGAGTAGGAATTGAGATACCAGAGGTGGGGGAGTGGTGGGAGATTGGGGATGAAAAGGTAGCATGAATTTCGAACATGCGCCAATATGCTCTCGTCACGCCAGCGCATGAAAACACCAGTGGTGCCCACATGTCGGCCAAAGAGTCATTTTTCTTTCTTTTTTGAGCGCCCGGACTGAGATTCATAATTGACCTCTTTGGCATTGTGTTACTACTCAGCCCATATTTAACGCCTCACTGGCCCAAACAAGTGTACATCATCGAAAAGGGACTGAGCTCAAATTATAACTTGAAAACAAGAGATATACTCTGAACACTGGAGAATGGTGATGCCCTCATTTAGCCCACCAAGTAGTTCGAGACAATAATCAGTTAGAAACAACGATATATACAACATTCAAACACGGACTAGTGACTACTACTGACATAAACAACAATACATGATAGTTCATTAGAAGTCTTGCGACACCACTAAAACGCACCCATATATAGCACTCAGACTCTCGTGATCAAGGCTAGAATGACATTTTAAATAGAGGCAACTATTACATAGTAAGAGTGACATAGACGAGGATGACCAAATGACAAGGAATATGCATAACAAAAGAGAGAACTAACCATGCAGAACAAGCAGTAAAGACAACAAATCATTCGAAGAGGGATGATCCAACACCATTATAATTTGCAGCCCTGCTTCAACCACCAGTGATTCGGAGACACCAGAACTCCACCCTTTCGACGTAACAGCCCAATTACCTATCAACCTCTGAAGGATTGAACCACATCAATGTCTGTCAGACTTGAGACATCCAAGGATCAAAGTTAATCTAGATGTTGTTGTCATTCTCACCTTGTTTTGGCTGCAGGCCGTGTCATTGACAATCAGGGGAGTCTGCTCCCGAAATCCTAGGGCTCACCGTGTAGACACAATTTTTCCTAGCAAACAGAGCCTCTCTGCCATCCAGGTCCTTGCCAACGGTGATCTCCTAGTTAATCGGATAATTGATTTCGAGAATCAAAGAGTGTGAACCAAGGTTGTTTACCCGCCTCCGACTCAAAAATCCTGAAGGCCCCAACAAGTGGGTATCCTGCTCATAGGCATAACAACCAGTGTCTGGATACTCATGTATTTCACGGTGCTTGTGCACAGTCCAGTTTTTGCAATATAACTTTTCCGGCTCATGTGTGCGAATGATCATCAGTCTTTTGTCGTCGTCTGATCGAGCGAGAACCAGTTGTGCTTCCTTGTTTTTAGCAAAGGTTGTGTGATTACAAAGGGTAATAACTATAGGAACACTGCATCATATCAAAAAGGACAGGCATTGTTAATGTAAGATCAGAAGTGTTCACAGTATGAGTAGGATAATGCAAGAAACAACATTCATCTATCCCTGTTGGAACTGAGAGGAATATACAGGGAAATGCATACTGGGTTCAAAAATATAGAAGTGCCATGCATGCTTATACTCATGTTATCTCGCAATCGATTCTTCACTGGAAACTACCATGTCATGCATGTTATGTATACCATGCATTCTTATATACTCATGTTCTCTTGGCAAAAAAATTGTGAGGATATTATTCTAGCCATTGATTGTTGAAGGGCGAATATAGGTATGTACACATCGTGAGCATTACAGGACTTCACTACTTCCAAGTATAGAGTTCTCCATATCCACATTTACTTCCCTAATGTATGGTTAGATGAAACCAATAGTGTGATGCATGTTTCTACATCATGAAAATGAGGAAACTAACATGGCTATTGATACACACTCATATTTAGTAGTATATAGATTACTATAAAGTAAGGAGAATATCCATATCTTCCTAACCGTTTGATTATTCAAGGGTATAATTTGGTTGTAACGACATGGTCACAATTGCATGAATTAACTCATTCCAAATATAGCTGATTTTTGGCGTCTCTAATACATTTTCATAGTTCTACTCAAATTATGCTCAAACTGGGATATGCCAATCATCACAAAAAGTTGAAACAGGGCCACCATGTTATCATTAAAGTCAGACAAAAACAACTTACATGCGTTTTCCGAGCAATACGTGGTTCCATCTGATTCGTCGATCGCATAGATGATGCCATTGTGTTCAATAGCATCACAGAAGTGTGTATCAGCTTTGTCGATCCACTGCAAGGTGAGTTGTCTCCAGCTAAAGAAGGCACCAGCGGAAAGATAAGCGAATCTAAAATCGGGCAAGGCAATTATCTTCAAGTCTGCGTAATCCGCATATCGTACGGGCACTTGGTAGATTACAATCTTTTGCAAAATAAGGCCCATCTAACTAACATGGTAATTGATATGTCTCCAATGTATCTATAATTTTTGATTGTTCAATGTTGTTATATTATCATTCTTGGATGTTTTACAATCATTTTATAATCATTTTATATCATTTTTTAGGACTAACCTATTGACATAGTACCCAGTTCCAGTTGCTGTTTTTTCTTGTTTTTTACATCACAGAAAATCAATATCAAACAGATTCCAAATGCAGCGAAACTTCTTGTGGAATTTTTATGGACCAATAGACACCCAATGGGCCTGAGAAGCACCTGGGGGATGCCCCAAGGGGGGCACAACCCACCAGGGAACACCTGGGCCGCCAGGCACACCCAGGTGGGTTGTGCCCATCTTGGTGGCCTCCCGCACTGCCACTTTCTCTATAAATACCCCAATATTCTAGAAAGCCTAGGGGAGTCGACGAAAATCAATTCTAGCCTCCGCAAGTTCCAGAAACCATAGATCCCATCTAGACACCATCACAGAGGGGTTCATCATCCTCATTGGTGCCTCTCTGATGATGCGTGAGTACTCTTTTGTAGACCTTCGGAGCCATAGTTAGGAGCTAGATGGCTTCTCTCTCTTTTGATTCTCATTACAATGGTCTCTTGGAGATCTATTTGATGTAACTCTTTTTGTGATGTGTTTGTTGGGATCCGATGAACTTTGAGTTTATGATCAAATCTATGTTTTTATCCATGAAAGTTATTTCAGTCTTTTGATCTCTTATATGCATGATTATGTATAGCCTTGTATTTCTTCTTCGAATCTTTGGTTTACTTAGGCCAACTAGATCGATTTTTCTTGCCATGGGAAGAGGTGCTTTGTGATGGGTTCGATTCTACGGTGCTTGATCTTAGTGACAGAAGGGGAACTGACATGTATGTATCGTTGCTATAAAGGATAACAATATGGGGTCTATTTCTACATAAATAGATCTTGTCTACATCGTGTCATCGTTCTTACTACATCACTCCGTTTCTCCATGAACTTAATACACTAGACGCATGCTGGATAGCGGTCGACGTGTGGAGTAATAGTAGTAGATCCAGGTAGGAGTCGATCTACTAATATTGGAAGTGATGCCTATATAATGATAATTGCCTGGATATTGTCATGATTATTTGAAGTTCTATAAATTTCCCAACAATAATTTGGTTACCCACCGTTGCTATTTTTCTCGAGAGAAGCCACTAGTGAAACCTACGGCCCCCGGGTCTCTTCTTTATTGTATTTGCCTTCACGATCAATTTTTATTTGCTTTTATTTTCAGATCTATTAATCCAAAAACCCAAAAATACCTTGCTGCAATTTTTATTTATTTATTTTATCTCGCATTCCCGCGAGATCTATTTATCGAATCTACTACAATTTTACGTATCTTTTTACCCTTAAGGGATTAACAACCCCTCTCTTACGTCGGGTTGCAAGTATTTGTTCTTTGCGTGCAGGAGCTGTTTACGTGGTGTTGCGTGGTTCTCCTACTGGTTCGATAACCATGGTCTTATCATTGAGGGAAATACCTACCGTAGCTGTGCAGTATCATCCCTTCATCTTTGGGGAAATATCGACGTAGTTCAAGCCGCATCAGTAATCTAGATGACTTGGACCGTGACGGTAAAACCCTACATAATCCAATGGGGGAAGGATAATATAATGGGAGGTGCGGAAGTTCACGAGCACCAACTTTTTCCCATCTTCTCTGATAGCATCCATCTAGTGGGAGTTCATGCCGACCCAGTACATACCTACCAAGAAATTTCGGGCAACGGTGATTGGATCGAAGTCGAGGGGCATGATGTACGGCGACCCACTACATACCTGCAAAGAAGTTTCGGCTAATGTAGGTTGGATTGAAGTAGAGGGGCATCATGTACGCCTCCGTATCATGGTGATAAAATCTTGCTAGAACAGATAGCAGCAAGCAGGGTGTCTTGAAAAGATGAGGCCTCGCTTCTATGATGGTCGCGTGCATGTCCCTCGAGCATGCAGCCAGCTGCGCGGCGCTCAACATATCCATACACGAACAACAAAGGTCAAGTATGTCACTCAGGATATCGGTCCAATCGCGGCTCATATGCATGCTGCACGGTTCACGTTTGACCATGGTGGAGTTTGGAAGGTGGGGTTTTGGGGGGCTTGATTTACGTGGGAGAAGGCTCTTGCTGCTGGAGCGGGAGCGGGTAGCGAGGGAATAGTGGTACTGGGGAAGGCGAGGGTACATGGGGGCACAGTGAGATGATGAAGAGTGACCTCAGGATCTCTGGCGAGACGGAGATGGAGATGGAGTGGTGCTAGGGGAGAGGGAGACGAGGCGAGGCATGCTATACACCGGTGGTGGTAGTGACTACACAGTGCACAAGGTGAGGCTGAATTTGGTATCCCGAAGACGCCGACTAGACTAGTGCCACCTCAGGCGCAGGCTCTTGTCACTTCACTGTGAGGAACAGATGAATAATATTTTGATCATCAAGTGTACCACAGTTGCACTACTACTAGTAGTAACATACGGTGTAGTACTATAAACAGGAAATAGGTCTCCCATGCTAGCATGGATCTGGGTTCACTTCATCCTCCAAGTAGCATCCATACTATGAGCAGAACCAAATTATTGTGCATGCGGAAGCGCGAAGAAGGGATTTTTTCTTTTTTTTAAGATAACCACATATTCCATGACTAGAAAATGTTAGTGATGTGGAGCATCCCAAGGTCATCACCATGGACCTACCTACGTCCCCTACGACACCACTTGGACCAATGACAAGGGCCCGAGCAAAGACTATCGAAGATAAGGTGAACTTGCTCCTCTCCGAACTACCACTTTCTATACATGAGACATGGCTACTACCTCAAGCGGAAACACTAAATGTGATCAGGTACTTGGAGGAAGGCCATAGAACATCTACATCCAACGGACAAGACGACAAGGACACCAAGTGCAAAGGACAAGAAGAAGAGCTGCCACTGAAGCTACAGCGACCGGACGACCGGTCGGCACCGGAAGTCCGACACCTGAAGCCCCAATCTACCCAGGTCTTGGCTAACACAAGCTACAACGAGCAGACGTCTGACCAGGACCGGACAACCGGCCACACCTCCCAACAAGCGGACGACCGGTGCCACCACACCTGAGCCAAAACAGCGGATGTTCGAAGCGACCGGACGACTCGCCATCTCTGGAAATCTGGTGCCACCTCAAGCGAGCCAAAGTAAGCGGAACTCGGGCGACTCCCGGACGCCCACGAGGCACCGGATGACTATAACCCACCAGACGTCCGGTACCTATGTGCACACAGTTTTGGGCCCAATGCCCATGTACCCCTTCACTTCGCCCCCATTTGCACTAAGACTATAAATATATCTCCGCCTCCTCCTAGTTAGGGTTAGATATGTGATAGCTCATATTAGAGATAGAGCTTTGCTCATCCCCTTGGTTACTTCTCCTTTAGAGTCCACAAACTCTTCAGAGAAGATCCCCCAAGCAGATTCAAGACCCCTCACGGGAAGACCCAAAACCTGCTCACGGAGAAGAACTCGTTAGCTATGTATCATCCTTTTTTGGATCTAGATCATGCATCTCTTTGTGTTTAGAGAATCTAGCATATGTGTGACCGGATCTTGTTGGTTTGAATGATTTCTCCTGTGTTTCCCCTCGTTCCCCTCTCGTGTTCTTCGTAGGATCCGCTCCAATAGTGAAAGATCGGCCCGAGGGTTTCCACCCTACATCATCTTGGTATCAAGAGCCATGTTGATCACGGATTTGGAGCCCCTACCCTTTGTTTTCTAGCTTGATTTTGTTGTGTTCTTCCCCAATTTCGAAAATCCCTACCAAAAATAGCCCCAAATTTTATTGTGATTTGTTGGTGTGATGAAGTTTTGTTGGATTTGATCCATGGATTTGCTTTACCACGAGTGGATCTAGCTTTCTCCCATCATCTCCACCATTTCCAACAATGAAATCGCTCGGGTTTGACCAATTTTGCCACCTCCACCTCAAACCCTAGATATTCATCCCGTGCCCGAAATCGCCCAGGCACCAGACATCCGCCAACCGCCGGCCGTCCGATCACCGGTCGTCCGACATCCACCGGACGTTCGGCATTACCCGACGAAACTGAAAAAGTTTTGTTCGGCCACCACCACCTCTCCACCTCCACCTTCGCATACGCACCCCAATAACCATCCCACTTCCACATATGCACCTCGATACCACTACCGCTTTCCACAACCACCATTGCTTACTTGTTTCGCACTATGACACAATTTTTACACATTTTGCTTTGAGAATTTGAGTCGCGGTTTCCATTCCCTAATGTGTTTCGGCTACTTAGGGATGGTTCAACATCAACATCACCACCGCTTATCTTTGCCGCGGATTCGTCATCGACAACAACCACTCCACCATTTGGACACCATACCGTATGTAAGAACGGTAACCTCATATTGGTATCGTGATATCCCATCATTATACATTCTTGCCATTACATTGATAACCACCATAACCCCATTTTGTGTAGCCTTTGCGTATGGCCGGCAACATCACTTGTGCACATCAGTGGTCATACTTCCCATAGCATACATGCCATATCATCCTGGTGCATATCTTGGTATCATCTTTTGTGTCACAAAGTTGTCATCACATACACAATTGCTATCTTGGTTCGTCAAGCATTGCATGAAAAACAAAAAGATATCAAAATAGAAAGATCCAGACAAGCTTTTAAGTAAAAGGGAAAGATAAGCAAAGAGCTTTTAAGCAAGAACCATAGCATCATATTACATTAAAATTGACATACTCAATCATCTTGGATCATATCGTCGGAATACCATACATAGAGCATACTTGGGATAGAAGTCGTTGCATTTTTGCTTAGTAGGTTGTGCACAAGTCTTCGTATCCGCCTATTGTGTAATCATGCTAGTGTCTCTCTAGCATTGTGCAACAAGAGCATTTTCGTGGATTCCACATTTTGGCTCATTCCTTGCTTGCACGACCCCATTTATCTCTCCGTGTGTGCGTTCCCGTGTACCATATCATGCTATTGGTCTACTTGTTGCATTTGCAAATTTGTGAATCTTTTCCAACATTATTGAAGCTCACTAACAATTGCAACAAATTTTGTGCCACCATCCTAACCGAGCTCGACCATAAGCTTATACTTGTGTAGGTGTGAGAAACCGACAAGAATCGGTACCAATTGTGCTATTTCCTTGTTCCACATTTGAGTGATCATTGATCCATCTTCAACATCGGTCAAGGTACATTTGGTATAAGTTCTTCTGTTTCTCCCACTCACATATTTGCTTGGAATGATGAATAGGCCAAGTACTTCTACCAACCCACTCTTCATCAAGCAAGATGACGATATGTCCTCCTACTTCACAAAGAGCCACCTCTTTGGTGCACAACGAGCTTTGCATCAACAACAACAAGCAATGAACGAACACATCGACAACCTCGCCTCCGACTTACGACAATCTGAGCAATGTACAAGAGACTACTTCAACACATAAATGGCATCTCTCAAGGAGGATATTCAAACCATGATGGTCAACCTCTCTTCAAACTTGTCATCCTACTCAAGACGGGCCCGCTTGAGTGGACACTCCGACGACACCATCTCTGGCTCAAGTACACCGATATCGAACACTCTTCGTCGAGCCGCACGTCACGAACGTCAAGCAAACCGCAATCCTCTTCATGACACAGCTTCTCAAGAACATCTATATCGCCAAAACCAAGCTACCTTGGCGCAAGCACAAGAACGGAAATGCCTACTCCGACAAGAGGAAGAGCGGGCGCGCCAACATCAATAGGAGCAAGACGTCGAGGCACTCCGACAACAACAACAATGGCATGAAGCACAAGCACTTGAGGCCCAACATGCCCTTCATGACACAAATCGCGCCTTCGCTGACCGCAATGGTCAAACGCACGAGCAGCAAGAAGCTCTTCGTGAAGAAGTTCAAGAGAAGAACTATCAAGCTCGAGTGCATCGTCAAGACCCGCAAGCTCCTCGACAAGAACCGCAAATTCACCTTGAGTAAGAAGACAATGGAAATCCTCCAAGACAAGAGCAAGTTGAGGGAGTCAATCCTCCTCGTCAAGGACATCATCATCCCCAACCCCAACACAGTGAAGAGCAACACTACGGCAAGATAAAGTTCACCATGCCCAAGTTCACCGGCATCAATGATCCCGAAGAATGCCTTTCATGGGCATTGAAGGTTGACAAAATCTTCCGCTTACATAAATATGAGGAAGAGAAGAAGATCGTGATGGCATCCCTTGAGTTCCAAGACTATGTCCTCATTTGGTGGGAACAAGTCATTGAGCGCCGTGAGGCAAGAGGTGAACGACCCATCACTACTTGGACACAAATGAAGGATGTCATGAGAGCACGTTTCGTGCCAACATACTACAACCGCGTCCTCTTCAAGAAACTCCAACTCCTCAAGCAAGGAACCAAGAGCGTTGAAGAATACTACAAGGAAATGGAGATTTCCATGATACGAGCCAATGTCACAGAAGATGATGAGAAAAATATGGCACGTTTCTTGAATGGACTCAATCATCCTATCAAGAAGATCGCCGACTTCCAACCATACTCAAACCTCATTGAGCTAGTGCACCAAGCTACCAAGGCGGAACAGCAAGTGTAAGAGGAATTCAAGTATGCCTAGTACTCTTCCAAGAACTACTGTTTCTCCAACACCCAAGCTTCAACGACTCCAACAACTTCTACCTCAACAAAGGCATCTACAAGCAACGATGACAAGTCAAGTTACAAGAAAACTTTGATAACCTCAAGTCATCCTCCTAATACAAGCAACTTCAAGCCGAGAGCTTCATCATCATCTACCCCAACCGATGAGACCATCAAGACAAGTTCCTTCAAATACTTCACATGCGGAGGCCGAGGCCACAAGTCTTTCGAGTGTACCAACAAATGCACCATGATCTTCAACGACAATGGTACATACAAATCCATGAGTGAAGGAGAAATGGAAGCCCTTGAGCAAGTGGTCATACACCGGCAAGTGAACGAAGATGAAGATGATCAAATATTTTGTGGCAAAGATCTGATCCCCGCTCTTGTTGTCTCCAAGGTCTTGACACTTCAAAATCAACAAGAAGAAGACCAAAGATGCCATATCTTCCATACCACGGTCGGTCTGTCAAGGTCATGATCGATGGAGGGAGTTCCCATAACTTAGCAACTGAAGAACTATGCTTCAAGCTCCAATTAGTCAAGATGAAGCACCCGCACCCCTATACGGTTCAATGGCTAAGCGACTCCGGCACTATCAAATTCAAGCATAGGATAAAAGTTTACTTAAAAATCAGAGCTTACGAAGACACTTTGGAGTGTGATGTCGTTCCAATGTCCGTTTGCTACCTTCTTCTTGGGCGACCATGGCAATTTCATCGAGGTGTCATCCACAATGGGCGAACAAATCACTATAGCTTCAAGATGAAGGGAAAGGAGTATGTATTTCGACCTATGTCTCCAAGCCAAGTGGTCGCCGATAAGCAAGCCAGCCATCATGGAGAGAACAGCGAGATAGAGAACCACCAAAAAGAGAGTGAGCGCCACAAGCCCAAATTGAGTGCCTCCACGATGAGCGACAACAAGAACTTAGTTCTATTTGCCACCAAAAGTGAGACGAGAGAAGTATGTGAGAACCCATCAAGTGTCATGCACTATGTCCTTTTGTGCAAGGATGAGGCACCAATAGCTAACACCTCTCACAATCTACCTTTAGCGTTATCTTCTCTATTGCAGGAATTCCAAGATGTTTTCCCCAACGAGCTACCTCCGGGTCTACCTCCACTATGAGGCATCGAGCACCAAATTTACCTCATCCCCAGAGCACCCCTTCCTAACAAGGCTCCCTACCGCGTCAACCCCGAGGAAACCAAGGAGATCCAACGGCAAGTACAACAACTCATCGACGACGACCATGTTCGAGAAAGTTTGAGCCCATGTGTCGTACCAGTAATCCTTGTTCCCAAGAAAGATGGTACATATCGCATGTGTTCCGATTGTCGTCCTATCAATGCTATTACCGTGCGTTATCGTTACCCTATTCCACACATGGACGATATGCTAGATGAGCTTAGCGGAGCCACCCTTTTCTCTAAGATTGACCTTAGAAGTGGCTACTATCAAATACGCATCCTAGAAGGTGATGAATGGAAAACCGCATTTAAGAAAAAAATTTGGTTTATATAAATGGCTCGTTATGCCAATTGGTTTATCCGAAGCACCCGGTACTTTCGTGCGAGTCATGCATTTTGTTCTTCGACCCTATATTGGTGTATTTGTTGTGGTCCACTTTGATGATATTCTTGTTTTTAGCAAATCCCTCAAAGATCATGTCACCCATCTTAGAACCTTGTTGCAAACCCTTAGGAAATACCACCTTTATGCTAATTTGGACAAATGCCTTTTTAGTATTGATAAGCTTGTTTTCTTGGGTTTAGTTGTGTCTTCTAAGGGTGTTCAGGTAGATGAATCTAAGATCAATGCTATTAAAACTTGTCCCCAAGCAACCAACTTGCAACAAGTGCGTGATCTTCTTGGTTTAGCCGGTTTATATTGTAGATTTGTGAAGGATTTGAGCACTATTGCTTCACCCTTGCATGCTTTGAGTAAGAAAAATGCGCCTTTTGTTTGGGGACCGTCCCAAGATACCACATTCAATGAGCTTAAGAATTTGCTTACTCTTGCTCCCGTGCTTGCATTACCCAAATTTGAAAAACCATTTGAAGTTCATTGTGATGCTAGTGGTAATGGCACAGGAGGTGTGCTAACGCAAGAGAAGCGCCCCATAGCTTACTTTAGTGAGAAACTTTCCGGAGCACAACTCAATCACCCCATCTATGACAAAGAGCTATATGCTTTAGTGCGTGTTTTGCATGAATGGGAACATTATCTTTGCCCTCATGAATTTGTCATCCATACCAACCATGATAGGCTTAAATACCTTAAGGGTCAAACTAAGTTGAACAAGCGTCATGCTAAATGGAGTGAGTTCATTGAGTCATTTCCTTATGTCATCAAGTACATTAAAGGTAAGGAAAATGTTGTGGCGGATGCTCTTTCCCGCATATTAATGCTTGTCACCCAACTTGAATTGAATGTCATAGGCTTTGAGCGCATCAAAGACTTGTATGCGCATGATCCTCCTTTTGCTATTCTCTATGCCAAATGTTTGACGCATACATCTTGGGAACGCTATTACATCAAAGATGATTACCTTATAAGAGCTAACAAACTTTGCATCCGCGAGTATTATCTTCGTTTGTTACTTTTGCAAGAATCTCATGGAGGAATACTAAAGGACACTTTGGACGCGACGAAACTTTTCCTATGCTCTCCAAGAACTATTTTTGGCCCAAGATGTTTTGCGACGTCTCATGCTTCATCAACTGATGTTCTACATGTCGCAAAGCTAAGTCTAAAGCTCAATCTCATGGCCATCATATGCCCCTTCCAATACCATATCACCCATGGGAGGGTATTAGCATGGATTTTGTGATTGGTTTACCTAGAACTAGAAATGGAAAGGATTCCGTGTTTGTTGTTGTGGACCGATTCTCTAAAATGGCACATTTCATACCATGTAACAAGATAGACGATGCTTCACATGTTCAAATATTTTTTGTAGGGAAATCTTGTGCCTACATGGAGTGCCAAAGACGATTGTCTCGGACCGGGACGTCAAGTTCTTGAGTTACTTTTGGAAGACCTTATGCGTCAAGCTCGGAATCAAGCTCTTGTTCTCTTCAGCATACCATCCTCAAACTGAGGGCCAAACGGAGGTCACAAACCGGACACTCTCCACTCTCCTACTCATGTTGATAAAGAAGAACATCAAGAAGTGGGAGGAGTGCCTACCCATCGCCGAGTACGCCTACAACTGCGCAAGACATTCCACTACCGGAAAGTCCCCCTTCGAGGTCATCTATGGTTTCAACCCATTGTCCCCATTGGACCGTCTCCCCCTACCACTTCAAGAGCACATCAATATGGACGCGAGTGCACGAGTGAACTATCTAAAGAAGATGTATGAAGATACAAGGCACACCATCCAGTGCCAAGTACAATGATTCGCGATGAAGCTTAACTTCAATGAGCAACCCATTATATTCAACATTGGAGATGTTGTGTGGCTACACCTTCGCAAGGACCGCTTCCCCAACGAACACAAGTCAAAACTTCTTCCACTAGCCGATGGAGCCTTCAAGGTGCTGGCACGCTACAACAACAACGCTTACAAGATCGACCTCCTACACGACAAGTACAACATGAGCGACGTTTTCAACGTCAAGGATCTCTCGCCCTACCATGGTGATGAAGATTTAGATACGAGGTCGGATCTTTCCCAAGGGGGGGGGGAGATGATGCGGAGCATCCCAAGGTCATCCCCATGGACCTACCTATGTCCCCAACGACACCACTTGGACTAATGACAAGGGCCCGAGCAAAGACTGTCGAAGATAAGGTGATCTCGCTCCTTTTCGAAATACCACTTTCTATACATGAGACATGGCTACTACCTCAAGCGGAAACACTATGTGTTATCAGGTACTTGGAGGAAGGTCACGGAGCAGCTACATCCAACGGACAAGACGATGAGGACACCAAGTGCGAAGGACGGGAAGAAGAGCTGCCACTGAAGCTACATCCACCTGACGACTGGTCGGGACCAGACGTCTGACACCTGAAGCCCCAGCCTACCCAGGTCCCAGCTAACGCAAGCTACAGCGGGCGGACGTCCGGCCAGGACCAGACGACCGGCCACACCTCTTAGCGAGCGGATGACCAGCGCCACCACACCTGAGCCAAAACAGGAGATGTCTGAAGTGACCGGACGACTGGCGACCGAACGACCGGTCATGTCCGGAAATCCGGTGCCACCTCAACCGAGGCAAAGTAAGCGGAAGTCCGGCAACTCCCGGACGTCCGGACGCCCATGAGCCACCGGACGACCATAACCCACCAGACGTCCGGTACTTATCTGTGCACAGTTTCAGGCCCGAGGGCCATGTACCCCTTCACTTCGTCCCCATTTGCACTAAGACTATAAATATTCCTCTTCCTCCTCCAAGTTAGGGTTAGCCATGTGATAGCTCATATTAGAGTTAGATATTTTCTCATAGACTTGGTTACTTATCCTTTGGAGTCCATGACCTCTTCGGAGAAGATCCCCCATGCAGATTCAAGACCCCTCACGGGAAGACCCCCCCCCCCCAAGACCTCCTCTCGGAGAAGAACTCGTTACCTATGTATCATCCTTTTTTTGGATTTGGATTGTGCATCTCTTTGTGTTTCGAGAGTCTAGCATATGTGTGATCGGATCTTATTGGTTTGAGTGATTTCTCTTGTGTTTCCCCTTGTTCCCCTCTCGTGTTCTTCGTAGGATCCGCTCCAATCGTGAAATATCGGCCCGAGGGTTTTCACCCTACATCATTGTGTCTCACAGGCATGCACCAATATCAATCCGAACCAGATACGAGACATTTTTTGTGTGCAAAGGGATGGATATGTTTGTATATCTGTTCGTCCACCCAAGAGGGTTTTGCATAGGTCCCACCTTTCAATAAGGGTGTAGAAATAAAAGTAATCATAAAATGTTTTGCCACGGTGATTTGAAAGAGTGACCTCAACTAACTAGTGGCTCATGTAGCGATAGAAGGATGGGCACGTACATGGATACGGAACAATCCTCAGTACACTACCCACATAGCCTTTTCGTTTTGCAGGTTGGTCTACGTAGTCGTCTAATCAACTGCCTACATGCCACTTCTCCCATTTACTTCTCCATCGGGAACCGGTTTTCCTCGGCTTCTTCACATCTCCTTCATTTGCGTTAAAACCATACTGGATTCACATCCTCTTGGAGTAATTCCGAAGCCTCTTTAAATAATCATCTTCTTCAGTTAGACTAGCCATCTTAATCCTAATTCTCTAAACCATAGCCCTCCAGTCCAGTGGTTCCAAATGGCGAAAGAGATCCCTATGCTGGTTTTTAGCGTCAAACATGTCCTCGTCGAAGGATCGTTGAGCATAGTTGCCATCATCACCGACAACCCAAGGGTTATTCCGGAGTGGATCAATAATGTATCCAACTCCCTCCAAAAGGTGGAGATGAAGGTCGTCGGTCTCCATGTAGAGTACAGGGAGCGTGCCACTAGGAAAATCCAACGCATCGCTGTCCTTCAGTTGTGCCTCGAAGATGAAGTTTTGGTGTATCACATCATTCACACACCCTCCATACTAGGTGAGCTCCATGGTTTCATGTCTCAGGAGGACATATACTTCTGTGGGGCAGCCATCGAAGGGGACAAAGAGAAGCTGGCGTCGTACAACCTTGACATGAAAAACATCGCTGACCTACAAACCAGAATTCCTGTAGATGATTGTGATAAATAAATACCATCCCTATTCAATGTAGCAAATTCTATGCTCGGAACAAATCTTGAGAAGGGTGACGAAATGTTGGGATTAAGGTTTTCTGGATGGGAGAATTATCCCTTGACCTAAGAGCGGATAAAATATGCTGCCTTCGATGCCCGTGTGAGTTTAGAGACAGCTGCAAGGTCGAAAGAGCTTGTTGCAAAGCCGTCTCCCACAGAAAATGAGAAGAAGAAGAAGAAGAAGAAGAAGAAGAGAAGAGGAAGAAAGAAGAAGAAGAAATTATAGATCGATGAACTATTTCTTCTCTTGTAAAAATTATATTTCCTCTTTGTGTACATTGATATAGATGAACTATTTCGCTCGTGTGCATGTCTTTGGAACAAGTGTACTCTGTGTACATTGATATAGGTCCGCTTGACTATAATGAACTATTTATCCACCTAGTTTTCTCTACTACTGCTCCTTGTAGTGAGCGGTATGCAATGCATGTGTTAGTAGACATGACAGCTTGTCCATGGAAGTTGAACCACGACAACCATCACGTTTCTACCTCTACCACACACGATTCCCAAGACGTTGCTCCAACCCACGGCACCACGTCCCCCGACATGCACCTCACCCCTCTCGGCCCCACCGCCCAGCCTTTGTGTGCATGACATGAGGGCCAGCTAAACTACGGCCACCATCAAGTTTCTACCACTGCCACACACGATTCCCACAACGTTGCTCGAAACCATGACACCACACGGCTGCCAACATGCACTTCACCCCTCTCGGTCCCACAACCCCTCTGCTTTTATGAGAATGGCATGTAAGCCAGCCACATTTAGGATCCACATTTCATTGACTCAAAGGCAGGTGCACTAAGCTGCTGAAGCTCAGTCCCGTGGGTCCCGAGAGGGAAATGTAACTCCCGCGCCAGTCCTTCTGGTGCTCCCATAGTATGAACTCATGCCAAACTCAAAGTTTGTTTCTTACTACTACCAATGTGCCGGCTCGTGCGTTGCAATGGATCCAAAGTAGTAGAATAATACTTGTTCACAAACTTGAAATATAAACACTCTAGTTTTGATATACATATATCAGTAAAACTAAATTATGCTTCATTGAAGACATATTTGTTGGGCTATTTTGATGAGCTGAGGGGTGGGTGTGGATGGTTTCACATGGTCTGAGAAGAAAAATAGAATCGGAAGTAGCACAATATGTTGGAACGTGTCAGAGGAAGGCTGGCAGTAGCAGTACAACAAACATCACATGTGCACCATATTTTGAGAAGGGTTTAATGTAATTTGTGTGAAATGTGTCTGTGTGGATGTACGATTAGTACATCCATATCATTGACATTCATGCACGCAACAAAAATTTGTGTGCATGATTTCACCCTATTTTCATATTCTGTTTGGGAGTGGATTTTATTTTTGTAATCAGAGCTCATTTTTGTAGTTACTTTCAATTTATACTATGCATGTATTATTGCGAGAGATAGATATAGAGAGGATCTTTGTGTGACAAAGATGGGGGCGGGGCAGTGATACCTAATGCGAGAGGGGCAAATGCGTGTTCGAAAGACTTTGTGTGTCATAAAGAGAGGAGTGTCCGAAAGGGAGAGAGGGTGTGTGTGTGTGTGTGTGTTAGAGAGAGAGAGGTGCATGTAACATCAGGATCGACAAGGTTACGAGGTTGCAGATGTGGTAGAGCGATAGTGTGTGTGTGATGAAGGGACACACAGACAGCGTCTGTTTGCGTGTGAGAGAGCTGGATAGACCTCGACAACACGGCTGGCTAGGGGTGGAAGGTTATGTGTGGTACAAAGAGATAGTAGAGATAGAGATGAATGCTTGTTTGTTGCAAGGAGACCTAACTACATAGATGGGGATAGCAAGAAGAAGAGAATAGCGGTCTGCCTTTTTCATGGGATGGGAGAGAGATCAAGAGACATGCATCGTGTGGAGAGGTGTGTGTGTTGAGAGAGAGAGAGGCGTGGACCTGAATAATGAGATGGGTGCTCATGTGTATGTTATAGGGAAGGAATTGTCTAGGTGCTAGTCTTATGATGGCGAACCAATCTTTCAATGAGAGTGGGGATAATTATCAATTTGGTGGATTTTGATGTTGATGATCCAGCTATATCGTACCCCGTGATACAAATCAACAATCATTACTAAACAAATCTTCGATGGACGATGATCTTGTCGTATGCACAAAATCGACCTGAATAACGAGATGGAGTTTCCCCAAGCAACCAAAGAACCGACTAGAACTAAGATAATGCAATCGTAATTGCCAATATGAATTAATTAAGGACAATGGTGGGGTTGCTGGTACTAAACAAAAGGCGATAGTCCTAGACACACCCTGCAAATGCAATTATAGCGAAGCAAAACAATGTGTACACAACAATGCGAGTTCTAACCTAGAAAAAGGGTACTAACCTTATTTATATCTATAGACTATATTACCATATTTTTTATTTGTATAGTTATATCTATATCTATTCCAGCCCCTCCGTTTGTAATTTACTCCATGCATATATAGCTTTGATTACAGCAAAATTTTATAAAGCTTGACCAAATTAGGTGAAAACAATATGAACATTTACACTAACAAATTTACACGATGTGGAAAGAAAAGCAATGATGAATCAAATGATATATATTTGGTGGTGTATATATGTTAATACTTTTTCCTACAAATTGTTGAAAGTATACAAAGTTTGACTTTAGAGAAACCCAATTTGCGGTATTATGTATTATATATTCTATATTCATTATTTTTCCTGAGTCAATGCGTGTATTTTCACGTACACGATATAAAACAGTTGATTGATGTTGATCCAATGGTCCAGGTGGTTGCGATTCAGATCTACTATAAATTAATTGTACCCATACACGTTCTTCTTGAATGAACAGCATGACAGTGTGATCGATCCATGGGTGCCTCCCACATCATATTATTCATACTACGTTGACTAAAAAAAGATAAATCACCCAAAACAAGATCTTCCCATATTTTGTTCCAACGATGTTGTGCCATGCACGTACCTAGTTGTATAGTGGTAGTAGTAGTACAAAGTTTGTAGTAGGAGTAGTAAGGAGTGCTCCTACTCTGTCAACGAGTCCCATCTGACACCAAATTTCTTGGACTCCATGCTACAGCTAGATCTTCCCCTCCTCGTTTGTTTTCCAACACGACAGGTGGGGTGCAGTTTGCGGATTTCGGTTTTCTCAACTGTGGTCCCACATGGAAGTTAAAATGCTAGGCTACGCGCCTTCCCTGGCTATCTGGCGTGCTGGATGGACCGCGGACTACTCCGATTCCCGGGCGAGTGGGTGTACGATGCGAACGCGGCATGCCTTTTCCTTTTAAACAAGTATAAATTGTAACATTTGGTTCTGCGTGCGATTGATAGATAGAAATAACAATTGGAAATGCTAGGGCGGGGCTTTCCCTGCATGATAAGCAGGGTACTAGCTAGGTTTCGCATCATCGGTTTGGTCACATGCAGTCCCACATGTTGTAGTGATATAAAGCCTAGCCAATGCGCGTTGATGGGGGGGGGAACGAGAGTGTGGTATGCGACGGGGAAGGGTCATGCTTCATGTACGAGTTCCATTTTCTCATTTTGAACTCGCCAACATGATAGGCGTGCTGCACGACTAGTTTTGAATTTATAAGTTCGGTCACGGTTTTTGAATTTATGAGTATTTCGTAGGTCGGGTCATGCATCGTACATAAATTATGAAGTTGATGCAAAAGGTAAGCACAACTTATAAATTGATAGAGGGAGTACTAGTTACAGACTTATAGTGATGCATATAATTGACGCCAAATGTGATCAAAGGGATCACACATGTCTTTATCGACTAGAACGACAATGCAATTGTAGAATAAGAATTAAGGCCATGATGACGCGATCACAGTGGTGATTACAGGAGGCAAGAAGAAAGATGCATCCATCAACAACCTCCTCCTCCTCGACTCAGTGCATCGGGCCATTGACGGGCGGCTGAGGAGCGGAGAATTTTGTGGCGAGGTCAAGGTGCTACTCAAAAAAGGTGTCCAAGGCTTCTAGCCGGTTGACGAAGGCCAACACAGTAGCGTCCTCAGCTACCTTGTATATGCCTATGTACATGGCTTCCTCGTAAACGTGGATGTGTAGGTTGATGAATTCTTGTAGGGAGAGGCGCCTAGCGGCAAGCGCGACCTTGAGGTGGACATTCTTTATTGCGTCGGCAGGCAGTCGCAGGATCAGGATTGCTTGAAAGAGTTTCTCACCATGGAGGCCGATTAGGGTGGCAGGCAATGAGCATCCTAGGTGCCCAGGCTGGAGGAGTACGATGATGTTGTCCGCGAGCTTCTTCACGATGGTGAACTTGTTGATCGTGGCAACGATCATCTTGTCCAACTGCGAGTCTTAGCTAGCGTCGCAATGGCTATGAACCAGTCGTTCGCCAACACCATCTGAAGATGTTACTCAGTGCCATGCCGTAGGCCAGCATCGTGGACCATCTGGCACAACCGCTAGCCGCTCGCACGTATCGCCGCCATGGGTCTAGAGTGATCACTTTTGCGCTGAGTGTAGGTGCTTGGGTGCATATGATGTGGTAGATGCATTGGAATGGAGGGGCACCTTTATATGAGTGCAAACTGCATTGCAATCACATCGTGCTGCCTCTTTTCCCCGTCCTCCTTCCATTACCTCCGTCATGCATTCAGCATGCTAATTGAAGGAGGATGCATCATTGGCCGTTTAAGATTTCGGGAACTGCTACCCTCTCTCTCGTCTACATTAAAGCCATATCGGGAACTATCCTAGTTTACAAGTAGCTGTCAAATTGAATAATACTACGCTGCCCTCTACACGCGCGGATGAACATGCCTCCTCGCATCCATCAAATGTCTCCATTAAACCTGCATGCAAACTAAGAAACCTACTCCGGCCACACATTCGTTCATGAGCGGGCCGGAATTAAACGCAACGCCGGCCGAGCTCCTCCCGTCCACCCTCAGTTTAAACAAGGACAGACACCGGCCAAGCTCCTACCATCTGCCCTCTATTTAAACAAGGCCAGACAACGGGCAAGAATCACACCCCTCCGCCGCTCCCCCACCTCCTCCTTCACCATTTTCTCCACTCTTCTGATGGCTTCCGAGGAGCCGTTCTACGGCATACTACCTGGCTAGGTGCCCCCCCGAGCCCTCCAAATACAAGCGAGGCCACTCGGAGCTTCACCTACCTTGCCTGCCCCGACGGAGCCAGTTGCCGCCCCAAGCCAAAGCATGGTTCAGCAACTCGTCGCTCCAGTTCAACTCGATGAGGAGTGGCAACTTGCTCCACGGCGGTGAGCACAGCGGCACGGGCGTCCTCGCTATCGCATCATACCGCGCCACCCATGTCTGCGGCCGCACCACCCGTGTCTACGGTGGACGTGCCTCCCGTATCTGTGGGTACGCCTCCCGTGCCTGCGGCAGTGCCATGCAGGCAGACAAAAACTGGGTGCGCGAAGAGTGACGAGTCGGTTGCCAGCTTCTCCGTGTCCGCCACCATCATCAAGGAGAAGTAGAACATGGAGGCCGCTGCTGTTTTGTCCCATGAAGGCCACCGCGGAGGCGTTAACTACGTATAAAGGTGGTCTCTTGGCTGCTACGTCTCTTGCGAGGACCTTCGTTGACCCTGCAAGTGTCTGTCGGACATGAGGAAGACAAAGGGATCCGCAGGCAGCCATTTAGATTAGGTATTAATTATACCATGGGAGCCAGATAGAACTATTTAGTTCACGTAAATGTAATGAAATCCCTCAAGTTTATATGAAGATCCGACTTTTTTATTCGAAATCTTTCATGCTTATATGAAATCAGTCCGTGTTTGCACGAATTTCCTCTAGTTGGTTAGAGTTCTGAAAATGTATGTCGTTGGCGTTGGATGTCATCCTCCACGGAAGTAAACAGGAGGAAATTTGTCAATTGCCATTGGAGATGCTCTTAGTCTGGAAATAATAGAGTCACATGCAATCCATTTGAGTTAATTGTGTGTATGATTCTCCCTCTATAAAAAGTTAATTGCATCTACAGTGTACATGATTTGGAGGGTGGCTACAGATTCATACATAAAGTTGAAAATAAACAAATCCATCCTTAAACTTGTATCCTAAGTAATCTCTGGGTTCCACTGTCAGTACAGTAGCGAAAGAAGTATATATTAAAAAAATCTAAAGTTTAAGACATAATTCAAATTCAAGTCATCGCGTTGCGAGCATCCGGCAGTAACCAGTCCACCAGATGTTCCTTGTGGATGATGCAAGAGATTTATCTCTACTCCTATAAAAAAAGAGTTGGTGATGATGGTGTGCCTGCCATTCTGCAATATAGGCCGTCCAATTTATATTTGACGGATAGGAAGGAAACTATGGCAATTTTGCAAAAAGATACCCACACCCCTCTCCACATTTGAAAATAAGGCCTTCCCTCGTTCATCCTTATAAATAGTTACTGCGATAATAGGGTTGAAGTGATATATTTTATGTCTGCCCCGAATGATCTCAAATTCACTATTAGTAACAAAGAAAAGGTTGCGTAGTTAATTAACAGAAAATAGGGTGAAAACTATCACATGAGGCTAGTAAAAACAAGGCACACTGGGTTCAGCGTCACCGTCACTACAGCTATGCGCACATGAGAAGTATACATATCCAGGGGGTTATGAAGAGAAAGATGTATCGAGTGTGTGTGAGTGAGGCACAAAGACACGACTAGCGTGTGTGTGTGTGTGTGTGTGTTTGAGAGAGAAGCCAATTGATAAATTAAAATCAAGATTGAGTTGTCACCCTTCTGCTATCATTGTTGGGGGTGGGGAGGGGGTAGGGAGAGAAAGACGTACACTACTAGGGAAAACCCTAGTAGTAGCACGGGTTTTGAGGCTAGCAGCAGCGCGGGTGGCCGCGCTACTAATAAGGCGCTACATCTAACTTATAGTAGTAGCGCGGTCCTTACCCGCGCTACTACTGTTGACGATATCAGCAGCGCTTTTTATGAACGCGCTACTATTACTTAGCTGTAGCGATTTCGCAGTCCCTCGCTACTGCTATATCTTTCATCATTTTCCCCCGTACCCCTTTCCCTTTCAGTTTCCCTTTCAGATAGTAGATACTAGGTACTGCTAGTAGATATCAAATTCATAAACCATTACTGGGTAGTACTCCCTTGAACTAAAACCACGACGAGTAATTTGGAACGAAGGGAGTACTAGATAACAATTTCATGCATAGTCAACATGCATCCTCAAGCAGTACAAGGTCATATCAATGGAGATCATCATACATAGTTCTAGATGATATCGACGACGATCATCATATATAGTTCTAGATGATATAGCCACACACACATATGTAGTTCTAGATGATATCGAAGACAATCATCATCCTCAAGCCTGGCCGGTTGGTGTTCCTGATAGTAATTAGGATGGCCTGTCCAACACGAAGATTCTTGCCATCGAGGAATTTCTTCCACCCAACCGAGTTTAAGTGTGTGCGATCGTCCGTGTCCACGCGGTAAGTACAGGTTGTGACGGAGCCCCTTGTAGTAAGGCGTAGTCCAGCTGAGCCTTCTTCATCAGGCTCGATACCATAACTCACAGATATGCTCTTTGCCAATTTCTGAATAAGAAAAAGATTTCAATTAATAAATAGCCTCGCAAATAAGTACATATGGATTATCTACACTATTAATAGTTTCCTTAGATTCTACACTAATAAGAATGTGATCGAACTCTACACTAAAACATACCATCGACTAGATTCCACACAATATACCATATCATTGGACTATACACTAAGTATTTCATCAGATAATTTGCATTTGTAAGTATAACATACCATATCATGTCGATCAACCATGGTATTTGTCAGGCGGGTCACGAATGGCACCCCGACAAAGTCAGCACGTGGCGGAATTATGTCCCACAGGTTGGACACCTCCCCCTCGCTCAGCCTTGTTCTTTGAGCTACGGTGGCTTCATGAAGTGGGTCCTCATCATCTTCATCGAGTGGGTCCTCATTATCTTCATCATCTTCATCATCTTCCACCAGGTTGAGATAAATGACAGCCAGCTTGGGTCTTTCTGCTCTGAAGGAGAAGCTGATCAACTCACCACTAGTAAGACGCATACGAGCAATGAAATGGGCCCATCCATCTCCTCCAATATGCGACATATTGCGTCCTTTCTCGACCTCCATAGTGTACGGCCCCCCAAGAGCCTCAAATGTCACAGTGTCTCCTGTCAGCTTGTTGAATTTCAACCTCACATTGCATGGGACGATTTGTGTAAAATAAGCAAAATGACACAATGCATTAATGCCAACACTAAAAATAAAATAGTTATTACATTTCATCTAATTTCTTACCGCCGCATGACGAAAACCCGGCTGGAAGTAGATGCCGAACAGCTTGCCAGTTGCAAGGCTGCTGGCGCACCTTGACTTGCATAGTCGACATAGTGGTGGTGGTGGTGCCATTTTTCCTAAAGCAATATGAGCAAAGGATTAACGATCCACTTCACAGGAAAGAAAAACAGTAGCATGAGATATTTTTGGTTCTTCCGCGAGAGGCAATTTGATGGACAATTATAATCCTAAGATCTAGTAACATATTAGATGACAAGGTACCACCTACATTTTGCCAAAAAGTAACTTATTAAAAAAACAAAAGCAACTACGTACCTATCCATGTACAGAAAAAATAACAATAAAATGGTGCATACTAAATCAACTAAATGAACTAGCCTACTAAATCAACTAAATCAAAATGTTCTAAATCAACTAAATGAACTATCCTACTAAATCAAAATGTTCTAAATCAACTAAATGAACTATCCTACTAAATCAAAATGTTCTAAATCAACTAAATGAACTAGCCTACTAAATCAACTAAATAAAAATGTTCTAAATTGACTAAATCAACTAGCCTACTAAATCAACTAAATCATATCAACTAAATCAAAATGTTGCATATGAACTAGCCTACTAAATAAAAATGTAGCAGGCAAGAGGGAGAAGGAGGGGCGACTCAAGGAGGGAGAAGAGAGTAGGACGGAGGAGGAAGGCGGAGCGAGGAGGGGCTGGCCAGCGGCCAGTGGAGGGAGGACGGAGGAGGAAGGCGGAGCGAGGAGGGGCAGGCCAGCAGCGAGTGGAGAGGGAGGACGGAGGAGGAGGCCGGTACCGAGTCCAGCAAGGAGGAGGAGGTGATGGCGGCGCAGAGGGAGGAGCGGCGACGGGGGAGGACCGGCGTGGGGGATTGAGAGGGATCCAGTGAGTGTGTGACTATGAGTGGATCGGATAGAGGAGATGGGGGTGGGAGATGGAATGGCTTAGCAATAGCGCGCTATAGAGAAAGACGCTACTGCTAAACTACCTAGCAACAGCACCTTTCACAAAGAATCGCTACTGCTATGTGTCAACATGTAAAACTAGACTTAGTTCAATGTATCAAAAATACATTGGTCATCAACGATCTTTTTGTGTACAATCTGATTTGTCAATATGAGTCCTCACCGGTTTAGGAATAGGTGAAGACTCATATTGCAGCCACAAATTCTACACATAGAGTTCAATGATGACCAAGTGCTTGTCAAAGTTTGAGAAGTAACATATTTAAGGTGGTAGAAACTCTCTCCACGGAGCGAGGTGGGACTAAATTTTTGTAGTAAACTTAGCAGTAGCCCTTATTGGCGAAATGCGCTGCTACTATGCTACGTAGTAGTAGCGCCCGTCCTTATAACGCGTTGCTGCTATAGCTAGCCTCGCGGCGGCCTCATGGGAATTATAGCAGTAGCGCGCCTTTGAGCGGGCGCGCTACTGCTATATTTATTTCAACAGCGTGTTATTCTTGAGCCCACTACTGCTAATTAGCAGCAGCACCTTATTTTAAAGCGCGCTGCTGATAAGATTCTGTGTATAGGCTTTTCCCTAGTAGTGGTATCGAGAGTGTGCGCGTGGTACGCACAGAGGCACAACTAGCGTGTGTGTGTGTGTGTTTGAGATGGAAACCAGTAAATAGATTAGTATCAAGATTGAGGTGTCACCCTACTCCTTCGGTGTTGGGAACTGTGTGTGTGTGAGAAAAATCTCAAAATAAAAGGCGCTCTACTGGAATCCCATTGTATGTATTCATATGGTTCTGAGACTCGAGTTAACCTTATGCATATGTGCGCGAGACATAGTTATACTTTGAGACATTAGTGGCTGTGTGTGGGCGGAATTAAAGGGGTGGGCGTGTTCAACAGAGAGAGCATGTGTGTTTTTGTGTGAGAGACTTGTAGGACGTGGTAGAAAGACAAATTCTAACCTTGACGGAGCGAGAGAAGTACACGAAGTGCGCGTGTGTGATTCTGATGCCCACGGAGAAATGAGATATGTATGCCTGTGAGAGAGATTGAACAATTCATTCACGTATCACCATCTAGCGATCGTGGACATGCATTGGTTGAACATAAATCAATATCTACTTCATATCATTGCGAAAGATACAATATAGATTCAATGTGTCGGATCTTGGGCTCCACAGACCCTTGAGAGGTTCGAACACTGGGGTGCGTACGAAGAACATCCTCTCCCCAACCTGCTGGCCCAACAATTCCACAGCCTAGCTCGACAAACCCAAGGGAAAAGAGACACAACGGTTTATCCCGGTTCGGGCTACCTTGCGGTGTAATACCGTACTCCAGCTGTAACACCCACGGTGCGGCTATATCTCCCACGTGTCGGAGCACGACTTAGAGTCATAACCGCATAGTAGGCATGTCGCAAGAGGGGTAATCTTTACACATCCCATGTACTGAATATGAAAGGGGTAAAGAGTTGGCTTACAATCGCCACTTCACACAATACACAAATATAGCATTACATCATCCAGACTACATTCAAGGTCCGACTACGGAACCAAAATAAAGACAACCCCAAATGCATAGATCCCCGATCGCTCCAACTGGGCTCCTCTACTGATCGTCCGGAAAAGAGACATAGTAACGTCCCGAATCCTCGTCGAACTCCCACTTGAGTTTGGTAGCATCCCCTGCACGGGCATCATCGGCACCTGCATCTGGTATTGGAAGTAATCTGTGAGTCATGGGGACTCAGCAATCTCACACCCTCGCGATCAATACTATTTAAGCTTATGGGTAGGAAAAAGGGGTAGTGATGTGGAGCTGCAGCAAGCACTAGCATATATGTGGCTAACTTACGCAAATGAGAGTGAGAAGAGAAGCAAAGCACGGTCGAGAAGCTATAAGATCAAGAAGTGATCCTGAAACTACTTACGTTCAAGTATAACACGAGAGCGTGTTCTCTTCCTGGACTTCGCCGAAAATAGACCATCACGGCTACACACGCGGTTGATTCGTTTTAAATAAGTTAAGTGTCAAGTTTTCAACAACCGAATATTAACAAATTCCCATCTGCCCATAACCGCGGGCACGGCTTTCAAAAGTTCAAAACCCTGCAGGGGTGTCCCAACTTAGCCCATCACAAGCTCTCATGGTAAATGAAGGATATTCCTTCTCCCAGGAAGACCCGATCAGACTCGGAATCCCGGTTACAGGACATCTCGACAATGGTAAAACAAGACCAGCAAAGCTGCCCGAATGTGCCGACAAATCCCGATAGGAGCTGCACATATCTCGTTCTCAGGGCACACGGGATGAGCCAGACGTCGGGTTGGCATAGACCCTGGTTGCCCAGGGAGCACCGGACATCACTCAGGTTGGACCAACACTTAGAGAAGCACTGGCCCGGGGGGGTTAAAATAAAGATGACCCTTGAGTCCGCGAAACCCAAGGGAAAAGGCTTAGGTGGTAAATGGTAAAACTAAGGTTGGGCCTTGCTGGAGGAGTTTTATTCAAGGCGAACTGTCAAGGGGTTCCCATAACACCCAACCGCGTAAGGAACGCAAAATCAAGGAACATAACACCGGTATGACGAAAAATAGGGCGGCAAGAGTGGAACAAAACACCAGACATAAGGCCGGGCCTTCCACCCTTTACCAAGTATGTAGATGCATTAAAGTAAACAAGATATAATAGTAATGATATCCCAACAATAATCATCTTCCAACAAGGAACAAACTCCATCTTCACCTGCAACTAGATACACTATAAGAGGGGCTGAGCAAAGTGGTAACATAGCCAAACAACAGTTTGCTAGGAAAAGGTGGGTTAGAGGCTTGACATGGCAATATGGGAGGCATGATATAGCAAGTGCTAGGTATCGCGGCATAGCAAAAGAGCGAGCAACTAGCAAGCAAAGATAGAAGTGATTTCGAGGGTATGGTCATCTTGCCTGCAAAGTTCTCCGAGTTGACGTAAGCCTGATCCTCGTAAGCATACTCAATGGGTTCCTCAATCACGAACTCGTCTCCGGGCTCTACCCAAGGCAAGAACACAAGCAAAGGAAACCACAATCAACCACGATGCAATGCGCAAGCAACATGATGCAAAACATGGCATGATATGCGGGATGTGATATGCAATGCCTATGCGTGCTCCAGAAGGAAAAGATTGAACCAGGCCCCAACTTGGAAAACCAAGAGTGCTGCTAGAAAGATGAGTTGATTTCGGTCAAAATCGATATAAAGATCACCGGAATTGGATGCATGGTTTGCAAATGGCAAGCAAAACAAAAATGACACAATTCTGCGATTAACATCACGATGCCACCTAGAATGCAACAAGAAACTAAGCTACTGCACTCCAACATAGCAACAAATCACATGGCAGTGATCTACTCAAGATGCTTGACAAAAGATGAACACTGAGCTACGGCCAATTCACACAAGATCAGGTTCAAACAAGCATGGAAAAAGTGCAAAAGAAATCAGCATCACAGACTTAGTGAAAATACTAACATGCCAGGAATTAACATCACAGAGCAATGTTTAGAGCAAGCAAACAAAATGCTACAGGAACAGAACATAGCAAACAAAGGCATGGCACGAATCTACTCAAAGCATATAACAAAAGTCCATTAGTAACCATAAGCCAAAAAGGATCAAAATGTATGATGGCATCCATGTAAACATAGCAAGTTTCGTTAACAGATTCAGACTTGGCAGAAATCTGGACATGGCAATGACAGAATTATGAAGGCACGTTTGCGATCAACACAAGGAATTGCATGACAAGCTAAGCATACTACCAGCAAGAAGACATGATCTTGAAGCCAAACAAAGCAAGAAAAAGTTAATAGCATACATGGATCAACTACAACAACCTTGGCAAAATTGATTAACACGTCAACAATCTGCCAGGAACATTTTTTAGCAAAAGTAGAGCAAGATTAAGTCATGCTAGGGCACTCCATAAATGCAAACATGGGCATGTATGGATATAGCATAAGCATATTTCAAAATCATCCTTACTTAACATACTCAAAAGAAGCATGGATCTCTCTGTAGCAATATGAACACATGACATAAAAATAACAGCAAAGCAAAGACTGAACTTCCAAGTTCCTGAAATCAGCAATATCACGAGAGCTAGTTTGCATGCTTGTGATAGTCACCACATTTATCACAAAAATACATGGCATACACCCCTGTAAAGATGGCATGACATATCCCAAAACACATGTAGAGCTCATGCCCATATGCAGCACACAATAAATGTAGCAAAAATGACAAATGCTTATAATCTGCTAAGAATCAGCACCTAACAATTTATAGCACTCTTGCATCAACTATTTGGGCATCAAGATGGACTCAAACAAGCATGGCACAATGGAACTAAATCAAGAGCACATCCTTGTGAACATTTTGATACATAGCACACACAAAACGGAGCATCACACAGGAAGTTATGGCATGATGAATAGTGCATGAAATTATGAGCAGGGACAAAGACATAGAGAAAACGGGGTCAACCTCTAGGGTTCAGATCTGGATCTGGCATGGATTACGAAGATCGCCGGAGAAGGAGTTCGCCGGAGATGGGGGAGTCGGCTGGAGATGGAGGGGTGAGGCGAATCCGGCGAGGTAGAGGCCCGATCCGGCCGCGGGACGATGGCGGCGGCTCAGCGGGCGCGGAAGCCGAGGCGGATCTGTGGCAGGGCACCGGCAAGCGGACGCGCGGTGGCAGGATACGGCGGTGTCAGCGACTGGTGGCGGAGGCGGTGGCTGGGCGGCGGCGCAGCGCAGGCGCGGGGCGGCGGCGGAACCGAGGCGCGGGTGGAGACGCGGTGGAGGGGCGCGACCCGGTCGGCGCGCGGGCGGGCCGGCCATGGGCCAGGCGGGCCAGTGGGGTGGGTGGAGGCGGCGGGACACATGGCACGACAGGATTGGGCGCGGGTGATGGAGGACGTGTCCGGCGGCAGCGGACGCGTCCGGTGGCGGCGGGAGGAGCTAGACTAGGGTTTTGGACCCGAAATTTCGGAGGGGTGCACATATTTATAGGTAGAGGGAGCTAGGAGAGTCCAAATGAGGTGCGGTTTTTGGCCACGTGATCGTGATTGAACGGCTGAGAGGATGGAGGGGTTTTGGATGGGTTATTGGGTTACTTTGGAGGGGTGTTGGGCTGCAACACACATGAGGCCTTTACGGTTCCTCGGTTAACCGTTGGAGTATCAAACAGACTCCAAATGGCACGAAACATGACAGGCGGTCTATCAGTGGTGTACCAAGGCCGCTTGGCAAATATCGGTCCAATCCGAAAATGTTTAACACCCACACACGAAAAGAGGCAAAAAGGGGCGTAGGAGGACGTAGGAGTGTCGGATTTCAAAACGGACAACGGGGAAAATGCTCAGATGCATGAGACGAACATGTATGCAAATGCGATGCACATGATGACTTGATAAGAGATGCGTGACATGAACAAAAAGCAAAACGAAGACAAAACACAACCACGAATCTCATAACTTAGAGCCGAAAATGGCAAGAGTTGGAGTAAAAATATGGTAAGTTACATCTGGGGCGTTACAACACTCCACCACTATGAAAGGATCTCGTCCCGAGATCTAGGACTGAAATAACTCCGGATATTCGGAACGAAGGAGGTCCTCGTGTTCCCAGGTGGCTTCTCGGTCGGAATGATGTGACCACTTCACTTTCAAGAATTTGATAGACTTGTTGCAAGTCTTGCGCTCGGTTTCTTCAAGAATATCAATAGGATGGTCATGATAAGACAGGTCTTCTTGGAGATCGATCTCTTCGAAGTTTAAGGTGCGGTCAGGAGTCTTGAAACACTTGCGAAGCTGCGACACGTGAAACACGTCGTGCACGTTTGCAAAGTTGGGATGAAGCTCAAGTTGATAGGCGAGATCGCCTCTTTTGCCAATGATCTTGAAATGACCCACTTATCTAGGGGCAAGATTCCCTTTGATACCGAAGCGACGAGTACCTTTCATTGGAGAGACGCGGAGGTAGACATGGTCTCCGATCTCGAAAGCCATGTCACAATGCTTGCTATCATAGTAACTCTTCTGGCATGATTGCGCGGCTTTGAGATTTTCACGTATGACTTTGCACATTTCTTCAGCTTCTGTGATTAAGTCATTGCCAAGAAGTTGGCGTTCACTAGTCTCTGACCAATTAAGAGGAGTACGACACTTTCTGCCATAGAGAATCTCGAATGGGGCCTTGCCCGAACTCGCTTGGAAACTGTTGTTGTAGGAGAACTCGGCATATGGAAGACAATCTTCCCACTTCATACCAAAAGAAATGACACAAGACCTGAGCATATCTTCCATAATTTTATTTACTCGCTCGACTTGTCCACGAGTTTGAGGAAGGAAGGCTGTGCTGAAGCGATTGTTGGTGCGCATGGCCTTCTGGAAGGAATCCCAGAACTTAGAAGTAAAGATGCTTCCATGATCTGAAGATATCAACTGTGGAATGCCGTGTAAGGAGACAATCCTGGAGGTATATAGCTCTGGCAACTGAGCTACTGTGATAGATTCTTTGATAGGAAGAAAATGAGCCACTTTAGTAAGCTTGTCGATGACAACAAAGATAGCATCATTGCCACGCTTGGACTTGGGAATTCCAGTCACGAAGTCCATCTCAATATGGTCAAACTTCCATTCTAGAATGGCAAGAGGTTGGAGGAGACCAGCTGGCCGCTGGTGTTCTACTTTCACTCTTCTACAGACATCACATTCGTTCACGAACTGAGCAATTTCCCGCTTCATTCGAGTCCACCAATACGACTTCTTGAGGTCATGGTACATCTTTGTACTTCCAGGATGAATAGATAGGAGTGAATTGTGAGCGTCGTTCATAATGACTTTACGAAGGTCACCTTTAGGAACAACAATTCGATCCTCGAAGAATAGAGTATCTTTGACATCAAGGCGATAACACTTGTACTTGGGTTGGCTCTTGGCAATCCCATTTTTCACCTTCACCATTGCATCAAGAATTTGTGCCTCACGAATTTGATCTTTCAAAGTAGGAGAGACTTGGAGGTTGGCAAGAAATCCTTGAGGAACAACTTGGAGATTAAGTTTGCGGAAAGCTTCACAAAGATCCGGTTGGAAGGGCTTGAGAATCAAACTGTTGCAGTAAGCCTTCCTGCTCAAAGCGTCTGCAATGACATTGGCCTTTCCTGGAGTATATTCAATACTCGGATTATACTCTTGAATCATTTCAACCCAACGTGTCTGCCTGAGGTTGAGGTTGGGTTGAGTGAAGATGTACTTGAGGCTCTTATGATCAGTGAAGATGTCCACTTTCCTTCCTAACAAGAGATGTCTCCATGTTAACAAAGCATGGACAAATGCCGCCAACTCGAGGTCATGAGTGGGGTAGTTCTTTTCGTTGGGCTTCAACTGGCAAGAGGTATAGGCCACAACTTTATTCTCTTGCATTAACACAACACCGAGACCTTGCAGGGAGGCATCACAGAAAACCTCGAATGGTTTGGATTCATCAGGAGGAGTCAGAACTGGAGTTGTGACTAGCTTCTCTTTCAGGGTGTTGAAAGCGATTTCACATTCAGGCATCCAGACATACTTCACATGCTTCTAGAGGAGGTTGGAAAGAGGCTTCACGATCTTAGAGAAATTCTCAATGAATCTTTGATAATAGCTTGCAAGCCCAAGGAAACTGCGGAGCTACTTCACAATTGCAGACACCTTCTCAGGATTAACATCAATGCCCTTAGCGGAGATGATATGGCCAAGGTAGAGAACCTCATTGAGCCAAAACTCGCAATTTGAAAACTTCGAATAGAACTGATGTTCTCTGAGTTTGTCGAGTACCAATCTCAAATGCTTGGCATGATCCTCCTTATTCTAGGAAAAGACCAAAATATCATCGAGATACACCAAGACGAAATCATTTGTGTAAGGGTTGAAGATGAAGTTCATCATGTGTAGAACGTTGGAGGAGCATTAACAAGGCCGAAAGACATGACAGTGTATTCATAAGAACCATAGCTTGTTTTGAATGTTGTCTTGGGGAAATCTTGTTCACGAATGCGAATATGATGATAGCCCATACGGAGGTCAAGCATGGAGAATACTTGGGCACCTTTGAGTTGCTCGAATAGCTCATTGATGTTGGGAAGTAGGTACTTGTTCTTTATGGTCTTCTTGTTCAATGGGCGGTAGTCGACACAAAGTCAGTCCGTGCCATCCTTCTTGTTTACAAAAAGAACACCACAACCCCATGGAGAAGAACTCGGTCGGATCAGACCCATACACTCTTGTACATCGAGTTGTTTCTTCAGCTCCTTCAACTCTTCTGGTCAAAGCTTGTAAGGACGTTTGCAAATAGGTTCCGTGCCAGGCCCGAGATTGATGAGGAGGCAGTCCTGGAAGCTCTTCTGGAAAGACATCTTGATATTCACAAACGACTGGAATCTGAGAGATGGCATTCAACTCGCCCTTCTCATCGAGAGAAAACATTCGAATGGTATCATCACGAGCGGCAAAGATGATCACATCCTCAGACGAGTGTGTCAATTGAATTTGCCTGGCAGCACAATCAAGTTGAGCCTTGTGCTTAGAAAGCCAGTCCATGCCGAGAATTAGATAAATAGCCAAGTTACCCAGAACAATTGGAGAGGACAGAAACTTATAGTCGCCCATCTTGATAGAAACATCCGGGACACAATTGTTAGATGTCATTTTCTTGCCCGGGACACAATCTTCAACGGGATAGGAATCTTTTCGGTCACAAACTCATGCTTGGAAACAAATGGTCTTGAAATGAAAGAAAGCGATGCACCAGTTTCAAAAAGGACTTTTGCAGGAATATCATTAACAGGAAGATTACCCATGATCAGTTATGAAGAGTCCTCTGCCTAAGCTGCGTTCATCATGTTGACCATTGCAAACTTGGGATTATGCTTGACCACTGCATTGTTGGCAGATCTCACAGGAGGAGGAGGCAGAAGACACCTTTGGTTGAAGCATTTGTTTGCATAGTGCCCTTTCTGCTGACACTTGTTACAAGTAACCTCTAAGAGCGGACGGTGATAAGGAGCACTTGACCTTGGAGCATGAGGCTGCGCTTTGTTCTGATAGCCGGGGTTGGGGGGGGGGGAAGATCCATTGCCACCTTTGCTCTTCTGCTGATAAGGCTGACGGAACGGAGGAGGAGGAGGCAACCAGAACTTTTGCTGCTTAGCTGCCACTTGAGTTGAAGAAGAAGAAGGAGTTGCATCCCTGACTCTCTTCTTAGAAGCATCGCACTTGAGCTGAGCAGCTTCTTGCTTTAGTGCAATGTTGTACAATTCATCATACTCGGTCGACTCAAAAGCATAAGAGCTAGTTGCAGATCTTCTCTGAGGCCACCTATGAATTGATAAATCATGCTCTTCTCGTCAGGGACGTCTTGTTTGGCGAAGCGAGCGACCCTCTGAAACAGGATGTTGTACTGGTAAACAGACATGCTTCCTTGCTTCAGATTGCGGAACTCCTCACGCTTACTACCAGCAACAATTTGAGGAATGTGGTGAGCTTTGAAGTCTCGGCGGAAATCATCCCATGTAATCACACGACCTCCCCTGGAATCTTTGTATTGTTGATACCACTCAGCAGCTTGGTCTTTGAGTTGGAACGAAGCAAACTTGACAAAGTCCTCAGGTCTGACGTTGCTACACTCAAAATGTTTGCAGATATCCACGAGCCAATCGCCAGCGTCTGTGGCCTCGACACAGTTACTAAAGGACTTCGGCTGGTTTGCGAGGAACTGGTTGAGGGTAGCAAACTGAGCTTGATTGTTACCTTGGCCTTGATTTCCTTGGTTACGCTCTTGCAAGAATTGAAAAGCATCTGCGTGTTGGCATTGGTGGCGGCCATGACAGGTTGCCATGCCTCCGGAGGTGGAGGTGGTGGCGGAGGTTCCGGATTCTGACGCGTTGGAGGAGCCATCCTGAAGAGGTTGACATCCGTTAGCATCTTGAAAGACATATATTCAAGCTGAATCAATGGATCGATATTGCAACATATAGCCTTAACATTCGAACAAGAATGAACGAATAAATTCCAAAGTAAATGGTCACACTTCCATAAATTGAGAAGCCACTTAGATGGAGATAGATGAATAAAACAACAAGGTACGGACATGAACAAATAATTGGTAAGGATTACCCAATCTGTGACGCCCCAGAACCGGAGCTTCAGATGCCTTCCAGGGTTTCCGGGTTTCGTCGTGTGATTTGTTTGGTGCATTGCATTCATCTTTGCATCATGTTCATTGCATCTTGTCATCATGCCATCATGTCATTAATCTTTGCAACTCATATTAATAAACCGTATGGATCTTCGCTCCACTTAAATCGAGGGAATTCACATGGTGTTTCTCTTTATAACATATCATCCCAATATTTAGGGAGCTATGTAAAAACCATTCCATTAATTTGGAATCACCATAACACACTTACAGCTAAGTTCCATGCCTTTTTCCTTCTCAACTCTTGGCCTCTAACTTTGCCACATGTCCTTTCGTCATTTTCCGGAGCTCCACCTATTTTCTCAACATTTTTGGGCACTCCTAAAACCTATCCTAGTTCAAACCTTTTGAATTATATTCAAAGAAATTTGAATTTATTCTTTCAATCTTGGTCGTTCCTAATTTTCTCGGACCTAACATATTTTTGTGAGTCCAAGAAAATTTACCGCTTGTCCAAATTCTTCTTCAACCTTCTCCTCTGTCCTTTTTCCTTTCTTTTAGTTCTCTGTTTTTTAAAAAAAACAAAGGAGTGGGGGAGAGAGAGAGTAGCCCAGCTGGCCACTTGGGCCTCAGTCCAGGCCGGCCCGCTTCCCAGTCCCGCTTTCTAACCCTAGTACCGCAGCCCGATCCCCATCTCCCATCTCTCCCTCCTCTCGCTAACCTCGCGCTGCCAGGAGAGGACGCACGCGCCCGAACCACCATCTCCCTCGATCCACATCTCCTCGATCCCCATCTCCCTCGCGCCGCCATCCATAGGACCCCGACGCGCACGTCTCCTCCCTGACTCTTCCTCGCCTATGCGCACCTCATGCCGGCGAGCACGTCGCCCCTCCGCGCGGCCCCCTTCCTCTGCTACTCCTCCTTCCACGCCCTGCTGCAGCTGCTCTTCCCAGCGTCTCCCGTCGCCGCCACCTGGCCACCTCGCGCGCGCCGCGACCTACCTCTGCATGTGCGCCGCCACGGGTCGGAGCTCGCTGGACCCGCGTGCCATCGCCTCTGTCGCACCTCCCTCTTCTTCTTCTACTGTGCGGCGCCACCGCAGTACCACCCTGACCTTTGCATCGCCAGCGTCCCTGCCTCGCTGACCCGTTGTGTGGGCCAGCGACGACCGTGTCGTTGACTCCGGTCGAGTGCCTGCGCCGGCGACCTCCGTCTCCAGCCGTTGCCGGCAAGCAAGCCGCTGCCGTCCACTTCGTCGTGTTCCCCTCCGCATGCGTCCGCCATGTTCCATCTCTGTTAGGGCCTGCCTCCTGCCGCTGATGCGCTCCGGGACCTCGATGCCGAGTGCCTCATCGTTGGATTCCTCATAGTCACCACCGACCCCGATTTGTGTATCTTTTGCTGTCGGATGCGCCAAGTCCAGCCGGTCCAGGAGCACCTCAAGTTTGACCACAAAAAAGTCCAAGTCTGGAGACTACCATGGCCATGATCTCAGCCAGTACCACTACGGGTTCGTCAAGACCGCAAGTACCCTTTTGATTGCCAGGACCGAGACCCCAAGTTCGGCTACGTGTTGCTGCTCCGATTGAGACCGCCAAGTACCATGACGGACCGTCAAGTTCCACAAGATACTAAGTACCGCTACCCTCGACCCGAACATCCACGAACCCTGTAAGTCGTGACCGTTGCCAAAGACCGTCGGGTGAACAACTACCGTCGCCACGAGAAGGACAACTTCCCATGACGACCCGTGAACAACTACTTCCACGACGACCGAGTACCACTACTTCCCACAACGATCGTGAACGACTACACCGCTTGTCCCGAACCGCTCCGATAACGCACCCTTCGAAGGTATAACCCTCGAGACGACGCCCGTGAACGAATGTTGTGTGTTGTATGAGATGCTCGTGGTTGCTCCATGCTCGAATTGTCGGTGCACGTCGCCCCTCTTTTTTCCATGCCACCAACTTGAGGGACACCCGGAATCCGGGATCACTCCCCACCATCCTTACATGTCATGTTCCACACACTTCTCCTTTGCATCGGTATCTCAATCGAGTTACCGGAACCGGAATGTTGCCGTGGCACCGTTTTCGTTATCGTTGCCGCGGCACCCTTTTTCCTTTCCACCACGGTGACAAATGTTTCATAATGCTCTTGTCAACTTTTAATAAAAATTGCATAAACTTGCACATGTCATCCGCATCATGATAACAACTTCAAGATTGGATAAAATTGTTGTTGCACCAAATTGATAATTGCATATGGGGATTTACCGGTTTTGTTGTTTATTATATCCGGCCCCGTTTAAATTGTTTAGATGGTATAGTTTTGTTATGCGTCACCTCTTGCCATGTTAACCAACCTTTAATATTGTTGAGTACATAACCGAGAGTGAACTAAATAAGTCATGTGGTGATTCGTCAATATGCAACTCGTTGCATATTGAGCTCCACTTAATTTGTAGTATTGTTTGTGCACTTGACCATGCCATGCTTCATTAAACCGGACATGCATCATACTTGGTTGTGCATCATGCCATGTTTATGTGTTGGTTGTTTACTATGTTGTGTGGTTCTTTCCGGTGTTGCTTCTTCGGGTTGGGTCCGAGAACGTCGCGTTTGTGAGGACCCATTCGACTACGTCTGTTCGCCTTCTTCATGGACTCGTTCTTCTTCCTTGCGGGATTTCAGGCAAGATGACCATACCCTCGAAATCACTTCTATCTTTGCTTGCTAGATGCTCGCTCTTTTGCTATGCCTATGCTGCGATACCTACCACTTGCTTATCATGCCTCCTATATTGTTGAACCAAGCCTCTAACCCACCTTGTCCTAGCAAACCGTTGTTTGGCTATGTTACCGCTTTGCTCAGCCCCTCTTATAGCGTTGTTAGTTGCAGGTGAAGATTGAAGTTTGTTCCTTGTTGGAACATGGAGATGTTGTTCCTTGTTGGAACATGTTTACTTGTTGGGATATACTTGGTAAAGGGTGGAAGGCTCGGCCTTATGCCTGGTGTTTCGTTCCACTCTTGCCGCCCTAGTTTCCGTCATATCGGTGTTATTTTCCCAGATTTTGTGTTCCTTACGCGGTTAGGTTATAATGGGAACCCCTTGACAGTTCGCCTTGAATAAAACTCCTCCAGCATGGCCCAACATTGGTTTTTCCATTCGCCACCTAGCCTTTTCTTTCCCTTGGGTTCTGCAGACTCAAGGGTCATCTTTATTTTAAACCCCCAGGCCAGTGCTCCTCTGAGTGTTGGTCCAAACTGAGCGATGTCCGGAGCTAACAGGGGCAACTCTGGGCTGGCCCACCCGACGTCTGGCTCATCCGGTGTGCCCTGAGAATGAGATATGTGCAGCTCCTATCGGGATTTGTCGGCACATCTGGGTGGCTTTGCTGGTCTTGTTTTACCATTGTCGAAATGTCTTGTAACCGGGATTCCAAGTTTGATCGGGTCTTCCCGCTAGAAGGAATATCCTTCGTTGACCGTGAGAGCTTGTGATGGGCTAAGTTGGGACACCCCTGCAGGGATTTGAACTTTCGAAAGCCGTGCACACGGTTATGGGCATATGGGAATTTGTTAACGTCCGGTTGTAGAAAACCTGAAGTTGACCTTAATTAAAATGCATCAACCACGTGTGTAACCGTGATGGTCTCTTTCCGGCGGAGTCAGGGAAGTGAACACGGTGTTGGAGTTATGCTTGGCGTATGTTGCTATAGGATCACTTCTTGATCATACTTTTATCAACCATGCTTTGCCTTCTCTTCTCGCTCTCATTTGCGTATGTTAGCCAGCAAATATGCTAGTCGCTTGCTGCAGCTCCACCTCATACCTTTACCTTACCCATAAGCTTAAATAGTCTTGATCGCGAGGGTGCGAGATTTCTGCGTCCCCGTGGCTCACAGATACTTCCAAAACCAGCTTGCAGGTGCCGATGAGTCTGTGCCGATGACGCAACCAAGCTCAGGAGGAGCTTGATGAAGATCTTGTCCTTTGTGTTGTTTCGTTCTAGTTGATCAGTAGTGGAACCCAGTTGGGGTCGATCGGGGATCTTGTCACATTTGGGGTTCTTCTTTTTATTTTGGTAACATAGTCGGACCTTGATTGTATTTGGATGTTGTAATTCTTTATTCATGTAATTGTGTGAAGTGGCGATTGTAAGCCAACTATGTATCTTTTTCCCTTATGTATTACATGGGTTGTGTGAAGATTACCTCACTTGCGACATTGCTTTCAATGCGGTTATGCCTCTAAGTTGTGCTTCGACACGTGGGAGATATAGCCGCATCGAGGGCGTGACAAGTTGGTAATCAGAGCCTTCCCCGACCTTAGGAGCCCCCACTGCTTGATCAAATTAGCTGCCATTGTTGAGTCTAGAAAAAAAATGTTTTGAGTCATTTAGGAATTATATATCGGAGAGTTTAGGGATTCTTTTACTCCCCAGTCCCTTCATCGCTCTGGTAAGGCATCCTGACGTAGAGTTTTGTCTCTTCTCTTCTCAAATTTCACTAAAATTTTTTTAGGATCACGCGGGTATCTTGGAATCGTTCCGATCGATTTGTGACGAGAACATTGTTCTTGGTGCCTCCTGTCATTTAGGGGTTGTGGCAGTGTCCTGGGGAGTTGAGCTCCGAGGTGTTGTCGTCACAATCTTATCGTTGCAGTTCTGGAATACCTGAGTTTAGTTTCGCCGACATCGAAAATCTCTTTTATGCAGTTGTTGGTGAGATAACCTCGACGCCACCCAGTACTGGGGCAGGAGTTCGGGAGTATTGCCATAACTTGTATAACGGATGCTTTTTGAAGGTTGAGGTAGACGATTTCCGAAGGTTTCTTGGTTATGTGTTGAAGGATGGATACAGCTGGATTTAGGATTTGCTAGATTTGGGTGAGATATTATGCTTCCCCTGTATCCCCAACACCTGATTGCATAACCGGAAAATTTTGGGAGTTTATAAGTGGGAATTCAAGTAGCTCTTAGGATATCTTTCCGACAGATGTATGATATGAAATTGGGGTTCGACATCTAGTGGTCCGCCTATTCACGATCGGTTTTACAGTGGTCTCGTTGTGTCTTAAAGAGTCCTTGGCTATGCCGACTCGGGGACACTTCGTATGTCATGTGCACTGCCTTGTACATGATGGTGCTGTACGATCGAGCCCGTGTAGGCCCCACCACGAAAACTTCGGACGAAATCTCTATCATATGTTTGTTTCGGCTTATTATGCAAGCCAATCCTTTGTTTTGTTTTGAGTTATGGTATTCGAGTTGCTTCGAAGTCAAATGTTGATTCCATACCTTCCCCAAATGGTGTTCTCATACTTCGATGTGAATACCAATCCTTCTTGATCATCAAGATTGTTTTTTCAATCCTTTTCAACCGGTGTGTTTCTCTTCAAGTGAATCCGAACATTTCAACATCCACAAGATCTAGTATCAGTTCTTCTCAACGGTGTTTGTTTCATCCGACTCCAAGTTGCCTTTATTTTTCCCCCCCCCCCCCCCCCTTTCCTTCAAGGATTCGGAATTCTTAACCAACTATTATGTTATTGATGAGAAGTCTCTCCAATCTTTCCTGTCAATGTTCTTACCCGGTGGTTCTCTTGAAGACGCTCTACTCGTTCATCATTCTTCATTCTTTTTCTTCTCCGGTGGATTCTATTCAAGCTTTTGGTGTTGATCATACCCTTTTCCTCATTTCAATGCTTTCTCATGCCGGTGCAATTCTTAATCCTTCACCTCTCGCTATCCTATTGTCCCGAAGTGCTCAAGATATCTCAGAAGGCTCGTCTTTTCATCCAAGATCAGTTCAACCTATTTCGAGGTTGTTATCTCATTCAAGCCATTCAATCCAACCGGTGCAACCTCTCTTTTAGATCATTTCAACGGTGTTTCTTTTCAGTGGGTCCTAACCCACAGGTCTTTTCCCAGGATCTTACCTGACTCTTTTAGTTTTTTCCTGGAGTTACTCACAAATTCTTTTCGAAGTTTGACATAAGAGTGATTCATCATCAGTCATATGTATTTCTCCAAGATCTTTCAAATTCTTTCATCGTTGGTTCAACCTTTCTAATTTTTCATCCCGGAGTATCTCAACAATTCATGGTGGTGTTTCTCATCGTCATTCTCAACATTTGAAGACCGAAGAAGAGTTTTTTTCCTCCTTATCTTATTCGTTCTCTCAGAGATGCGTGATTCTAGCTTGTTGCCATCCTCTCATAATTGTTTTGATTGTGAGAATTCCTTTCACCTATCTGGAGTCCATCAAGTCAGGTTTATTCATTCTCAGCTTTTAGTTATCAGTCTCTGTGATACTGGTGCTTAGATCAAGGATCCTCTAATCAGCTCGTAATCTCTTCGTTCTCATGGATCTAGATTCTCTCAAGCATCTTCATTTATTTGCTAATTCTTCCCGGTGTTTCTTCATGTTTTATTCGTTCTTTTCAATTCTTACGGTGGTTCGTTCAAGAGCTCTCGTCATTCATTATCATATCAATTATTCGTTGTTTTTCAATCCTTCCGGTGGTTCGTTGAAGACCTTCTCAAGTTTGCGCTATATCTATCTTAATACTTTCAACGAGAATAAGTAGTATGTCAAATCCGTTGATTGTCATAAACTTAATTGGTGAAGGATAAGCATAATGTAATTCTTATTCTTGTTTCATCGGGTGAACTAAATTCCCTCTTCCGGAGGCTCATCAAATTCCTGATTTCAATTGTTTCATCTTCTCTTTTTCCCGGAATTCCAAGTTCTTTCAATTACCTCGTCACGGAGATCCATCTAAATCATGACAAATTTTCACCTTGTGTTTTCAACTTCTTTCCTTCTGTTTGATTATTCCTTAGTTTACCGGAGTTCTTCATGAAGGCTCCACATGTTGGTTCATCAAGGATTTAATTCCTTCTCGAAGTGTTCATCAAGATTCTTTTCAGATGAACTCAAGCATTATTCATCTTGCAATCCGGAGTGCAATTCTTTCTTCCATATCATTGGAGGTGGTATTATGTCATTCTTGAGAATTTGAGTTCATGTTTCATGATTCACATGTTGTTAAGAATGA
Source organism: Triticum urartu (assembly GCF_003073215.2). Taxonomy (NCBI): domain Eukaryota; kingdom Viridiplantae; phylum Streptophyta; class Magnoliopsida; order Poales; family Poaceae; genus Triticum; species Triticum urartu. Next base: position 206,961,609 of record NC_053025.1, on the reverse strand, counting down.
GGTATTTTAAATCCATCAAACTGTTCGTTGGAGTTATCTTGGGTTATATTTTCACCTAAAGCCTTCCCTAAGGATCGTTGCTATTTATGGTGCTCATAAATGACCCAAGTTCTTCATTTATCCTCTCGGTGAAATAAGTTTCTCGTCTCCTTGTTGATATCTATCCAATCTATTGTCTCCGTAGTGGCAGAATTTCGCCTCAATTTTGAGATGTATTCCATAAGCCCATATCAAGCTTATCCTTTCATTGTTGATAATCTAACAACTCCGTTCTAGAATTTGTTGTAAGCGTGCTCTCTCAAGATCTTGTTTTCCCTCTGTTCATTCCATTCCATTATTTATTTCTTCCGGAGGCATTGTGATGTTGCTCTCTTCACTCATCATCTCGAATTGTGAGGAGCGTGTTTTTTTTTCATGCTTATCCTTTTAACCGGAGTGTCGTGTCCTCTTTTCAAGTATCCTCTCATCTTGCCAAGATCATGTTCAATTCCTTCCATTTACAGTCGGAGTGTTGTCCAGATTATATCATTCTTATTCCTTCTCTATCTTGTGTTAACCGGAGGGTTGTCGTAATCGATTTTTTTTCTCGTTCCTTGTACATCTTGTTTCAACCGGAGTGCTTGCATGTACTTCTTGTCCATTGAAACCGTTTTCTTACGTCTGTCAACCTACAAGGTTCCCGTAATGTTCCTTGTTCCTCTTTTCTATCAGAGTGTTTTCATCTTTGGTCATCTTCATTGTATTCTTTCTTTCAATTTGTTCAACCTCTCAAGGTTCGTGGTTTCACTCATTTGTCCAAGAAGCAACTTAGTTTTACATGTTCTCTTCCTCTTCTGTTTTCCCTCTGGTGCCATCCTAGATCTCGGGACGAGATCCTCTCGTAGTGGTGGAGTGTTGTGACGCCCCAAAACCGGAGCTTCAGATGCCCTCCAGGGTTTCCGGGTTTCGTTGTGTGATTTTTTTGGTACATTGCATTCATCTTTGCATCATGTGCATTGCATCTTGTCATCATGCCATCATGTCATTAATCTTTGCAACTCATATTAATAAACCGTATGGATCTTCGCTCCATTTAAATCGAGGGAATTCACATGGTGTTTCTCTTTATAACATATCCTCCCAATATTTAGGGAGCTATATAAAAACCATTCCATTAATTTAGAATCACCATAACACACTTACAACTAAGTTCCATGCCTTTTTCCTTCTCAACTCTTGGCCTCTAACTTTGCCACATGTCCTTTCGTCATTTTCCGGAGCTCCACCTATTTTCTCAACATTTTAGGGCACTCCTAAAACCTATCCTAGTTCAAACCTTTTGAATTAAATTCAAAGAAATTTGAATTTATTCTTTCAATCGTGGTCTTTCCTAATTTTCTCAGACCTAACATATTTTTTTGAGTCCAAGAAAATTTACCGCTTGTCCAAATTCGTCTTCAACCTTCTCCTCTGTCCTTTTTCCATTCTTTTAGTTCTCTGTTTAAAAAAAAAACAAAGGAGTGGGGGGGAGAGGGAGTAGCCCAGCTGGCCACTTGGGCCTCAGTCTAGGCCGGCCCGCTTCCCAGTCCCGCTTTCTAACCCTAGTACCGCAGCCCGATCCCCATCTCCCATCTCTCCCTCCTCTCGCTAACCTCGCGCCGCCAGGAGAGGACGCACGCGCCCGAACCACCATCTCCCTCGATCCACATCTCCTCGATCCCCATCTCCGTCGCGCAGCCACCCACAGGACCCCGACGCGCACGTCTCCTCCCTGACTCTTCCTCGCCTATGCGCACCTCATGCCGGCGAGCACGTCGCCCCTCCGTGCAGCCCCCTTCCTCTGCTACTCCTCCTTCCACGCCCTGCTGGAGCTGCTCTTCCCAGCTTCGCCCGTCGCCACCACCTGGCCACCTCTGCGCGTGCGCCGCCACGGGTCGGAGCTCGCCGGACCCGCGTGCCATCGCCTCTATCGCGCCTCCCTCTTCTTCTCCTTCTGTGCGGCGCCACCGCAGTACCGCCCTGACCTTTGCATCGCCAGCGTCCCTGCTTCGCTGACCCGTTGCGTGGGCCAGCGACGACCGCGTCGTTGACTCTGGTCGAGTCCCTGCGCCGGCGACCTCCGTCTCCAGCCGTTGCCGGCAAGAAAGCCGCTGTCGTCCACTTCGACGTGTTCCCCTCCGCATGTGTCCGCCATGTTGCATCTCTGTTAGGGCCTGCCTCCTGCCGCTGATGCGCTGCGGGACCTGGATGCTGAGTGCCTCGTCGTTGGATTCCTCATAGTCACCACCGACCCCGATTTGTGTATCTTTTGCTGTCGGATGCGCCAAGTCTAGCCGGTCCAGGAGCACCTCAAGTTTGACTACACAAAACTACAAGTACGGAGACTACCATGGCCATGATCTCACCCAGTACCACTACGGGTTCGTCAAGACCGCAAGTACCCTTTTGATTGCCAGGACCGAGACCCCAAGATCGGCTATGTGTTGCTGCTCCGATCGAGACCACCAAATACCATGACGGACCGTCAAGTTCCACAAGATACTAAGTACCGCTACCCTTGACCTAAACATCTACGAACCCTGTACGTCGTGACCGTTGCCAAAGACCGTTGGGTGAACAACTACCGTCGCCACGAGAAGGACAACTTCCCATGATGACCCGTGAACAACTACTTCCACGACGACCGAGTACCACTACTTCCCACGACGATCGTGAACGACTACACCGCTTAACCCGAACCGCTCCGATAACGCACCCTTCGAAGCTATAACCCTCGAGACGACGCCCGTGAACGAATGTTGTGTGTTGTATGAGATGCTCGTGCTTGCTCCATGCTCGAATTGTCGGTGCACGTCGCCCCTCTTTTTGCCATGCCACCAACTTGTGGGACACCCGGAATCCGGGATCACTCCCCACCATCCTTGCATGTCATGTTCCACACACTTCTCCTTTGCATCGGTATCTCAATCGAGTTACCGGAACCGGAACGTTGCCGTGGCACCGTTTTCGTTATCGTTGCCGTGGCACCCTTTTTCCTTTCCACCACGGTGACAAATGTTTCATAATGCTCTTGTCAACTTTTAATAAAAATTGCATAAACTTGCACATGTCATCCGCATCATGATAACAACTTCATGATTGGTTAAAATTGTTGTTGCACCAAATTGATAATTGCATATGGGGATTTACCGGTTTTGTTGTTTATTATATCCGGCCCCATTTAAATTGTTTAGATGGTATAGTTTTGTTATGCGTCACCTCTTGCCATGTTAACCAACCTTTAATATTGTTGAGTATATAACCGAGAGTGAACTAAATAAGTCATGTGGTGATTCGTCAATATGCAACTCGTTGCATATTGAGCTCCACTTAATTTGTAGTATTGTTTGTGCACTTGACCATGCCATGCTTCATTAAACCGGACATGCATCATACTTGGTTGTGCATCATGCCATGTTTATGTGTTGGTTGTTTACTATGTTGTGTGGTTCTTTCCGGTGTTGCTTCTTCGGGTTGGGTCCGAGAACGTCGCGTTTGTGAGGACCCGTTCGACTAAGTCCATTTGCCTTCTTCATGGACTCGTTCTTCTTCCTTGCGGGATTTCAGGCAAGATGACCATACCCTCGAAATCACTTCTATCTTTGCTTGCTAGATGCTCGCTCTTTTGCTATGCCTATGCTGCGATACCTACCACTTGCTTATCATGCCTCCTATATTGTTGAACCAAGCCTCTAACCCACCTTGTCCTAGCAAACCGTTGTTTGGCTATGTTACCGCTTTGCTCAGCCCCTCTTATAGCGTTGTTAGTTGCAGGTGAAGATTGAAGTTTGTTCCCTGTTGGAACATGGAGATGTTGTTCCTTGTTGGAACATGTTTACTTGTTGGGATATCACAATATATCTTATTTAATTAATGCATTTATATACTTGGTAAAGGGTGGAAGGCTCGGCCTTATGCCTGGTGTTTTGTTCCACTCTTGCCGCCCTAGTTTCCGTCATATTGGTGTTATGTTCCTGGATTTTGCGTTCCTTACGCGGTTGGCTTATAATGGGAACCCCTTGACAGTTCGCCTTGAATAAAACTCCTCCAGCATGGCCCAACATTGGTTTTACCATTCGCCACCTAGCCTTTTCTTTCCCTTGGGTTCTGCAGACTCAAGGGTCATCTTTATTTTAAACCCCCGGTCCAGTGCTCCTCTGAGTGTTGGTCCAAACTGAGGGATGTCCGGAGCTACCAGGGCAACTCTGGGCTGGCCCACCCGACGTCTGGCTCATCCGGTGTGCCCTGAGAATGAGATATGTGCAGCTCCTATCGGGATTTGTTGGCACATCTGGGTGGCTTTGCTGGTCTTGTTTTACCATTGTCAAAATGTCTTGTAACCGGGATTCCAAGTCTGATCGGGTCTTGCCGCTAGAAGGAAATCCTTCGTTGACCGTGAGAGCTTGTGATGGGCTAAGTTGGGACACCCCTGCAGGGATTTGAACTTTCGAAAGTCGTGCCTACGGTTATGGGCATATGGGAATTTGTTAACGTCCGGTTGTAGAAAACCTGAAGTTGACCTTAATTAAAATGCATCAACCGCGTGTGTAACCGTGATGGTCTCTTTCCGGCGGAGTCTGGGAAGTGAACAGGGTGTTGGAGTTATGCTTGGCGTAGGTTGCTATAGGATCACTTCTTGATCATACTTTTATCGACCGTGCTTTGCCTTCTCTTCTCGCTCTCATTTGCGTATGTTAGCCACCAAATATGCTAGTCGCTTGCTGCAGCTCCACCTCATACCTTTACCTTACCCATAAGCTTAAATAGTCTTGATCGCGAGGGTGCGAGATTGCTGAGTCCCCGTGGCTCACAGATACCTCCAAAACCAGCTTGCAGGTGCCGATGAGTCCGTGCCGATGACGCAACCAAACTCAGGAGGAGCTCGATGAAGATCTTGTCCTTTGTGTTGTTTCGTTCTAGTTGATTAGTAGTGGAACCCAGTTGGGGTCGATCGGGGACCTTGTCGCATTTGGGGTTCTTCTTTTATTTTGGTTCCGTAGTCGGACCTTGATTGTATTTGGATGTTGTAATGCTTTATTCATGTAATTGTGTGAAGTGGCGATTGTAAGCCAACTATGTATCTTTTTCCCTTATGTATCACATCGGTTGTGTGAAGATTGCCTCACTTGCGACATTGCGTTCAATGCGGTTATGCCTCTAAGTCGTGCTTCGACACGTGGGAGATACAGCCGCATCGAGGGCGTGACACAATCACAAACCAAATATCTGCAGAAAGAAATACTAGAGCTACATGAATTACCACCTATAAAACTCCCGAAACTTTCTGGTTATGCAATCAGGTGTTTAGCATACAGGGGAAGCATAATATCTCACCCAAAACTAGCTAATCCTACATCCAGCTGTATCCATCCTTCGACACATAACCAAGAAACCTTCGGAAATCATTTACCTCAACCTTCGAAAAGCATCAGTTATATGAGTTATGGCAATACTCCCGAACTCCCGCCCCAGTACTGGGTGGCGTCGAGGTTATCTCACCAACAACTGTATAAAGGAGATTTTCGATGTCGGCGAACTTAGGTATTCCAGAACTGCAACGATAAAATTGTGACGACAACACCTCAGAGCTCAACTCCCCGGGACACTGCCACAACCCCTAAATGTCAAGAGGCACCAAGAATAATGTTCTCGTCACAAAACCATCGGAATGATTCCAAGATACCCGCGTGATCCTAAAAAAATCGTGAAATTTGAGAAGAGAAGAGTCAAAGCTCTACGTCAGGAGGCCTCACCAGAGCGACGAAGGGACTGAGGAGTAAAAAGAATCCTACTCTCCGATATATATAATCCTACAAGACTCAAAACATTTTTTCTAGACTCAACAATGTCAGTGATTCGATCAAGTAGGGGGCTCCTAAGTTGGGGAAGGTTCTGATTACCAACTTGTAACTCCCACGTGTCGGAGCACGACTTAGAGGCATAACCGCATAGTAGGCATGTCGCAAGAGGGGTAATCTTTACACTTCCCATGTACTGAATATGAAAGGGATAAAGAGTTGGCTTACAATCGCCACTTCACACAATAAATAAATATAGCATTACATCATCTAGAATACAATCAAGGTCCGACTACGGAACCAAAATAAACACAACCCCAAATGCATAGATCCCCGATCGCCCCAACTGGGCTCCTCTACTAATCATCCGAAAAAGACACATAGTAACGTCCCAAATCCTCATCGAACTCCCAATTGAGTTAGGTAGCGTCCCCTGCACTGGCATCATCGGCACCTTCATCTGGTTTTGGAAGTAATCTGTGAGTCAGGGGGACTCAGCAATCTCACACCCTCGCAATCAAGACTATTTAAGCTTATGGGTAGGAAAAGGGGTAGTGAGGTGGAGCTGCAGCAAGCAGTGGCATATATGTGGCTAACTTACACAAATGAGAACGAGAAGAGAAGCAAAGCATGATCGAGAAGCTATAAGATCAAGAAGTGATCCTGAAATTACTTACGTTCAAGCATAACACGAGACCGTGTTCTCTTCCCGGACTCCGCCGAAAAGAGACCATCACGGCTACACACGCGGTTGATTCGTTTTAAATAAGTTAAGTGTCATGTTTTCTACAACCAGATATTAACAAATTCCCATCTGCCCATAACCGTGGGCACGGCTTTCTAAAGATCAAAACCCTGCAGGCGTGTCCCAACTTAGCCCATCACAATCTCTCACGGTCAACGAAGGATATTCCTTCTCCCAGGAAGACCCGATCAGACTCGGAATCCCGGTTACAAGACATCTCGACAATGGTAAAACAAGACCAGCAAAGCCACCCGAATGTGCCGACAAATCCCGATAGGAGCTGCACATATCTTGTTCTCAGGGCACACCGGATGAGCCAGACGTCGGGTTGGCATAGCCCCTGGTTGCCCAGGGGGCGCCGGACATCGCTCAGGTTGGACCAACACTTAGAGAAGCACTGGCCCAAGGGGATAAAATAAAGATAACCCTTGAGTCCACGAAACCCAAGGGAAAAAGGCTTAGGTGGAAAATGGTAAAACCAAGGTTGGGCCTTGCTGGAGGAGTTTTATTCAAGGCGAACTGTCAAGGGGTTCCCATAACACACAACCGCGTAAGGAATGCAAAATCAAGGAACATAACACCGGTATGACAAAAACTAGGGCGGCAAGAGTGGAACAAAACACCAGGCATAAGGCCGGACCTTCCACCCTTTACCAAGTATATAGATGCATTAAAGTAAACAAGATATGATAGTAATGATATCCCAACAATAATCATGTTCCAACAAGGAACAAACTCCATCTTCACCTACAACTAGCAACACTATAAGAGGGGCTCAGCAAAGCAGTAACATAGCCAAACAATGGTTTGCTAGCAAAAGGTGGGTTAGAGGCTTGACATGGCAATATGGGAGGCATGATATAGCAAGTGGTAGGTATCACGTCATAGCAAAAGAGGGAGCAACTAGCAAGCAAAGATAGAAGTGATTTCGAGGGTATGGTCATCTTGCCTGCAAAGTACCCCGAGTTGACGTAAGCCCGATCCTCATAAGCGTACTCAATGGGTTCCTCCATCACGAACTCATCTCCGGGCTCTACCCAAGTCAAGAACACAAGCAAAGGAAACCACAATCAACCACGGTGCAATGCGCAAGCAACATGATGCAAAACATGGCATGATATGCGGGATGTGATATGCAATGCCTATGCGTGCTCCGGAAGGAAAAGATTGAACTAGGACTCAACTTGGAAAACCAAGAGTGCCGCTGGAAAGATGAGTTGATCGGTCGAAATTGATATAAAGATCACCGGAATCGGATGCACGGTTTGCAAATGGCAACAAAAACAAGAATGGCACAATTCTGCAATTAACAGCACGATGCCACCTGGAATGCAACAAGAAACTAAGCTACTGCACTCCAACATAGCAACAAAGCACATGGAAGTGATCTACTCAAGATGCTTTGGAGAAGATGAACAATGAGCTACGGCTAAATCGTACAAGAGAAGGTTCAAACAAGCATGGCAAAAGTGCAAAAGATATCAGCATCATAGACTTAGTGAAAATAACATGTCAGGAATTAACATCAGGAAGCAATGTTTAGAGCAAGATAACAACATGCTACATGAACAAAACATAGCAAACAAAGGCATGGCATGAATCTAATCAAAGCATATAACTAAAGTCCCTTACTGACCATAAACCAAAAATGATCAGAAGATATGATGTCACCCATGTAAACATAGCAAGTTTCGTTAATAGATTCAGACTTGGCAGAAATCTGGACATGGCAATGACAGAATTATGAAGGCACGTTTGTGAGCTCGATGCACTCAAAACAAGGCATTGCATGACAATCTAAGCATACTACCAGCAAGAAGACATGATCATGAAGCCAAAGAAATAAAGAACAAGTTCATAGCATGGATGGATCAACTACAACAACCTTGGCAAAATTGATTAACACGTAAACAATCTGCCAGGAACATTGTTTAGCAAAAGTAGAGCAAGATTAAGTCATGCTAGGGCACTCCGTAAATGTAAACATGGGCATGGATGGATATATCATAAGCATATTTCAAAATCATTCTTACTGAACATACTCAAAAGAAGCATGGATCTCTCTGTAGCAACATGAACACATGGCATAAAAATAACAGCAGAGCAAAGACTGAAATTCTAAGTCCCTGAAATCAGCAATATCACGAGAGCTACTTTGCATGCTTGTGCTAGTCACCACATTGATCAAAAAAATACATGGCATACACCCCTGTAAATATGGCATGACATAGCCCAAAACACATGTAGAGCTCATGCCCATATGTAGCACACAATAAATGTAGCACAAATGACAAATGCTCATAATCTGCTAAGAATCAGCACCTAACAATTTATAGCACTCTTGCATCAACTATTTGGGCATCAAGATGGAATCAAACAAGCATGGCACAATGGAACAAAATGAAGAGCACATCCTGATGAACATTTTGATATATAGCACGCACAAAATGGAGCATCACACAGGAAGTTATGGCATGATGAATAGTACATGAAAATACGAGCAGGGACAAAGACTTAGAGAAAACGGGGTCAACCTCTAGGGTTTAGATCTGGATCTGGCGTGGATTATGAAGATCGCCGGAGAAGGAGTTCGCCGGAGATGGGGGAGTCGGCCGGAGATGGAGGGGTGAGGCGGATCCGGCGAGGTAGAGGCCCGATCCGGCCACGGGACGACTGCGGTGGCTCTGCGGGCGCGGAAGCCGAGGCGGATCTGCGGCAGGGCGCTGGCAAGCGGACGCGCGGCGGCGGGATACGGTGGCGCCGGCGACTGGTGGCGGAGGCGGCGGCCGGGCGGCGGCGCAGCGCAGGCGCGGGGCGGTGGTGGCGGAACCGAGGCACGGGTGGAGAGGCGGCGGCGGGGCGCGGCCCGGCGGTGCGCCGGCGGGCCGGCGCGGTGGGTGGAGGCGGCGGGACACGTGGCGCGACAGGATTGGGCGCGGGCGATGGCGGACGTGTCGGGCGCCGGCGGACGCGTCCGGTGGCGGCGGGAGGAGCTAGACAAAGGTTTTGGACCCGAAATTTCGGAGGGGTGCACATATTTATAGGTAGAGGGAGCTAGGAGAGTCCAAATGAGGTCCGGATTTCAGCCACGCGATCGTGATCGAACGGCCGAGAGGATGGAGGGGTTTTGGATGGGTTATTGGGTCACTTTGGAGGGGTGTTGGGCTGCAACACACACGAGGCCTTTATGGTTCCCCGGTTAACCGTTGGAGTATCAAACGGACTCCAAATGGCACGGAACGTGATAGGAGGTCTACCGGTGGTGTACCAAGGCCGCTTGGAAAATCTCGGTCCAATTCGAGAACGTTTAACACCGCACACGAAAAGAGGCAAAAGGGGGCGCTGGAGGATGTAGGAGTGTCGGATTGCAAAACGGACGACGGAGAAAATGCTCGGATGTATGAGACGAACACGTATGCAAATGTGATGCACATGATGACATGATAAGAGATGTGTGACATGAACAAAAAGAAAAACGAAGACAAAACCCAACTACGAATCTCATAACTTAGAGCCGAAAATGGCAAGAGTTGGATTACAAATATGGTAAGTTACATCTGGGGTGTTACACCAGCCTTGTGGTGGATTCCCTCGAGGAGCTGAGGATGAACTAGTACAGTGGTTGAACAGCCTCAGGAGGTGAGGTGTTCTTAAGCTCAATGATCTAGTGGGTGTGAGGATGGTCTGAATGATCTGATCCCTCTTGGGTGGTGGCTAAGTCCTATTTATAGTTGCCTTGGTCCTCTTCCCAAATGTAGGTGGGAAGGGATTCCACAACAGCCAAATTCAAAGGGAGACAACTAGTACAAGTTATCCTGACAAAAGTAGTCTTTTCCTGCAAAGGCTCTGGTGGTGACGCTATAGTTGGCTCCACGATGACCTCCGTCCTGTCGTCCTGGCGGTCTTGGTCTTGTTGCACCAATATGGAAACCTTTTTCCTGATACCTCGAGACTCCGCTCCTATGCTTGCCCCCTTGGAACTAAAGGGGAAACATGTACACTGTGCCCGCTGGCGCCCGCCTGGCCTTGGTCGTCATGGCTCACGTCATGTGAACCTCACGAGGTGCACCTTGCATTGATATCTTCGCTCCTCGGGAGCCATCCTAGTGAGGCCGCCCCCCTAGGGAGGTTTGTGCGTCGTCTGCCTCGCGAGGCTTGGCCCCTCACGAGGGTCTTGTGTTGTTGCTGCCAAAACTAGGCCATACCGAGCCGCTGAGGGAGCCACATTGTGGGCCGCAGGCAGGCAAGTCTGGGTACCCCTATACCCAGGATGCCGACACAATTCTATAAAGATTGGACACTCACATATCGCATTTTTTCCAAATAGTACTTTTCAATTGTACATGCCAAAGTTACAGTGATTTTTCTCGAAACGACCACTGTAGTTATCATGTACATGCACCATTGTTAGTTTTGCATTCAAATTCATTAGTATGGGAGGATTTAATGTTCTATTGTGAAATAATATATGTAATTTTCATATATGAATTCAACGGGTACGCAATTTATGAAATGGAGATCAACTACAATATCCATTTCTTTTGTGGGACTACAATATCCATTTCTTTCTCTATCTCTATACTAAAATTAACACGTCAATGCATTATGTTTAAAATAAATAACCTATGCCACTAAATTATATATTTACACGAAAAATACACAGGTTGAGCGTCTGATCCGTTTTTTGTGTGAACGCGCCTCTACACCCGTACGATTGGCCACGCCTATGTGAACGTCCAAGTTATCGGTGCATCATCCTGAGTTATTGTGTATTTTTCTGGGGTGGACTTCATACCAGTTATTAACTGCTGACGTGTGCCCCGTGTACACAGTCTTGCACAACCTTCCAGCTAGAACTATCCAAAATTAGTTGAAACTGGATACGAACGATCCCGCGGGCGGCAAAATCTCCTGCCTCCTTCTAAACTTTCCGCCACCTAGTCTTTAGCATGCGAAATTCCCCTTTTGTCCTTGATGCATAGAGAACAATAGTTATAGTACGACCCTCATTTACATAATAGGTTGGAGCTACTTTGGTAACTTCTGGTTCCCCCACCACAAGCCACCCCCGTTTCCTCTCCCCCTCCAGCAAAAACGACTACTCCACAGCACCGGAGCATATTACATCACGTCGTCCGTACTTCATCGGCCTTTCTACCCCTCCCTTCTTAAAACCCTACATTGCTCATCCATTGGCTTACCATAGACCTTTCACTGCCAGCGACGTCCGCCTCACCGGATCTGCTTCTGCGGCCGCATCTACCCCACCCATCTCCCCTAGAAACAAGTAGACTGTTGATCCACCACTATACCACAGCCCATTCAATGCCGGATGACGGTGTCCTGGACTAGGGGGTACTCACCACGTCATCTCCCGATCTGTTAGATTGGGCCGAGGACCCCCATGGCCGTATACTCATGGGCCAATTCGGACAGCTACCGCATACATGGAAGATTCCACAAGACTTGGTGATCAAGACAAGAACTCCTCCCCACCGGCGTATTCGGCTAGGACTCTTGTTATCCTAGGCCTCTGGTGCATTATATAAACCGAGGCCTGACTAGTTGATAGATATATACAACAACAATCATACCATAGGCTAGCTTCTGGGGTTTTAGCCTCTACGATCTCATGGTAGATCAACTCTTGTATTACTCATATCATCAATATCAATCAAGCAGGACGTAGGGTATTACCTCCATCAAGAGGGCCCGAACCTGGGTAAACATTGTGTCCCCTGCCTCCTATTACCATCAATCCTAGACGCACAGTTCGGGACCCCCTACCCGAGATCCGCCGGTTTTGACACCGAAATTGGTGCTTTCATTGAGAGTTCCGCTGTGTGATCGGCAAAAGGATCGATGGCTCGTCTGTGGATTAACTACGACGTCGACATCTTTGTCACCGGCTCGACTGGTCACCTTGGCTCGACATAGGACCGCGCTCCATCTCCGATCATCATGTTCGGACGGGGACCTTCTTCAACGTCAACTCCAATCTCTATCATGATCATAGAGGAATCATCCATGGAGCTCGAGGGCTCAACGTCAACATTGCCCTCGGGCGGCCGTGCTGTTTTTATGGACAGCGAACTTGTATTCGCCATCACCGCCTCCTCGAGCGTCGGTTCGACGATTGCTTCAGTGGAGTAGTGCGGAATTACGTCTACAATAGCCATGCAAAATTTTGTCGAGTTCCGATGGAGGAATCTGTGACAATCTACGATATACCGGAGCCCAGCTCGGAGGCCCTTTGGAAGATCCAACCCTTCATCTACTGCGGAATTCTCATATCTACCACCCCTCCAAATTTCAGCTCGATCCAACGGTTCAAACTCCGGGAATCTTTCGATGAGTGGACCAATTTTCGGATCTATTTTCTGCGCGAATACGGATCCGACCCAAATTCATGTTTCCTTATGAACGTGATATTGGACAACCTTTTTAGGGGAATTTTCTTCTATGGTATTGTGCGTCGTTTTTAAACATGTGCCCGTAAATTTTTAAGCCTCCCCTGAGGTCATCTTTATCATCTTGCTGGTGTCAACCAGTCCGGCAATATTGCTCTAAGGCTGCCGACCTGCGCTAGACACGTTGTCACTTTGTTGAGCCGAGCTCAACTTCTTTGGATCATCATCTCGGCAGGCCGAACAAGAGTTCGGCATCGCGAAGGATAAATCATCACCAATATCGCCGCCCCACGGATTACTCAGAGCGGGCACACCGGCATCGCCGCACGGTCACTTCATCAAGCCAGCATTGACCATGTCACGACCTGCATCGGCAGGGCCGCACTGTTGCTTCTTCAAACTGGTGTCCATCACGCCAACCTACTTCAACTCATTGGCTAACATCGAGGCTTCGACATCTCGGCTGGACCAAGGGCTTTGCCCCGGCGAGCCAACCTTTGCCAGCATCGTCATGCCGTCATTTTATCGCCCATCAGGCAATGGGTGTGCGGATCGAGTCCCAATTTTGGGAGTAACCTTTCTTCAGATTGCTACAACAAATAAACCAGGTGCTATTAATCCTAGTAATTTTTGCTTTTTGGAGTTTATTTTTCCCAAGAAATTATTACTCTGGTTTGTTCCTGTACACAGGTCTATCAAATGATGTCCGCACTAACGACGATCGCGTGGTGGTTCGGTCAGTTTCCGTATATAGTTCGGCGAACGCCGCATCCGGAACTCGGACCGACCTGTGAATTCAGGCTTTGCCACACCTTTACCGCATCACGCCGACGCCCTGCATCAACATTAACTTCGGCGCCAGGCCATATTTCTTTTATTACTCACTTTGCATAAATTATTTATTATGCAACATTTTTTATCATTATTATTATTATTATTATTTTCTCCGGTTTGCACTATTTTTTGTGCAAAGAAAATGATCCGGGTTGGACAGTATCGTTAACTCGGCATGCTGACATACCATGTCACCTCGGCTGGACGGGGAGCTTCATCAACACTTCATTACCCCATGTCGGGGACTTCGGCATCACTCTGCCGACCTGCATTGACCATGCTATGTCACTACTTCAGAGTTCCGAGCTCTTCGATCCGCCACCTTGGGACCGGCTTGGGGGATGGAACCTTGTCCCGCATCAAGCTCGGACTACGTCATCAATACCGAGCACATTACCCAGCTATGTCGCATTCATGCTCGAAGTTTTAAATTTTTGAACTTGTGTTCGGTTCGACCAAGCATTATACTTTTTTGGAAAAAAGTTGCTTGTAAAAAATTTCCTTGTCCAAACTTTGTTTGTGACGCACAAATTTAAATACCCCGTCTATTTGGGGGCTTCCTTTATGAAGCTTTTCCTCTTGCATATGATTATACTTGTACAGCTTCGTTCCTTGTTCGTGTATTACGCCACAATATGCACCATATTGACTTAAGCAATTTGCAACCTGGGTTGCCTGGCTCCTATGCTTACCCCTACGTTCTCGATTGTTCGGCTAGGGAGTAAAGGGAGCACCTCTGCGATTGTCACGACCGGGTCCTCCGAGCTCTGACGTCAGACTGGGTGAAGCCGAAAGCTAGCGCTCTTATTGTTATCAATCATGGTCGGCACACAACGGAACTCATGAGTACAAAAAATCTATTGCACAAGTCTCATAGTAATAATGAGCACTGAAGAAAGGTATCGGTGGTGGTACTATTTTCTTCGAATATGCTTCTTACACTTCGTCTGTAATACATCATAAGTTCCCTGAGCACGCTTTGTCTATTATAGCCTTATGGCCCGGTTGCCCGGTTATCGGAAACACTGTCAATATTCTCGACAGGTGGAGTACATAACACTTTTCGGTCCTTGACCGAAGAGGGAGAAGCCGACGGTCGGTTAAGACGCGTTTAAAGTTCGGCTGAACAAAGATATGATATTAGTACTTCGGTACATACAATCATTATACATAAAATTCTTTTACCCAAGTCACTTGGGGGCTCTTAAATTTATATGAGCCGTTTTATAATAAGTGTCCTTCTTCTTAGTCGTTGCAAAGTTTTTATTACTATTATTATTTATCACTCCTTTTTTCGACACAAGCGTGTGGTCATTAGCCGGGGAGCCTAATTTCTCTCTCAAAGCCGCTAGAGTTTAGTTTGCTAAACTGGCCTAATGAGAAGTACTCCGCCCTCGGGATAGGAGGTTGAAGCCGTAGGCTGACCCGCTTGAAGTCTTGAGATAGGATGTGTCATGTTAAAGCATGACAGAAGCACTTTTTTTCTAAGGCCAATTTTCGGATTGGCACCGAACACTTGATCTTATTCAGACGTCAAGTTTTTACTGATGTTTTTTGGTTTTCCAAGCTTATGGCACTTTTAAACTATTTGTGTGTTTTCAGAACAAGTCTCACAGTGCAACGCCGGACACAAGATTCGGCAAAAACATTCTCGGATATTGTTATATATGCATCGGTTTCGAATTGTGTCTTCGGTCAATAGTTGGGTTGTCCGGCTCCTACGCTTGCTTCATACGTTCCGCTTTGTTCGGCTAGGTGTGCAAAGGGAGAACCACTGCGATTGTGCTTCTAGCTCACATGGTTAAGCACCTCAGTGTAGAAAGCCAAAAACTAACTGTCACAATAAGCGTAAACTGGTCAGCGATCCGATGACTGTGTTAAATGATGGGCCATTCATAACAATGGCCGAAGTGTTTATGACTTGACCTCGATTGTCGCCAAACACTACCGGGGGCTATTAAGTGGCCTCCCAAACCAAATCTTCGATATTTTGCTCTTACATTAGAGATGAGGTTTCATGATCATGCTTAGCATGACAACCCAATGAAAGGAACCGATAGCGGGACTATTTTCTTTGGAAGACATTTCTTATGTTAAACAGTAATATAACACATCTCTCTGCGTATCTTTGTTTATAAAACCGTATGGCCAGATTTCCTTGTTTGTCGTAAATCTTTGCCCTCATAAAGGCTTTATAAAGTAGGACAAACACTCCTCGGCTACTGGCTGAGGAGGTGGAAGCCGATGGTCGGCCAACAAAGTTTTGTACAATGCAGATCTGAGCATTAATGACGTAAAGTACTTGGATACATAGAGTCATTACACATAATTTGTGATTTTACTATGGATATCGATCCTTAATTCGGCCACCCGTGCCCACATTAAGGCTCGGGGGCTACTGGGCTTCGGGCATTTTATTTACAAATATTAAAGGGGCACATCGATTCCCTGATCTGGTGTTGCCACCCGACCAGTGTCTCAGGGGCTACTGCATTTCCTGTTCAATGCAGAAAGTTTTAAGTGCAATACGGCTTCCGAGGAGATTTTGATCCTTAGGTTGGTCGGCCGCACCCAACCTGAGTCCCGAGGACTAAGCACACCGCTTTTTGTGTCCCGACGTATTCTGCCGATCTAGTACTTGATTCTCAGGCCGATTTTGCAAATCAACCTGAGTCTCAGCGGCTACTGGGATCAGCGGTCTTACGTCATCCTTCAGGTGCATCTCGCGTTTTAGACCGATACACACCTTGAGGGCTACTGGCTATATATATCGGCAGAGAATAAATTGCACCAATAAAAAAAATATTGATCAAAAATCGGCCCACAATCGGGGTGGTGCACCATCCTCGGAAGCAGTCCCGCATAAAGCTCGGGCGCTAGCGGCTGGCTCCATAGAGGGCATTTCCGGCATTAAGCTCGGCTAAACTCCTTCAACTTTTTTGGACCAAGATGATCTATGACATCTTGGATATAGTCCGACGTTGGAGCTTGGACACAGTCCGGCGTTGGAGCTCGGATACATTTCGGCATGGGAGCTCGGAAGCAGTCCGGCATTGGTGCTCGGCTGCAAAAGATACCTCGAATGCTGTCTGGCATTAGAGCTCGGACGCAAGAGGACACTGTCTCCCGGGAACAACTTCAAACCCGAGGTGTGGCATAAAAAAACAAGGCATTAATAAGGGCCGGAAACTTAAAGGGGCTCCTCGGATACCCGACGTGTAAACTCGTCGAATGCATTTCGGCGATCCTCAAGATCGAAGATGAGAAGATTTGTTGAACCAGTTTTCAAGACCGACGACCGAAGATGAAGAACATTTCGGAAGAATCGAGGAGCGTCCCTAACTTGAAGATCGATTCACGGGGCTACTGACGGTGTCCTGGACTAGGGGGTACTCACCACGTCATCTCCCGATCTGTTAGATTGGGCCGAGGACCCCCATGGCCGTATACTCATGGGCCCTCGTACCCGAGATCCGCCGGTTTTGACACCGACACCGGCCTTGTCCACGGCGCCAGATCTGCTTCACCGTTACTCTCGTCAACCGCGGTGCATCTCCAGTGGCTCCTTCGTACTCCCCACCGAAGATGCTTCGTCCATACCCACGGAGCCGCCCAACCGACGCCCCCGTCGACGGCCTCTGATCCTCTTCGCCGACACCTTCCTCAACCCTACCGAAGCCGCTTAGCGGACACCATCCTCAACCATACTGGAGTAGCTTCGCCAATACCATTCTCAACCCTACCAAGGCCACTTTGCCAACGCCCAAGTCCACGGCCGCAGATCCGATTCGTCGCACCCTCATCCAACCTACCGGAGCAGCTTCTGATGCCTCGTCCATGATCGCAGATCCACATCATCAACATCATCCTAAACCCAACCACCACAGCAGCTCCACCGACGCCCTAATCCACGGTCTCATATCTACTTCGCCCACACCATAGTCCACCCTACCGGGGCTGCTCCACAAACACCCTGCTGCATGGTTCTAGATCTCCTTACCTTTCCCCGCAGCCAGTGCAGCGTCATCAGCTTTGTCGTTTCTAACTTGATTCCCACCGTCTGGCTAGATGCCAAGCGCCCACCGTGGCCTGGGTAGTTCTCACCTTTAAACTCGTACAGCATCACCTGCCCGATGTACTTCAAGTATACTAACAGGTCGCTGTTACATGTTATGCGGCTAGCAAAAACTACAAGGACGATGTTTCTTCTGGATCTAAGAGCTTGGCCAAACAAGATCCTGGACTGAGGTATTGCTATGATCTTCTAAGTGCGTCTCTCCCTTGTATTGTTGTGTGCCTGCCAGCATGCTATTCTAGGATTTTCGACCAATAATCCCTTTATGCAGACAATGATTTCCACTACAGGCTTCTAAATTAGATATGTAGATGTCATACATGATACTCCCTCCGTTCCTAAATATAAGTCTTTCTAGAGATTCCACAATAGACTACATACAGAGAAAAATGAGTGAATCTACACTCAAAAATGCATCTATATACATTTGTATGTGGTCCATACTGGAATCCCTACAAAGACATATATTTAGGAACAGAGGTAGTACAATACACAAAATTGTAGGTGGCATGTAGGAATTCCAGTGCACTACATTAGGCTCCCCTAGAGTGCCTGCTAGTCCAGTACATTGTGTCATGGCTAGTTTATGCTACGCACACAATCATTAGTTGGTGGTTTAAATATGCATGAGGGATATTCGATGTATTATCATGTAGAGATATCTCAAATTAGCCATGTCAACTTGCAGATGGGGTGACACAATGAAAAAGTACAAGATTTCTTAATACAAGATGTATGTGGCAATTTCAAGGAACATCGTAAAAAAGGAGAGGTCGCGGTGAACCTATACAGTGTGCTATGTTAGGTCACTCTGGCCTAGTTCTTTTGTAGGATTCTCCCAGAATCTGCCCCTCTATAGCTGGTCCTAGAATCTTTGACCCACATTTGTTTTACAATCCTAACTAATTAGACCCTAACTAGATAGGATTGTAAAACAAATGGGGCTCAAAGATTCCGGGAGAATATGGTTAGGGATCAGATTCTGGGAGAATCTAGCAAAAGAACTGGGCCTCCATTGCAGTCATCATGACATGTTATTTGTATGTTAGTGTTGTTGGCCATGGTTCTTAGGAACAGTTATTTCAAGTTAACCTAAGAAATAAGCAACTTTGAATATAAGATTGAGGTAATAAGCCAACTAGTTCTTTATTGCCTGCCTTTTTAGCTTATCTGTGGTACGATTAGTGAAAAGTCTAGATTACATTATATTTTGTTATTTTGCTGCCCATATGAAAATTAATTTGACTTGCAAACATCACAAATTGAACCCACTGCTGTAATTAATATAATAGCAAAATAGACCATCAATATTTGTTCAAAATGCAAATACAAAGATACCATCTACTTGCCATAATCTACTTTGTTCAATGTCTTCCATAGAGAGCCCATTGCCTAATTTAAATGAAGAATGCATTGCGTAAATTTAAATGAAGAACCATTATTTATCAAAAATTCGTTGGTCCAAGTGGTTAGTTATTATCACATAGCAGCACCACCTGAAAGCATCATATAGCAGCAGCAGCTCATAGCAACTCGTCATACAGCAGCAACATCAGCTAGCAATTCATCATATACCAGCAGTAGCTCATAGCAATTCATCATATAGCAGCAGTAAGAGAAGCTCATAGCAATTCATCATATAGAAGTAGCAGGAGCAGCTTATAACACCTCATCATATAGCAGTTGCAGCTCATATCAATTCATCATATAGCAGCAGCTCATAGCAATTCATCATATAGCAGCAGCAGGAGAAGCTCATAGTAATGCATCAAATAGAAGTAGCTATTACTCATAGAAACTCATCGTATAGCGGATCAGAATGAAAATTTGGCAAAAAATCAGAGAAGATCCTCACCTTGTTGGATGAGCTCATCCTTCAACATCACCTCAAGGCCAGACCTGGGAGGAGGGGAGGGGGAATGAGGTGCCTTCTATAGGGGTGGGGCATCGGCCGTAGTTGTGCTGCGACCGCCGGTGTAGTGCGCTGGACGGACCATAGCAGAGCAGTTGCTTCAGACCATGAGAATGAGGGGTAGCGCCAGAGGGAGGAGCAGCCGAGGAGATTTGGCCCTACCCACCGGCCATGTAGCCTAGCTGGACAGAGCATCGTCGAGTTGTAGGACAGATGGGACCAACAGCGACGGCTCATTGGAGGAACCATAGCGCTACAGGCAGGGGATAGAGGTAGAAGGAAAGGTGAGAGAAGATGCAAACGGGCAGGGCAATGAACGCTTCTGTGTTTGTTTTTACTTGAGGGTCAGGTGTGACGTGGGCGTGAGCAGTGTCATTTTGGCTGTAATATAGGCAGACAACAGAGTCATTTTGCTATTCCCCTTCCCTTCAATTTTTAGTGAGCTTCTACCCGAAGCACCCTCCCCCCAAAGCGAAATAAGTTAAGCGCAAACCCATAACTAAAAAACGACTTCTTTGCATATTTTATGCCTCATTTTGACAATAAGCTCTGGAAAGTCGGAATAGAACTAGCCCTTAACATCCAATTCAATTGTGCGTGCAATGATGAATCACTCCTGCCTGCTATAGTATACATTTAGGCATTATACATGGCGTAACCTAATACATGTGCAATTCATTATAGAATCTGAAATATGCAATGTTTACGTTAGTTCATACATTGCACATGATGTTTAAATGCCCCTTAAATATGGTCAGTCAAGTGATGGTCTTTAAGCCTCCTTCTATGCTTCTTTTCTATGTAATTTAGTGTTGTGCAAGATTTGCTAACACATCTGTTCGATTGCTTGTTTGTATCAGCCAGTCATACTAGGACTATTTGCTTTGATTACATGTTGATCTTGACCTCACAGAGCTTTTCAATGATTTGAACACTAAGGTCTATTGTATTGGGTGTCGTGGTTCTAAGTCTGACATTAGAATAGGGGGTACGTAGGAGGAGGCAAGATCCTAGCTACGATGAGGTTGTGCATGCAATATTTACGAGTTCAGGCCCTTCTTGGAGGAAGTAAAATCCCTACGTCTCGGTGCCCGGAGGCGGTCGACTAGCTTATGCGTGAAGTTACAGGGGGTGTGAACCCTTGTCTAAGTGGAGGGGGGTGGCTTATATAGAGTGCACCAGGGCCCCAGGCAGCCTACGTTACAAGGAGTTCAATGTACATTAAGGTGAGACATTATTGGTAACGCCAATAATAAAGACATATAAATGATCATTAAGACGACAGAGTGAATGCCTGACCATTGCCATCTTGAGTGACTTTAGACCTTCTATACTCCGAGTTGTTTCTGGTATGGTCGAATGACGATATCCTGGTCGAATGGAATTGGGTTATCCGACTGGAATTGTTAGTCGAGTGGGTCGCACTCTGAGGTGATTCCAGTCGGTGGATGCTATTATACTTTGAATGCCAGTGACCTTAGGGCAGTGTCCTCGGGAAGGGTCTCTAGGTCTGGCCTATTACCCTACCCTAGGTACATGTCATCGTCATTATCCCCCGAATGGATCGAGGCCCGGGTGGAGAAGTGGTTGAAGATGGTTCCAATCCGATTTTTATGCTTCGGAGGCATTTTACCGGGGTCGGCGTACCATGTTGAAACTTCTACTTTATTTTCAGTCCCCTTGATCCATTCAAAGTTTGTCGAGTGAATTTATACTGCGCGTGACGGAGAGCACCGCAGTAAACGGAATAGATTAGGTAGGGGCGCCTCGATTCTTGTGCCTCCTTTTTTGCCACATTCCAAGCTCGCGACTGTTGTCGGATTTGATAGGATCGCTCGGGCCCACAAGTCAGCCACTAGGAAGCGGGCCTGTATAAGGCGTCGGGGCCGATATATTTTGCACAGTGCGCCTCATTCCCCTTCTTCCTCCTCTGCTTCTCCACCGCATTCGCCTCCACTTCTGACGCTGCAGCCCCATCGGTGCGCAATCTGCCGCGATGGGAAAGGACAAGACGGCGGCCCGGGGGCATACAAAGAAGGCGACGACGATGGTGAAGGGCAAGAAGATGAGTCGGGGGGTCGGCGTCAAGGTCTGGCCTACCGCCCGGCTAGATCCAGGGCGACTAGATTCGGTCCACGATTCATAAGGAGAATATGGAGGGTCTGGTCGAATGGGGCTTGATTGCCCACGGATCTTGGAGTTTTCCGGGAAGCGAGACCTAGTCGTGGGTGTAGGAGGGTGAGTGCGTCCTCCTCGCGACTCATGTTGACTGTGGTTTCTCTTTGCCTCCTCATCCTTTTTACTGGGGTTTCCTGAACTTCTTTGGAGCCCAACTTCATCACCTTTTCCCCCAACACTATCACATATCTCGCTGCATTTGTTTCCATGTGTGAGAATTTTCTGGGTTGTCGCCCGCATTGGGGTCTCTTCAAACACATCTTTACCTGCCGCTCCCAGTCTGTGAAAAAGGCTAATCCGAGTGATGAGAGAACACATGTGATCTAGATGTGCGGACGTCTAGGGATCCAGACGACGGGTAGGAGTACTTTTGCAGCTATGACTCTTCCCGATTCAGTTAGGGGGTGGCAGTCGACCTGGTTTTATTGTAAGGATCAACCAACCCCTGGTCAGTCGACTGGCCTTCCTCCCTTGTCCATGGAGCGGGTCCAGCAGCCCTCTTCCTTGAAAGTGACTCCAGCAGCCCTCTTCGTTCTGAATGACTCTCCAAGCAGACAAATGACTCAATAGGTGGGTGCGGCAAAGCGGTTGCGTCGAGTGCGCAGGTGTTGAAGCGCACTCAGACATCCACTCCCGAGCCGATGGAGAAGGCCCCAAAGCAGCCCAAGGTGGCACCCACAAAGACTCAGAAGACGTCCATGTTGCCTCTGCGTAAGCATCTTGCTTTATCTCTTTGCTCTTGCGTTGTTCGGAAACTTCTGTATTCTAGTCGACTCATTCTCCAACTTGACCGAGTGAGTCTTGAAAATTTGCAGTGCTTCTACTTCTGGGACTTTGATTTACAAGGACGAAGATGATGAGGAGATGGAAAATGCGGTCACTTCCAAAGCAGGTATGATTCCTGCCATCTTGCCTTCATTCTGTCAATTGAAATACCGGTCGACTGAACTCTTGTGGTCGAGTCTTTTGCAGCACCGCATAATGTTATTGAACTTCCAGACGACGATGAAGATATGCCCCAGAAGCTTACGGGAAGGAGGGGCAGGACCTCAAGCAGGAGGGTGCCAGCCAGCCAGGCGCCCTCGTCGACACCAGCGCCGGAACCAGTGACCCAGTAGTCCGGAGACCTTAACCGGGCCTCTATTACTTTTGCTGATCCTGTGTCTACTGCACATCCTTCGACGTCGACTGCTCAAGACCCTGCTTCGTTCGTGGAACTCCATGCCTGGGATCCTCAGGCTGCTGTGACTGCGCCATCAAGTCCGCTTTTCGTTACCCATCATGTCCCAGTGAGCGCCGCCAGGGAAGCTATACGCCAAGCAAGCCTCATGATGGAACGGATGAAGACGGGGCACAAGGCCAGTCAAGCTGCTTATGATGTCAGCTCAGCTCTCGAGACCAACATCCAGGTTAGTTGATTTCTGACTGATCTTTAGCTTGCCACTTGTTCTATTAGGATATGCTACCCGAGAACCTTTAATGTGCATGTAGTGTCGATATGCATCTTGCATCTGTACACCCACTGGTGTTTCAATTTTTGCTGAGTAGCCTTTCCACTTGAGTCGACTTGGTCGCGTCGAGTGTATCTTTCAACTAGTTGGAGCATGCAGAGTGCACCCACTGGGTGTAGTCTTCGAGACAACCGTCAAATGTTAGATTCAGTGGGGGGTCTTAGAACTTGTTTGTCTACAATATATCCACTCGGTCTTGGACGGATCGCGTTGAGTGAACTCTTGAATCAGTGGGGGCACGCCAAGTGCACCCAATGGGTGTAGTCCCCGAGACCTCTGGCAGTCGGCAGTGGTCTGAGAATCAATGTTGCAGTTGCTGTCTTTTTTCACTCCGACTGGACAGACCAAGTCGAGTACTAAACCGAACCAGTGGGGGCACGCCAAGTGCACCCACCGCGTATAGTCCCTGAGACTACTGGTGAATGTTTGATTCGGTAGTAGTCTTACAACTCTTTTTGCCGTAATGATCTGAATTTGCATTTTATCGCTCGGAAGCGAAAATATCTATTCCTGTCGACTGACTGTTCGCTGACTGCAGAAATCCTACGAGCTCGGGGCCCGGTTTGCTGACTTGGAGCAGAAACAAATCCAACTCAATCTTGACATGGAGTTGGCCAAGGCGATCTTGAAGAAGGCTCAGGATGAAACTGCGGGTATGGGAGGTAAAAAACTTGACGACTGACTCCTTTGCCATCTTTCCATTCCTCCTTCTGATCCAAGTGTTATTTCTTTTTTTTAGAGAAAATGAGGCAGGCTCTGGAACAGAAGGACGTTGACCTTGTGGCAGCACATAAAACAATGCAGGAGAAATCAACACTTGCCAACAAGAAGCTGGCTTCAGTCGGTAAGCTAGAATAAGATAATGCCAACATGAAGACTGCTCTTGATGAAGCCAACAAGGAAGTGACACGACTGAAGAAGGACAAGGTGGCTCTGATCGACAAAGTTGGTGATCTCGCTCGGAAGAGAGACGAGCTAGAGGTTTATCTAGGAGGAATCGCCAAGAAGTTGTTCCTTATGCTTGAAGGTATTCTCCCTGTCCGACTGACTTGTTGCTGTCGACTCTTCATATGGATGTCGACTCATCAACTCTCTGTGTGTGTAGAATTCTGCAAAACTTCGAGGAAGAAACCAAGCGCATTGAGACTGAGTTGGACCCTGTTAATTCCCCCATCAAGGATGAAACTGCAATGAACGTGTTGCGCCTGGAATCTCGCCTCGCTAGTGTCACCAACTATCTGGCTTGGCTGAAAGGGGGCGGTATCACGGGTCGACGCGGAGCTCTGGCCGAGGGAAACATTCTAGAATGACCTCGAGTCTCTGATGACTCGACTCAACAAGATCCCATATCGAGTGCAGGCATGGAAGAAGTCATCTGCCGGTGCGGTACTGACGTAGCTTTGTCTCTGGTCCGCGTCCATTGCAAGGAGGTCAAAGAAGAAAAGCTTGTGTCTCTCAAGGTTGCCAATACCAAGAGACATAACTTCTAGTCCTTCATGGAAACCTTCCTCGATGTTGCGACCCGTATTGCTGATGGAATCGACCTGGACGAGTTTGTTGAGCCAGCTAGCCTTCCTCCTGTCGAGTGAACAAACTTTAAGCCTCACTTGTATTTGCCTCGGGATGCCGAGTGATTTTGTAGCTGTTAAACTCCTTCGAGCCTGATGCTCGAGCACTTTTATCTACGGTTCTGAACCTTGCAAGATTTTTCTGATGTTGGCTCTTTCTTTGAATATGCATGCCTTTTCACTTGTTGTTTTTGATCCCCTTGATTCCGAGTGAAACTTGATTATTCACTCGGAACTGCCATTGGACTTGTGACGTAGATCTGAAGGAAGAGTTGTGGGCATGAGCACTAGGTGCTGCACACGACCTATACTTCGTCGTTGTTGTGTATCAGGATGGAGCGCACATTATACTTGTGACGCAGCTCCGTCAAGTGGGTCAGGGACAAGAGCACCAGGTGCTATGCACGACCTGCACCTCGTCTTCCTTGCAGATCAGGATGGAGCGCATGTTGTACTTGTGACGCAGCTCCGTCGAGTGGGTCAGGGACAAGAGCACTAGGTGTTGTGCATGACCTGCACCTTGTCTTTGCGGATCAGGATAGAGCTCACGTTGTACTTGTGATGCAGCTACTAGGAATGGTCTTTGTCTTAGGTGAGTACTGGACTGCAGCTATGCCCCTGAGTGAGAGGGTTGCTCTTCACTCGGTAGGGTTTTTTTAAAAACTTAGGCGAGTATGGGACTGTGGCTAAGCCCCTGAGTGAGAGGGTTGCTCTTCACTCGGGAGGATTTTTTAAAACTTAGGCGAGTACGGGACTGCAGCTAAGCCCCCGAGCGAGAGGGTTGCTCTTCACTCGGTAGGATTTTAAAACATAGGCGAGTATGGAACTGCAGCTAAGCCCCCGAGTGAGGGGGTTGCTCTTCACTTGGTAGGATTTTAAAACTTAGGCGAGTACGGAACTGCAGCTAAGCCTCAGAGTGATAGGGTTGCTCTTCATTCGGTATGATTTTAAAACTTAGCCGAGTACGGAACTGTAGCTAAGCCCCCGAGCGAGAGGGTTGCTCTTCACTCGGTAGGATTTTTTTAAACTTAGGTGAATCGGGTTCGCTGCTAAGCCCCTGAGTGGGAGGATTACTCTCCACTCAGAGTAGTTTTTCAAACTTACATGAATCAGGTTTGCGGCTAAGCCACCGAGTGGGAGGATTTCTGTCCACTTGGAGTAGTTTTTGAAACGTAGGCGAATCAGGTTCGCGGCTAAGCCCCCGAGTGGGAGGATTGCTCTCCACTCGGAGTAGTATTTGAAACTTAGGTGAATCAGGTTCGCAGCTAAGTCACCCACTCGGGGTTTTTGAACACATGCGTATGTAACGACGATCATTTGGGAGACGGTAAAACCATGTCTTTGATAAACAAACTGAAAGGTACTTCTTATTACATTTCATCAATCCGAATTCTTAAGTATAAAAATGGCGACGCAACTGCGCATTCCAAGCGCGTGGCTCGTCTTTCTTCTGTTCCACATTGTAGAGGTGATACGCTCCGTTGTGGAGCACTTTGGTGATGATGAAGGGACCTTCCCAAGCAGGAGCAAGCTTGTGAGGCTGTTGCTGATCCACTCGGAGCACAAGGTCTCCTTCCTGAAATGCTCGACCACGTAAATTTCTGGCATGGAATCCATGGAGGTCTTACTGATAAATGGTTGACCGGATCAAGGCCATCTCTCTTTCTTCTTCGAAAAGGTCAACAGCATCCTATCGAGCCTGTTCGGCTTCAGCTTCTGAGAAAAGTTCTACTCAGGGAGTGTTGTGAAGAAAATCACTCGGCAGCACGGCTTCAGACCCATAGACCATGAAGAAAGGAGTCTGACCAGTCGACCGATTTGGTGTTGTTCTCAATCCCCAAAGGACTGATGGTAACTCTTCTACCCAAGCACCTGCCGCATGCTTGAGGTCATGCATCAACCGGGGTTTCAGCCGTTGGAGGATCAAACCATTTGCTCTTTCGGCTTGTCCATTTAATTGCGGGTGGGCTGTCGGAGTCCTAGGAACGGGGGTCCCCAGACTTGCCTGCATGTGGCCCGTGGCGTGACTCCACCAACGGCCCTGTACATCCCATCTTCACCAGCAAACACTCGAGACCCTCGCGAGGGGCCAAGCCTCTCAAGGAAGATGACGTAAGACCTCCTCGAGGGCGGGCTCACCAGGCTGGCTCATGAGGGGCGGAGGGATCAAGGCAAGGGGCACCTCACGAGGTTCCTATGACGCATGCCATGACGACCAAGGCCAGGCGGGCATCAGGCGGGTGCCAGCGCGCGCAGTGTCCTCATTTCCTCTTTGGTGCTAAAGAAGCAAGCATAGGCGCGGAGTCCCGAGGCATCATGCAAAGGTTTCCATATCGGTGCAAAGAGACCAAGACTAGCAGGACGAAAGGACGGAGGTCGCCGTGGAGCCCGAGACTGCATCATCACCAGAGCCTTTGGCAAGCGAAGATCATCTTTTGTCAGGAATAGCCGGTACTAGATGTCCCCCTTCAAACTGGCCATTGTTAGATCCCTTCCCGCCTAATATTGGGGAAGAGGACTCGGGCCTCTATAAATAGGGCTAGCCACCACCTTAGAGAAGGGAGAGGAATCCTAACCCGCATCAAGCTCACCAAGCACAGGAGCACCTCTCCTCAGGAGGCGGCTCTCCCCTTGTAACTGTTCATCCCCAGCCAAGAGGCAATCCACCACACCACACTAGAGTAGGGTATTACACCACATCGGTGGCCCGAACCAGTATAAATCTTGTGTCCCTTTGTTCTGCGAGTTTGACGCGCTAAGGCTTGAGATTGCGGTGAGGGTGAGAACTTGGGGGAGGAGAGATCTTCGTGCGCACCCCAGTGTTCGAACCTCAAGGGTTTTGCCTGAACCGAAAATCCGACATTTGGCACGCCAGGTAGGGCTGAGCCGAAGCTCCGCCTCTCCGCTTGCTTCGTCCAGTTTCATGGCAGACGCCGCCCGTCCAGCTAGGCCGGCGTGCGCCTGCGGATGCACCGCAGGTGTCCGGGCCTTCAGCCACACCTTGTGACATGTGCGGTGGCAGCACAAGTTCAAGCCAGAGATGCTGCCCCACTACGATGGCGCGACAGATCCAGCAGCCTTCCTGCAGGCGTACGAGAAGGTCGTCCTTGAAGCTGGAGGCGAC
Source organism: Triticum urartu (assembly GCF_003073215.2). Lineage (NCBI taxonomy): Eukaryota > Viridiplantae > Streptophyta > Magnoliopsida > Poales > Poaceae > Triticum > Triticum urartu. Next base: position 206,933,436 of record NC_053025.1, on the reverse strand, counting down.
GACCAGGTCATGGCCAATTGGTCCCCCTGGCCCTGGATGGCGCGCCACGCGCCTGGCTGCTCAGCCTGCCAGGATCTTTAGTGACCACGTGGGAGGAGTTGCGCGGTCTCTTCGTTGCGCGCTTCGCGACACCTGCGCCCCTCGCCGTCGCGGCCCTCCTCGGCGGCTCGCAAGCACCACCCTCGAACCATCACACCAAGTCGTTCTTCAGCGAGATTGGCGCTGCCTCCACGCGGCATGGAGCCCCCCGGGTTGGGCGGCACCCAAGCCCGACCTTACCTTCGACACGGGAGATCACCCTGCCTCCACCGTTGGGTCGGGCGTGCTCCCTATGTTGTGCACTCCCACCATCTGCAATTTAACTGTCACCAAGACCCTCATCGACGGTGGTGCAGGTCTAAACGTGCTCTCTGTGGAGGCTTTCAGTCTTCTTCATGTACCACTCCAACGGCTCCGACCCAGCAAGCCCTTCTTCGGGGTCTGCGACGGCTCCACCAGCCCCTTGGGGCAGATCCGCCTTCCTGTGACCTTCAGCACCCGCGACAACTACCACACCGAGCTGATCGACTTCGACATCACCCGCATTGGCCTTCCCTACAACACCATCCTAGGATACCTGGCTCTGGCTCAGTTCATGGCGGCGACCGATCCAGCGTACAACCTCATGAAGATGCCCGGGAGCAAGGACGTCCTCATCGTAGTTGGAGATACCAAGGAGGCTCTAGCAGCGCTGAAGTGTGCCCTCAAAACCGCCGCGGTTGCACAACCGGCCAACAAGGCCACCCCAGGGGCTAAGGACGCCGCACCAGCAAAGAAGAAGTTGTTGTTCACTCAAGATCGGGCCGAAACCAAGCAGGTGCCAGTCAAGGAAGATGGGTCCTCAGGAGCCACCTTCACCATAGGCGCGAACCTCGACCCAAATTAAGAGGAGACATTGGTGAGGTTCCTGCGCGCGAACAAGGACGTATTCTCTTGGGAACCCAAGCAGCTAGTGGGGGCCCCAAGAGGGGTGATCGAGCATCACTTGAGGGTGTGCCCCAATGTGCGTCCCGTGAAATAGAAGGCGCGGCGACAGTCCATGGAGAAGCAGTCCTTCATCGTCCAGGAAACCGACAAGCTAGAGGCGACAGGTGTCATTTGTGAGGTTTGGTACCCTGAGTGGCTGGCGAATCCCGTCATCGTCCCGAAGAAAGGCGGGAAGGAGTGTATGTGTGTTGACTTCACCAACCTTAACAAGGCTTGTCCCAAGACCCGTTCCCGCTCCCGCGCATCGATCAGATTGCCGACTCCACTGCCGAATGCGACCTGCTGTGCTTCCTGGACGCGTTCTCAGGTTATCACCAGATCAAGATGGCAGTAGAAGATGTGGAGAAGAAGGCCTTCCTGACCCCGTGTGGGGTATACTGCTACACTTGCATGCCGTTCGGGCTATGCAACGCAGGCGCGACCTTCCAATGGCTGATGCACATCGCCCTGGGTTAGCAGCTCAGGAGGAACGCTGAAGCCTACGTCGACGACATTGTGGTAAAATCTTGGGAGGCAAGAACTTTGATTCACGACCTGGAGGAGACCTTCGCGAGCCTGCGTCAAGTGGACTTGCAGCTCAACCCAGAGAAGTGCGTGTTTGGTGTCCCTTCTGGCAAGTTGCTAGTATTCCTCGTGTCCCATAGGGGGATCGAAGTCAACCCGGAGAGGGCAGGGCGATAGAAGACATGAGCCCACCACAAACTCTTAAGGAGATGCAGAAGCTTGCAGGCCACGTGACCTTATTGGGGCGCTTCATCTCCAAGCTGGGAGAGCGCGCCTTGCCATTCTTCAAGCTAATGAAGAAGAAGGGCCCGTTCGATTGGACCCCAGAAGCCGACCAAGCATTGCATGACCTCAAGATATAACTGACCAGCCCTCCGGTGATGGTGGTGCCTCGCCCTCTCGAGCCACTCGTGCTTTACCTTGCCGCCACTCCCTACTCCACCAGCGCAGCTCTAGTGGCGGTCCGGGAGGAGCTCCAGGCCAGGAGGCTGTCACTCCACGCCGCGCCACCAGTCGAGGCAATGCAGGACCCGGACGGCACCGCAAGGGCTGAAGCAATGTCAACGGGTGACCAGGTCCAGCAAGGCGGCTTCACGAGCGGGCAGAGGCCCCAACTGGTGAACAAGCCCTGGAGGTCTCGTTATCTCAGGAGACGCCCCAACTACTGGCAGGCACAAACTCCATCGACGTTCCTGCCCTCGTCGAGTACCCGGTGTATTTTGTCAGCACGGTACTACATGACGCAAGGGCATGGTACCCCATGCCTTAGAAGCTCTTGCTTGCGCTTCTGGTGGCCTCACGCAAGCTGCGTCACTACTTCCAAGGTCACCCAATTAAGGTTGTCTCGGTCTACCTACTAAAGTGGGTGCTCAGGAACCCCAACGCTGCTGGAAGAGTCACCGAATGGAACATCAAACCGCAGGCATTCCAGTTGGAGTTCAGCACAACTAGGGTCATCAAGGGGCCGCGCTCGCCGACTTCGTGGCAGAATGGACTGATAACCCGGGATTTGAAGGAGGCGAGGACCGGTCCCTCTCACCGGGAAGTGAAGCACCAGATGGCTGGGTCATGTATTTCGATGGCGCGTTCGCATGCCAGGGCGCGGGGGCTGGAGCAGTGCTCGTCTTGCATATTCAGGACAAGCTACTACGTCGTGCAGTTCTGCTTCCAGCAGGGTGAGAAGGTTTCCAACAACATTGTGGAGTACGAAGGCCTCATCGCCGGCCTCAAGGCCGCAGTGGCCCTGGGGGTGAAGCGCCTCACCATCAAGGGTGACTAGCAGCTCCTCGTCAACTTCTCCAACAAGGTATGCGCGCCGAAGGACAAGCACATGGAGGCGTACCTCGCGGAGGTACGCAAAATGGAAAAGCATTTCTTGGGTCTGGAGCTGCAGCACGTGCCCCGTGGCACCAACAAAGTGGCCGACGACATCGCTAGAAGGGTGTCCAAGCGACAACCCCAGGAGCCTGGCGTCTTCGAGGAGCGGCTCTTCAAGCCGTCGGCAGCACCTCGACTTTTGGGGCCAGCACTACCTTGGGAGGAGCTCCCCCAACCACCTGTCTCGGGAGCCCCAGCCTGCGGCCCGACCTCAAGAGCGCGCCTGCTCCTGGTGCTCGAGCCTCAGGAGGGGTGCTGGACCAAGGAGTTCAATGAGTACCTGACGCAAGGGACGCTGCCACAGAAGGAGGAGGACGCAGAGCGCGTGGCCCGACAGGCTACGGCATACTGCATCCAGGACGGTGTGTGATATAGGAAGCGGCCAAATGATGTTTCCTTACGATGCATCTCTAGGGAACATGGGAACGAGCTACTGGCTGACATACACAGCGGAGACTGTGCGCACCACTCATCATCACGAACCCTCGTCGGCAAGGCGTTCCGCAGCTGGTTCTACTAGCCTATGGCGCTCAACAACGCAACCGAACTGGTGAAGTCCTGCGAGGCCTGCCAATTCCATGCCAAGAAGATCCATCAGCCAGCTCAGGGCCTCTAGACCATCCCGCTTTCATGGTCATTCGCAGTCTAGGGGCTGGATATCTTAGGCCCATTCCCTCGAGCGCCTGGGGGCTACCGCTACTTCTACGTCGCCATCGACAAAATCACCAAATGGGTGGAGGTAGAAGTCGTCCGTACCATCCCGGCCGGATCCGCGGTCAAGTTCATCAAGGGTCTCGTAAGCTGGTTTGGGGTCCCTAATCGCATCATCACCGATAATGGCTCGCAGTTCACTAGCAACCTTTTCAAGGCATACTGTGCTAACCTTGGAACACGGATCTGCTACGCTTCAGTGGCACACCCCAGGAGCAACGGCCAAGCCGAGCGCGCCAACGCAGAGGTCCTCAGAGGACTCAAGACCAGGACCTTCAAGAAGAAGCTCGAGGCCTATGGCAAGGGCTGGCACGATGAGCTCTAGTCTGTGTTGTGGTCCATACGCACCACCGCCACCAAGCCAACAGGCGAAACACCATTCTTCCTCGTCTACGAAGCAGAAGCAGTTCTCCCTCACGAGGTCAAGCATCACTCCGCACGGGTCCTGGCGTTCGTTGAGATGCAGTAGGACGCCATGCGGGGGATGGACCTTGTGCTGGGGGAGGAACGCCGCCGTGAAGCCTCGCTCCGAGCGGCAAGGTACCAGCAGGCACTGCGACGGTACCACTGTCGCAGCGTCCGCTCCAGGACACTAGAGGTGGGCAATCTCGTCCTGAGGCGGGTGCTCTCCAGGGAAGGGATGCACAAGCTCTCGCCCTTGTGGGAGGGCCCATTTAGGATCGCCCGTGTCTCCAGGCCTGGTGCTGCGCGCCTGGAGACACAGAACGGGATCCCCATCCAGAACGCCTAGAACATCCAGCACCTCCGGAAGTTCTACCCATGAAGGAAGGCCCAGTGCCTGTGAAGGTCTCCGCTCATGGCACTCTCACGTAATAATGAGTGGGGCTGTATACGCCCCGGAGTCTCAGGAGTTCCGCCCTCGGGCCTCGGGGGCTCCCTCCCAATTCTTAGTGGTAACACCTAGCTCCGTGCTAGTGAGAAGACTAGACTAGGTGCCGAACGCGACTTTTCATTTGCTTTCCATAGTTGGCTTGCCCCTTTTTCTTAATGGAAGTTCGCATTCTGGTTTTTCTTGTCCTCTTGGTTCGATCGCCTTTTCCACCGTTCTTCCTTGGATCTTCGTTTTGGTCCATGATCTCCCTCGTGTGCCTCTCTAGGGGGCTGGACAGGTGCCCTCGTGAGCGTTTTTTCTGTTCTTCGCGAGGCACCTAGCGCACTGATAATCCCCAAGTGCAGGGAATCATCGTAGCAATTTCCAAAGGTGGAAGTGATAAGTATGGAGTGTCAAACCCACAAGGAGCTAAAGGTAAGATCAATATTCTCTCAAGCCCTATCTGCCACTGATACGACTCTACGTACAACGAACGTTTGCTTGCAACTAGAGATGAGAAATAAAACTACTCTATGGGTATGAAGTGGCTAACTTTGTATGATATCGGAGAGATAAATTATAAAAGTAGGTGCTATTATCATAAAGTTAGAATATGTTACTAAATATTATAAATAGCGAGTGTGGAATAATGGTGGATCGGTGTGCGGAATTGTGCTAGGCAATTGTTAACAAGACTCGTAGTCGTCATTGCAATTTCATATGAGGGAGAGGCATAAGCTAACATACTTTCTCTACTTGGATCATATGCACTTATGATTGGAACTCTAGCAAGCATCCGCAACTACAAAAGATCATTAAGGTAAAACCCAACCATAGCATTAAAGCGTCAAGTCCTCTTTATTCCCATACGCAACAACCCCCTTACTCGGGTTTGTGTTTCAGTCACTCACCAACCCACTATAAGCGAATCGTGAACGTATTACAACACCCTACAGCGGAAATCCCTCACGCTTGCATGATATGGAGGGCACCATAGGATAGCACCAAAATAAAACATACAACTCGGAGCAATCTAGATCATCAATCAACCCAAAGATAAAGGATATCTACTGAAAACATCATTGGATGGCAACACATCATTGGATCATAATACGTAGCATAAAGCACCATGTTCAATAAGGGATTACAGCGGGGTGTGGGAGAGTGGACCGCATAAAAGAGATGAGGATGGTGATGATGATGGTGATGTTGATGAAGACAATCATCGCGACGATGATTCCCCTCCTGATGGCACTCCGGTACCACAGAGGGAGAGGAGGAGAGGTTCCCCCCTTGTTCTTCCTCCTCCATGGCCTCCCCCCTAGATGGGGAGAAGTTCTCCCTCTGGTCCTTGGCCTTCATGACGATAATGGCCCCTCCAGGATCATCCTCCATGCCCTCCGGTGATGATGGCCCCCTCTGACAGGGTGCCGGAGAGGGCCTAGATTGGTTTTCGGTGGCTACGGAGGCTTCTTGCGGTGGAACTCCCGATCTAGGTTAATTTTCATAGGTTTCTGTATTTATAGGAGAAGTTGGCATTGATTTCACGTCAAGGGGGCCCTCGGGGGGTCCATGAGGCAGGGGGCGCGCCGCCACCCTTGTGGGGCCCCCGTGACTCCCCTCCAATGGATTTTCGTCCCAGTATTTTTCATATTTTCCAGAAAAAAACTCCGTTGATTTTCTTCGCATTCTGAGAACTTTTATTTCTGCACAAAAACAACACCACGGTAGTTCTGCCGAAAACAGCGTCAGTCCAGGTTAGTTCTAATCAAGTCATACCAAAATCATATTAAAATATTGTAAACATGGCATGAATACTTCATAAATTATAGATACGTTGGAGACGTATCAGCATCCCCAAGCTTAATTCCAGCTCGTCCTCGAGTAGGTAAATGATAAAAGAAATAATTTATGAAGTGTGAATGCTAGCAAGTGCATAAGTTTGATCAATGATAGTCCCACTCACTTTTTTAGCATCATTATATATCATATCAGTAGCTCATCTTCATAAAACTTTTCATGATCAAGTAACAAGCTATTCACATGTTAAAGTATAGATCATAAACTTTCTTGAAACTAACAAACTATATTCTCAGTCATCAAACAATTCCAATTCATCTTATTTTTAGGAAGGGTCTATGTCAGAGCTTTGGTTTAGCAAACTTCACGTACTCAACTATCATTTAATCATTCACAATTGCTAACACTCACGTGATATTTATGGGTTCAAAGTCTTAATCGGACACAGAGAAAGATAGGGGCTTATAGATTCGCCTCCCAACTTTTACCTCAAGGGTAATGTCAACAATAATAGTTCATGATAACTTACATCCAATTGGATATATATATATATATATCAGGATCTTTCCATCACAATGTGCTTGCTAAAGGATAAAATGTAAAAAGGAAAGGTGAAGATCACCATGACTCTTGCATAAGGTAGAAGATAAAAGTAAAAGATAGGCCCTTCGCAGAGGGAAGCAGAGGTTGTGGTGCGCTTTTATGGTTGGATGCACAAAATCTTAATGCAAAAGAACGTCAATTTATATTTCCACTTGTGGTATGGACCTTTATTATGCAGTCCATCGCTTTTATTTCTTCCACATCACAAGATCGTATAAATCTTATTTTCTCCACATTAATAGATCATACATATTTAGAGGGCAATTTTTATTGGATGCACCGATGACAACTTACATGAAGGATCTTACTCAATCCATCAGCAGGTATGGTGGACTCTCATGGCAAAACTGGTTTAAGGAATGTTTGGAAGCACAAGTAGTATCTCTACTTGGTGCAAAGAATTTGGCAACCATGAGGGGGAAAAGCAAGCTCAACATGTTGGATGATCCAAGACAATACACTTTATTTCTGATATAAGAAAACATAACCCATTACATTGTCTTCCTTGTCTGACATCGACCTTTTAGCTTGTCATATTTTAATGAGTGCTCACAATTACAAAAGATGTCCAAGATAGTATATTTATATATGAAATCTCTCTTCCTTCAATATTCTTTCATGAATTGTTCAAGTGACAAATTCTATGTTTGCTAACTTTCAATAAGTTTACTACCTATACATATTCTATGTGAAGTCATTACTCCCCATGGTATAAGCATACGAAACATATATAAATTCAGATTTATGATATTCAATTATTCAACCATTTACTCATAGGACATACGTGAAGCACGTGAGTAAATGACAAACTACTCCAAAAAGATATAAGTGAAGGACACTGAGTGGTCAAATAATTAACTAGCCATGGGAGGATTCACCCTTTTTTTCATTCATGATTTCAGATACAATGATTCTATTCAAAGAGCAAGTAAAATTGAAAATACGCTCCAAGCAAAACACATATCATGTGATGAATAAAAATATAGCTCCGAGTAAGGTATACCGATAGTTTTTTTGAAGATGAAAGAGGGGATGCCTTCCGGGGCATCCCCAAGCTTAGGCGCTTGAGTCTTCCTTGAATATTATCTTGGGGTGCCTTGGGCATCCCCAAGATTAGGGTCTTTCCACTCCTTATTCTCCTCATATCGATATCTCACCGAATGCTTGAAAACTTTAATCACACAAAACTTAATGGAACTTCGTGAGATAGGTTAGTATGATAAAGAGTAAACCATTCACTTTGTTACTGTCAAGGACAAGGCTCATAATTTTTCTCACACAATTCCTACTGTACCATATCATTTCTACAATTTATATTGAGAAATATAAGTCATAGAAACTAGAAAACAAGCAAACTATGCAATGAAAATAGAATCTGTCAGAAACAGAACAGTTTGTAATGATCTGAACACGAACCATACTTCTGCTACTCAAACAATTATGAAAAAAATTGGTGAAAGTGAGTAATTTGTCTATTAATCTTCTGAAAAAAGAATCAGCACCAAAGCACTCTTCTGTAAAAAATGGAAGCTAATCTCGTGAGCGCAAAGTTTCTGTTTTTTACAGCAAGATCACATTAAGTTTCACCCAAGTCTTCCCAAAGTTCTTACTTGGCACTTTATTGAAACAAAAGCTATAATACATGATTAATACAGTAGCTTAATCATGAGAACACACAAAAACAGTAAGGTTAAATATTGGGTTGTCTCCCAACAAGCGCTTTTCTTTAATGCCTTTTAGCTACGCATGAAGATTTCAATGACGCTCACATAAAAGATAAAAATTGAAACATAAAGAGAGCATCATGAAGAATATTACTAGCATATTTAAATCTAACCCACTTCCTATGCCTAGGGATTTTGTGAGCACATAATTTATAGGAACAAGAATCTACTAGCATAGGAAGGCAAAACAAGTATAACTTCAAAACTTTAAGCACATAGAGAGGAAACTTGATATTATTGAAAATCCTACAAGCATATATTCCTCCCTCATAATAATTTTCAGTAGCATCATGAATGAATTCAACAACATAACCATCACATAAAGCATTCTTTTCATGATCTACAAGCATAGAAATTTTTCTACTCTCCACATAAGCAAAATTCTTCTCATTCGGAATAGCGGGATCACTAATTCCTAAAGTTCACACTCTTCTAAACCCGCTTTAGATGATAGTATTATTCATACTCCAAAGGATATAAGTGAAGTTCATGGAGGATTCTACAATTAATATAGACTAACCAATATCCAAGCTCAAAGTGTATAAGTGAAGCACACGAAGCATTCTATAAAACCATACTCAAAAGATTTAAGTGAAGCTCAAAGAGCAATTCTATAAGTTCATACTTAAAAGATATAACTGAAGCACACAAAGTATTCTATAAATTGATGAAGGGACATTCTCATACTATCATGGTTCTTAAAGAAAAAGAAAAACACAAAGGACACAAATCATGTGAACAAAACAAAAACCGAGGTATACCGATATTTGTTGAAGAAGAAAGATGGGATGCCAACCGAGGCATCCCCAAGCTTAGATGCTTGAGTATCCTCTGAAATATTTACTTGGGGTAACTTGGGCATCCCCAAGCTTGAACTCTTGCCTCTCTTTATTCTTATCATATTGATAGCTCCTTGATCTTCGAACACTTCATCCACACAAAAGTTTAACAACAACTTTGTGAGATCCGTTAGTATAATAACGCAAATCACTACCTTTAGGTACTGTTTCAAACTCATTCAAATTTCATATTAGAACTATATCTCCTGTATTCCAACTTCTCTATGGTTCATACCCTCCGATACTGGCCATAGATGCATCAAAATAAGCAAACAACACACGAAAAACAGAATCTGTCTAAAACAGGACAGTCTGAAGTAATCTGGAGGTTTAGTAAACTTCTGTAACTCCAAAAATTATGAAATAAATTTTAGAATTTGAAACATTTGTACAGAAGTAATCTGCAAAAAGTTTTAGACCCATTTGACGTTCCATAAAAAATGTAAAATCACGTGCTACAGCCAAAGTTTCTGTATTTGTTCTGCACATAGTAAACAAGCAATGTAATCATCCTAAAACCAAAGCTTGACACATTATTTTTATAGTACAATGGATATATATAAGGGGATAATTATTTGTGAAGAAACTTCCATGAAAAATTCTACATTGTTTCCGTGAGCATGAACACAAGTGCTCAAGGTCGACCCTCACTTCTTCAATGCATAACTTTCCAATCACTTCTCTTTTTGAAAAACTTTTTAGGCATGAGAGGCAAGTAATTTTTTTTGGTATTTTCATTCTTTTTTAAAAAAATTGTATGTTTCACCCACAACTAAACACAAACAAAAAGGAAAAACAAAATCTACTTAGTGAAGAAAGAAAACAAGCATACACGAGAATATCAACCCCACGTTGTTGCTCCCCGGCAACGGCGCGAGAAAATAGATTGATAATCCCCAAGTGCAGGGAATCACCGTGGCAATTTCCAAAGGTGGCTGTGATAAGTATGGAGTATCGAACCCACAATGAGATAAAGGTAAGATCAATATTCTCTCAAGCCCTCTCTGCCACTGATACGACTCTACATACACCGAACGTTTTCTTCCAACTAGAGATGAGAAATAAAACTACATAGTGGGTATGAAGTGGATAACTTTGTATGATATGGGAGAGATAAAATATAAAAGTAGGTGCTGTTATCATAAAGTTAGAATATATTACTAAATATTACAAATAGCGAGTGTGGAATAATGTTGGATCGGTGTGCGGAATTGTCCTAGGCAATTATTAACAAGACCGGTAGTCGTCATTGCAATTTCATATGAGGGAGAGGCATAAGCTAACATAATTTCTCTACTTGGATCATATGCACTTATGATTGGAACTCTAGCAAGCATCCGCAACTACTAAAGATCATTAAGGTAAAACCCAACCATAGCATTAAAGCATCAAGTCCTCTTTATTCCCATACGCAACAACCCCCTTACTCGGGTTTGTGTTTCAGTCACTCACCAACCCACTATAAGCGAATCATGAACGTATTGCAACACCCTACAGCGGGAATCCCTCATGCTTGCGCGACACGGAGGGCACCATAGGATAGCACCAAAATAAAACATACAACTTGTACCAATCTAGATCATCAATCAACCCAAAGACAAATGATATCTACTCAAAACATCATAGGATGGCAACACATCATTGGATCATAATATGTGGAATAAAGCACCATGTTCAAGTAGAGATTACAGTGGGGTGAGGGAGAGTGGACCGCGTAAAAGAGATGAGGATGGTGATGTGGATGAAGACGAACACCGTGGGGATGATTCCCATCCCGATGGCACTCCGGTACCACTGAGAGGAAGGAGGAGAGGTTCTCCCCCTTGTGCTTCCTCCTCCATGGCCTCCCCTGGATGGGGACAGGTTCTCCCTCTGGTCCTTGGCCTTCATGACGATAATGGCCCCTCCGGGATCCTCCTCCATGCCCTCCGTTGATGTTGGCCCCCTCCGGCAGGGTGCCGGAGAGGGCCTAGATTGGTTTTTGGTGGCTACGGAGGATTTTGGCGGTGGAACTCCCAATCTAGGTTAATTTTCAGAGGTTTCTGTATTTATAGGAGAAGTTGGCATTGATTTCATGTCAGGGGGGCCCTCGGGGAGTCGACGAGGAAGGGGGGAGTTCCCCAGGAGGTGGGTGCGCCCCCCACCCTCGTGGAGCCCCCATGACTCCCCTCCGGTGGATTTCCGTTCCAGTATTTTTCATATTTTCTAGAAAAAATCTTCATTGATTTTTATCGCATTCGAGAACTTTTATTTCTGCACAAAAAAGCACCACGGTAGGTCTGCTAAAAAGGCGCTAGTCCGGGTTAGTTCTAATCAAATCATACCAGAATCATATAAAAATATTGTAAACATGGCATGAATACTTCATAAATTATAGATACGTTGGAGACGTATCACTCACCTCTCTCAATCCATGCACCTCGGGTACCACAATACGAAGCGCTAGGTCATGGCTGGCGGCGCCTGTGATCCGGATTCAGAAGAATAATAGTTTCCTAATGAAATTTTTGCAGTTCCTAGACGCCTCCCGAGCAAAGGAGGCCTCGCCAGGCGCTGGGAGATGCGCGCCTCACGAGGTAGAAACTACTTCAGACACATCAAGCTAAGTTATCTCTACACGCCAACATACAACACTAGTACCACAACATGACGTAGGGACGATAAACATAACATAGCAACTTGGAAATCATGGTTCATTACACACCCCTGTAGGGCTCATACTTGTTTCTTCTTAAATGCAGGATGGAAAGAACAAAGCAAAAGTGGCGCATGCCCCCGTAGTAGCTCGCGAGGATGGACCCATGGTGCTCCCCTGGTCTTAGCCGGACCCCTCCTCGCGCTTCACTGGAGTGTGGCGATGAGACGACCTGCTACCACCCTCGAAATGGGCGCGGTGGCGTGGCGGCTGGTCATAGCCGCCGCTGTTGGAGCTGTCGCTTGAGGAGGAGCCGCCGTAGCTAGACGAGCGCGGCCAGCACCGAGGACGAAGCCACCTTCATCCACATCACGACCATCGCCAAGGCCGAGCACCTCGTCTTCGTCGTTGTCCTCGGGGCAGCACCCGACACGGCGACATTTTCCTCAAATACCCTCACGTAGAGGGTCGTGTCGCCGTCGTACTTGAAGTGGAGGGCACACCGCCTGCCCAGGCCGCGTGCGCGGGCAAACATCTACCAGCGGCGGGCCAGGGCTGTGTTTCCTGCGGCAGAGACTTCCACCGCGACCCACGAAGCCCTGCTGCAGCAGTCGTCTGCCTACAGCCAGAGACTGCCTAGACCCGTGGCCGGCAGTTTACCGGAGAAGAAGCGTGGGAGCTGAAGCCAAGTGCCAGCCAGGTTCTTCGACCACACGATGAATTCCGGCATCACCTCCGCTGAATGGAAGCACACCGAGGAGGCCACACAACCATGGCGCGCCTTGCTTCATCGACGGGATTACCACGACCTGGGCGACTCCCGCTCCACGGGGAGGCGCCGCCGCTGCCGCGAGGGGCCACGGTGGGGGTCTCGACATGCTTGCGCGGGCGACCACGCCCACTCTTGGGTGGCAGCGAGATGAGCCCCTCCCGGTGGGCCTTGCCGTTCTCTGCGACTAAGTATCTCCTCGCCGGCCCCTCCTGGCAGACCTTCCCCTTCTCCGCGGCAGAGAACCTCTTCGACGGCGCCATGAGTATCGCTGAAGCAAGGAACAAGAAGGAGCAGGAGGAGTGAAGGAAGAGATGGGTGACGGGAGCTCCGCTCCCCCTTCCCCTTTATAGCCAAGAGGAGGCCAACCACCGGCCTCCATGATCTAAGGTAATAATGAACTTTTTCTGCATGCAGCAGGGACTCATCAAGTCGGGCAATTGTCGAGGCAGTGTGGGGAAGCGGAGACGCCCACGTCCAATCAACCGCCACACGTCAAAGGAGGCCGCTGGCTGTTGGGGCCCGCGGCACTCTGCACTTGCCCCATGGTTTCGCCTAGAAGCCAAGCCTGAGCGCACCTTGGGCCTGGGGGCTACTGTCGGCGTCATGGGAACGGGGGTCCCCAGACTTGCCTGCCTGCGGCCCGCGGCGTGGCTCCAGCAGCGGCCCTGTATGGCCCATCTTCACCAGCAAACACTCGAGACCCTCGCGAGGGGCCAAGCCTCGCGAGGCGGATGACGCAAGACCTCCTTGGGGCAGGCTCACCAGGCTGGCTCACGAGGGGCGGAGAGATCAACGCAAGGGGCACCTCGCGAGGTTCCTGTGGTGCAAGCCATGACGACCAAGGCTAGGCGGGCATGAGGCGAGCACCAGCGCGCGCAGTGTCCTCATTTCCTCTTTGGTGCTAAAGAAGCAAGTGCAGGCATGGAGTCCCGAGGCATCAAGCAAAGCTTTCCATATCGGTGCAATGAGACCAAGACGAGCAGGACGGCAGGACGGAGGTCTCCGTGGAGCCCGAGACTGCGTCATCACCAGAGGCTTTGGCAGGCGAATATCATCTTTTGTCAGGATAGCCTGTACTAGCTGTCCCCCATCAAACTGGCCGTTGTGGGATCCCTTCCCGCCTAATACTGAGGAAGAGGACCCGGGCCTCTATAAATAGGGCTAGCCACACCTTAGAGAAGGGAGAAGAATCCTAAACTGCATCAAGCTCACCAAGCATAAGAGCACCTCTCCTCAGGCGGCTGTTCTTCCGTTGTAACTGTTCATCCCTAGCCCAAGAGGCAATCCACCACACCACACTGGAGTAGGGTATTACACCACATTGGTGGCCCGAACCAGTATAAATCTTGTGTTCCTTTGTTCTGCGAGTTCGACGCGCTAAGGCTTGAGATTGAAGTGAGGGTGAGAGCTTGGGGGAGGAGAGATCTTCGTGTGCACCCCAGTGTTCAAACCTCTAGGGTTTTGCCGGAACCAGAAATCCGACATGGCCGACTGAAGCATAGTCGACCCGAGTGCCTTAGGAAGCACAGAAAGCCTTGAACTCATCTGAATCAAAGTTTGAACCATTGTCTGTGATGATCCTGTGTGGAACTCCATATCTGAATGTTAATTCTATTATGATGCTAACGGAGGTACTTGAGTAGAGGTTTTTGATGGGTTTGGCTTCAATCCATTTAGTGAACTTGTCGAGTGCTACGAGCAGATGGGTGGAACCACTCCTGCCGGTCCTTAGAGGTCCAACCATATCCAATCCCCAAACAACAAATGGACAGACGAGTGGAATGGTCTTCAAGGCTGATGCAGGTTTGTGGGACATGTTGGAGTAGAAGTGATAGCCCTCACACTTGTCAACTATGTCTTGTGCCATTTCATTTGCTCGCGACAAGCAAAACATGCTCGGTATGCTTTGGCCACAATGGTCCGAGAGGATGCATGGTGACCACAGGTCCCCGAGTGGATATCATTGAGGATCATTCGACCTTCTTCTGTTGTAATACATCGCTGGGTGACTCCAGAAACACTATCTCTATAAAGTTGTCCTCCTATCATGGTAAAGGCTTTGGATCGACGGACAATCTGACGGGCCTCATCTTCATCCTCCGGAAGTTCCTTCCTGAGCAGATATGCAATATATGGCACCGTGCAGTCTGGAGTGATCACTAAGACCTCCATCATCAGGTCAATCACGGCTGGGATTTCGACCTCAGTCGGATCAGTAGAACTTTTCGATTGCGGGGGTTCTTCTGAGAAAGGATCATCTTGATCTAACGAGGTGTGGAGATGCTCCAAAACACATTGCTGGGAATAGGCTCGCGCTTGGAACCTATCTTCGCCAGGTCATCAGCTGCGTGATTCTTGATTCGGGGTATGTGGTGGAGCTCTAACCCTTCAAACTTTTTTTCCAACTTTCTCACTACATTTCATTAGCCAGTCATAGTTGGGCTCCTGATGTCCCACTCCTTCATCAATGGATTGACCACTAAATCTGAGTCACCGCAAACCATTAGGCGACAAACACCGAGTGAAATGGCCATACGCAACTAGCACAGAAGTGCCTCATATTCAGCTTCATTATTGGAGGAATCAAAGTGAATCTGGAGGACATAAAAGAGTTTGTCTCCTCGTGGGGATACCAGGACTACCCCAGCACCAGAACCATTCAGCATCTTGGACCCATCAAAGAACATAGTCCAATGCTCCGAGTGAATCTGAGTCGGTTGATGCTGCTCAATCCACTCGGTGAGGAAATCTGCTATTGCTTGGGACTTGATTGCTTTATTTGCCTCAAACTCGATATCCAATGGAACGAGTTCAATCGCCCACTTTGCCACTCGACCGGTTGCATCTCTATTGTTCAGAATTTCCGATAATGGAGCGTCGCTGACGAATGAAAAGTTTGATTCCTTATGATTTTTTTGAGATATAGAGATGGTGATATGAGAGTCATGCTAGTGAGTAATTGTGAATTTGAGAAGTACTTGTGTTAAGGTTTGTGAGTCCCGTAGCATGCACGTATGGTGAACTGTTATGTAATGAAGTTGGAGCATGAGGTATTTTTTGATTGTCTTCCTTATGACTAATGTTCCATGGATTATACACACTCTCACCCTTCCACAATTGGTAGCCTCTATAGTGCCGGGCAACTTTCGCCGGTACCATACACCCACCACATAACTTCCTCAAAACAGCCACCATACCTACCTATTATGGCCTTTCCATTGCCATTCTGAGATATATTGCCATGCAACTTTCCACCATTCCATTTTATTATGATACGTTCCATCATTGTCATATTGCTTTGCTTGATCATGTAGTTGGCATTGTATTTGTGGCAAAGCCACCATTCATAATTCTTTGATACATGTTACTCTTGAGTCATTGCACATCCCGGTACACTGCCGAAGGCATTCATATAGAGTCATATTTTGTTCTACGTATCGAGTTGTAATTCTTGAGTTTTAAGTAAATAAAGGTGTGATGACCTTCATTATTAGAGCATTGTACCATGTGAGGAAAATAAGGGAGGCCAAAGAAGCCAAACAAAAAAAGGAGAGAAAAAAAGAGAGAAAAAGAGAGAAGGGGCAATGTTACTATCCTTTTCCAGACTTGTGCTTCAAAGTAGCACCATGATCTTCATGATAGGGAGTCTCCTATGTTGTCACTTTCATATACTAGTGGGAATTTTTCATTATAGAACTTGGCTTGTATATTACAACGATGGGCTTCCTCAAATTTCCCTAGGTCTTCACGAGCAAGCAAGTTGGATGCACACCAACTTATTTTTCTTTTGAGCTTTCACAAATTATAGCTCTAGTGCATCCGTTGCATGGCAATACCTACTCACTCACATAGATATATATTGATGGGCATCTCCATAGCCCGTTGATATGCCCAGTTGATGTGAGAGTATCTCCTTCTTTTTATCTTCTCCACAACCACCATATTCTATTCCACCCACAGTGCTATGTCCATGGCTCATGCTCATGTGTTGCGTGAAAGTTGAAAAAGTTCGAGAACATCAAAAGTATGAAACAATTGCTTGGATTTTCATCGGGTTGTGCTTGATTTGAATATTTTGTGTGATGAAGATGGAGTATAGCCAGACTATATGATTTTGTAGTGATAAGCTTTCTTTGGCCATGTTATTTTGAGAAGACATAATATTACACCCACGATGCGGCTATATCTCCCACGTGTCGAGGCATGACTTAGAGGCATAACCACATTGTGGTTTAGTCGCAAGAGGGGTAATCTTCACACAATCCCATGTACTGAATAATAAAGGGATAAAGATTTGGCTTACAATCGCCACTTCACACAAATAACAAGTTAAACATACATCATCCAGAGTACAATCAAAGGTCCGACTATGGAACTAAAATAAAGGAAGACAACCCCAAATGCTAGATCCCCGATCGCCCCAACTGGGCTCCACTACTGATCATCAGGAAATGAAACATAGTAACGACCAAGGTTCTCGTGAAACTCCCACTTGAGTTCGATTGCGTCACCTGCACTGCTATCATCGGCACCTGCAACTATTTGGAAGTGTCCGTGAGTCACGAGGACTCAACAATCTCACACCCGCGAGATCAAGACTATTTAAGCTTATGGGTAGGATATGGTAACGAGGTGGAGCTGCATCAAGCACTAAGCAAATATGGTGGCTAACATATGCAAATAAGAGCGAGAAGAGAAGCAACGCAACGGTCATGAAGCTAGAAGTGATTAACAAGTGATCATGAAACTACTTACACACGCGGTTGATGCATTTTAATTAAGTCAAGTGTCAAGTTCTCTACAATCGGATATTAACAAATTCCCATCTGCCACATAACCATGGGCATGGCTTTCGAAAGTATAAACCCTGCAGGGGTGTCCCAACTTAGCCCATCACAAGCTCTCACGATCAACAAAGGATATTCCTTCTCCCGGGATGACCCGATCAGTCTCGGAATCCCAGTTACTATAGATTTCGACAATGGTAAAACAAGAACAGCAAGACCGCCCAAATGTGCCGACAAATCACGATAGGAGCTGCACATATCTCATTCTCAGGGCACACTGGATGAGCATTCCGTACAACTAAAACCAGCCCTCAAGTTTCCCCGAGGTGGCGCTGCAAAGGGCTCTACTTTGGACCAACACTCAGAGGAGCACTGGCCCGGGGGGTTAAAATAAGATGACCCTCGGGCTCTGGAAACCCAAGGGAAAGGCTTAGGTGAGGCAAATGTAAAACCAAGGTTGGGCCTTGCTAGAGGAGTTTTATTCAAAGCAAACTGTCAAGGGGGTCCCATAACCCCAACCGCGTAAGGAACACAAAATCAAGGAACATAACACTGGTATAAGGTGGCAAGAGTGGAACAAAACACCAGGCATAAGGCCGAGCCTTCCACCCTTTACCAAGTATATAGATTCATTAATTAAAATAAGAGATATTGTGATATCCCAACATATATATGTTCCAACATGGAACAAACTTCAACTTCACATGCAACTAGCAACGCTATAAGAGGGGCTGGGCAAAAGCGGTAACATAGCCAAACAACGGTTTGCTAGGATGGTTGAACAAGGTTAGAGGGTATCATGGCAATTATGGAGGCTTGATAAATAAGTGGTAGGTAGCGTGACATAGCGATAGAGCGAACAACTAGCAAGCAAAGATAGAAGTGATATCGAGGGTATGGTCATCTTGCCTGAGATCCCGCAAGGAAGAATAACGAGTCCAAGAAGTAGACGACCCAACGTAGTCGAATGAGTCCTCACAACTCCGGAACGAAACCGAAGCTAACGAGAGAACCAACCCGAAAAGAAGCAAGCAACAGAGTAAACAACAAACGCATAAACATGGCATGATGCGCAATCACGTATGATGCATGTCCGGTTTAAAGAGTCATGGCATGGCAAAGTGCAACAAACAATACTACAAATTAAGTGGAGCTCAATATGCAACAGTTGCATATTGACGAAACACCACATTCAATTATTTAGTTATCTCTCGGTTATGAACCCAACAATATTAAATGTTGTTAAACATGTCAAGAGGTGAAGCATATGAAAACTACACATTTAAGCAAGTTTAAATGAGGCCGGAAAGAACAACAACAATTCCGGAAAATCCTCATATGCATATTTCGAATTAGCTACTGTTCTTCCCTAAACATAATTTTAGAGATTTTAAACATGCAAGATGAATGCACCATGTTAAACTAGGCATTTTTCTACCCCATTTACATATAAAGTTTATTTAAAATGGAGCTACGGTTATCTAGTTATGAAATAAAACATTTCAGCATGGCATTTGAGCAAATTTAATCAAACAACATTTTTAACATTTTAAACATGCATTAAAGTTGGATATTATGAAACTAGATGAAACTCTAAGCATTTTACATATATAATGTTTTTACATGTGATGCATGGTTGGTGAGTTAGGATATGCATGAACCTTAGGGGGTTTTCTGCAAAATAGGTAAATCCTGGAATAATTGCTAAAATCACAGAGCCAAAAAAAATATGACATGGGCCGAATGTGGTGGAACTGGGCTGCTCACATCGGGCTCCAGGGAGCTGGCAGATCTAGGCCTCGACCCGGTTTGGTGGAGAGGGAGGCCGGCAGGGGCACGTTGGGCCGGCCTACTTGTGGCCCACTCGGTCGCTGGAGCTGGGGAGGTTGGGCAGGCATTACGAGCGGGAGCAGCAGGCGTCATATCACCGAGAAGCAGAGCAGTAGCGCGAGTGCGGGACTGGCCGGTGACGAGTAGGCGATGCAGGACGAACACAGGAGAAGCGGATCCGACGGCGGTGGAGGGCGAGGGGGCCAGCGACGAGTGCGGCGATGGCGGCTAGGACATCTCCGGCGACGAGCGATGGATCTACAAGCAGCGGTGGTGCAGCTACATTAGGGAGGGAGAGGGAGCACGGAAGAAGGGGAAAGGAGGAGGGAGCGGCGGCTGACCTGGTGGCGCGGGGTCGAGGGAGCTCCGGCGTGGCGGGGTCGCGTCCTTCGGCGAGGTCCAGTCACCGGAGACGGGCGCGGGCGGAGGGTGGCACGAGCTTCCTGGCGGCGGAGCAGGCGGGCTCGGGGATGGGCCCAGATGGGCTTGGCGGGCCTGCCCCGGGTCTAGGCGGGCCGCGGTGGCGCTGGAGGCTGCCAGGGACAGGTAGCGGCTTGAGAGAGGTGGAGGCTGGCGGCTGCGGCGGCGCCAGCTGGTGGGGATGCACCAAGTGGCGGCAAGGGTGCGGCTGGCACGAAAATGGAGGTGGGCGGCGGTGCTGATGATTAGGGGTGTGCAAAATGAGGAGGAGGGGAAGGGATGTCCAGATTTGGAAGGAAGGGTTTCCTTTTATAGCAGTAGTGGCTAGGGTTGGGGGTTTTTGGCCCTTTTCGGAGCCTCCGATCGGGATCCGACAGTTCCAGTCGGAGGGTGGATTTAGTGGGCTGCAGGTGGGCTGATTGTGACTGTGTAGAAGGCCGAGGGCTGCGGAGAGAAGAGAGAGAGACAGACCCGACAGCAGTTTCCGGAGACTGAAAACGTCCGACATATGACCGGCTATAATGCCGCTATATATTTAACGGTTGGGCTATCAAACGAGCTTCGAATGTGACGAAAATTGACAGGCGGTCCACTGACAACATAACAACACTGAATGCCAACTTTCAACCCATTCTGAGAACATTTTGCGGCCACTTATAAAATACTATTTCGGAGGTGCCGCGGGCGCGTGCAAGTGTGTCTGGGCTCAGAACGGACAACGTGGAGAACTGGGGAACCCGGGCGGATGCAAGTTTCGAAAACATGATGATGCAATGCACATGATGAAATGGCAAGATGCAACACGCAAGCGGAAGACATGGAAACAACGCGCATAACTAGAAGACACCTGCCGCAACGGTCTCGGGGCGTCACAACACTCCACCACTACGTGAGGATCTCGTCCCGAGATCTAGTATGGCACCGGTGGGAAACGGAAGAGGAAGAGAAGAGGTAAAACTAAGCTGCTTCTTTGACAACTAAGTGAAACCAAAGAACCCTGTGAGGTTGAACAAATTGAAAAAAAGGAATACAACGAAGATGAACAAAGTTGAAAACACTCCATTAGAAAAGAGGAACAAGGAACCTTACTAGAACCTTGTAGGTTGAAAGACATAAGAAAAGGGTTGCAATGGACAAGAAGTATATGCAAGCACTCCAGTAGAAACAAGATGTACAAGGAACGATAAAGATCAATTATGACAACACTCCGGTTAAAACAAGATACAGAAGGAATAAGAATGATATGATTTGGGCATCACTCCGATTGTAAATGGAAGGAATTGAACATGAACTTTACAAGATGAGAGGATACTTGATGAAATCAACAACACACTGCCTCCGGAACTATAGAAAGAATGGCACAAAGGGTAAGAAAGATTTCAGACAGCACTCCGGTTGAGAAGGGAGGCAAAACTTGACAAAATGGTTAGAGCTTGAAAAGAGGGCACGACACTCCGGTTGGAAATGGATAAGCACGAAAAGAACGTGGTCCTCATCGTCCGAGATGATGAGTGAAGAGAGCGACATCACAATGCCTCCGGAAGGAAGAATAGAAGATATATCATAGCAATAACAGAATGGAGAAGAAAATGCCAACTTCTGCCACAAATGAGTTTGGAAAGCACCCTTCCAAGAAGGTTAATATGGAGTTGTTGAAAAAACCAACAATGAAATGAATAAGCTTGTAGTGGGCTTATGGAAACATCTCAAAACTAAGGTGAAATTCTGCCACTTACAGAATCAATTGCTTGCTTGAGAGCAACAAAGAGATGAAAAACTTCTTTCATCGCGAGAATAGGAGGAAAACTTGGGTGAATCATGAAACATGAAGGAAACTGTCAAAATGACATAACACCACCACAAAAGATAAGGTAGAAAGAATTGCACTTTGGAATGCAAGATGAAGAATGCTTGAACTCCTCAAAACAAGACATGTGTTGAACAACATGTTTATTTCAGAGTATAGCTTGGCGGATCATAACTTCAAGAAAAATCTTGAAGAACAAATGACGAATGAGAGGAACCCTTGACGAACCATCATGTAAAGCCTCCATTAAGAACTCCGTTAGAAAAGAATGATAGAAGGAAAAGAGAAGTTGGAAGAACAAGGTGAAGTCCTGCAATGATTTAGATGGACTTCACGATGATATAATTGAAAGAGCTTGGAACTCCGGAAAAGAAAAGATGAAGCATCTCGAACCGAGAATGTGACCTGATGAACAACTCTGGAAAGAAGAAATTAGATCACTTGGATGAAACAATAATAAGAATTACGTTATGCGTATCCTACACCAATTTAGATTGATGACAAGCAACGGATTTGGCATTCTACTTATTCTCGTAGAAATGATTAAGATAGATATGGAACAAACTTGAGAAGGTCTTGATGGATCCACCGATGGGATTTGGAAAGAACGAATTAATTGATATGGGAACATAGGAAGAGGAATCTTGAGCGAACCACCGTAAGAACTGAAAATGAAAGTAGCAAAGGCACAATCCACAGGGAAGAATTGGAAAATGAATGAAGATACTTGACAGAAATTTAGATACAAGTGAACGAATAGATCACAAGTTGATTAGAGAATACTTGAATCATGCAGCGGTAAGATTTGGAGAACGAGAGATGAAAGATGGAATGAATAATTCTGAGATGATGGCTCCGGAGAAACAAACTGAAAGGACTCCTGAATTGCTCCAGGTGGGTGAAAAGAATTCTCACAATCTAAAACAATTATGAGAGGATGGCATCAAGCTAGAACCATGAATCTTTGGAAGAACGGGTAAGGATTTAAGAGGAACTCTTCTTCGGTCTTCAAGATCCAAGAATGACGACGAGATATGACACCATGAATTATTGAGGCACTCTGGAATGAAGAATAGAAAGGTTGAGCCAATGATGAAAAGAATTTGAAAGATCTTGAAGAAATACATATGATTGATGACAATCCATTCTAACGTCAAACTTGGAAAAGAATTTAAGAATAACTCCGGAAAAAATTAGAAGAGTCAGGTAAGATCCTGGGAAAAGACCAGTGGGTTAGGGCCCACTCAAAAGATACACCATTGAACGATTTAAAAGAGAGATTGCACCGGTTGAATTAAATGGCTTGAATGAGATAACATCCTCGAAATAGCTTGAACGGATTGAGAATGCAAATGAATCTTCTGAGATATCTTCGCACTCCGGAACAAATAAATAGTGAGATGTCAATGATTAAGAGGTGCACCGGCATGAGAAAACATTTGAAACAAGGAAAGGGATATGATCAACACCGAAGTATTGCATTGAATCCACCGGAGAGAAAAAATGAGAACGACGAATGATAAACTTGTAGAGCATCTTCGTGAGAATCACCAGATAAGAACATTGAAGCAAAATAATGAAGAGACTTCACAACGATAAAATGGATGCTTGATTAAGATATATGAGTCCTTGAATAAAAGGGTGGGAGGGCAGGAAAAACAAAGGCAACTTGGGGCGGATGGAATAAACACCATTGAGAAAACTTAGAATTGATCTTGCAGATGGGGAGAATGATGGGATCATCTCAAAGAGAAACGCACCGGTTGGAAAAGAATTGGCATGACCATCTCAATGATGAATAAGTACTAGTATTCACATAAAAATATGAGAACACCATTTAGAAAATGTATGGAATCAACATTTGTCTTCGAAGCAACTCGAATACCACAACTCAAAACAAAACAAAGGATTGTCTTGCAGAATAAGCCGGAAACAAACATATGATAGATCCCATATCGTATCATGTGTCTGTTGGAAAGATATCCTACGAGATACTTGAATTATCACTTATAAACTCTCAAAACTTTCTGGTTATGCAATCCGGTGTTGGGGATAAAGGGGAAGCATAATATCTCACCCAAACTAACAATCCCTACATCCAGCTGTATCCATCCGTCAACACATAACCAAGAAACCTATGGAAATTGTGTGCCTCAACCTTCGAAAAAACATCTTTTATACGAGTTATGGCAATACCCACTAACTCCCGCCCCAGTACTGGGTGGGCTCAAGGTTATGTCACCAATGACTGCATAAAAGAGATTTTCGATGTCGGCGAACTCAGGTATTCCTGAACTGCAACGATAAAATTGGGACTACAACACCTCGGAGCTCAACTCCCTGGGACATAGCCACAACCCCTAAATGTCAGGAGGCACCAAGAACAATGTTCTCGTCACAAGAATATCGGAACGATTCCAAGATACCCGCATGATCCTAATTTTTTTCATGAAATTTGAGGAGAGGAAAGTTAAAATTTCTATGTCAGGAGGCCTCACCAGAGCGACGAAGGGAATGAGGAGTCAAAAGAATCCTACTCTCCGATATATATAATCCTAAGACTCAAAACATTTTTCTCTAGACTCAACAACACCAGCGATTCGATCAAGCAGGGGGCTCCTAAGTCGGGGATGGCTCTGATACCAACTTGTTACACCCATGATGCGGCTATATCTCCCATGTGTCGACGCATGACTTAGAGGCTGAAAGTGCAACTATCCCTAGGTGGTTTTGGTAATTCATAACAACATATAGCTCATTGAGCTAATGCCATTCCAAGATGACTATTTCAGGAAAGCTCAATGATTGGCATGGCATGGATGTGAAAGTGGAACCCTCAAAATGCTAAGGACAAAGGATTGGCACAAGCTCAAAAGCTCAAGACTCTTCATTTTATATTTTAGTGATCCAAGATCACATTCAGTCTTTAGGAAAAGCCAATACTATCAAGGAGGGATGAGGTGTTGCTTAATGAGCCTCTTGCTTCATGTGCTTAGTGATATGCCCCAAAACCCTCAAATACTTTCCCATATCCACATATGACCTAAACCCTAAGCCAAACTCGGTCCTACCAATTCTTTCTATCCGGTGCCACCGAGTTTCACTTGTCATAAGCCACTGCCAAACCCTAGCAATTCGGTTCTACCGATAGGGATCTCGGTCTCAGCGAGATGGGATTGCAAACTCTCTGTTTCCATTTCATAACTTTTCGGTCTCACCGAAAGAGCGAATCGGTCCCACCGAGATTGCAGTGTAAACTCTTTGTTTCCTTTTTGTAACTTTTCGGTCTCACCGGAAGAGCAAATCGGTCCCACCGAGTTTACCTGACCAACTCTCTGGTTAGCTTATTACCAAACTCGGTCTCACCGAGTTTGTGTAATCGGTCTCACCGATATGACATTATGCCCAAACCCTAACCATATCGGTCCTACCGAGTTGCATGTCAGTCCCATCGAAAATCTCTAACGGTCACTAGGTTTACCTTTTTGGTCCGACCGAGTTTGTTGATTCGGTCCCACCAAGTTTGGAAAACTGTGGGTAACGGTTGGATTTTGTGTGGAGGCTATATATACCCCTCCACCTCCTCTTCATTTATGGAGAGAGCCATCAGAACACATACATAATTCCAACTCATATGTTCTGAGAGAGAACCACCTACTCATGTGTTGAGACCAAGATATTCCATTCCTACCATATGAATCTTGATCTGTAGCCTTCCCCAAGTTGCTTTCCACTCAAATCTTCTTTCCACAAAATCCAAATCCTATGAGAGAGAGTTGAGTGTTGGGGAGACTATCATTTGAAGCACAAGAGCAAGGAGTTCATCATCAACACACCATTTGTTACTTCTTGGGGAGTGGTGTCTCCTAGATTGGCTAGGTGTCACTTGGGAGCCTCCGACAAGGTTGTGGAGTTGAACCAAGAAGTTTGTAAGGGCAAGGAGATCGCCTACTTCGTGAAGATCTACCGCTAGTGAGGCAAGTCCTTCGTGGGCGATGGCCATGGTGGGATAGACAAGGTTTCTTCTTCGTGGACCCTTCGTGGGTGGTTGCTTCTTCGTGGACCCTTCATGGGTGGAGCCCTCCGTGGACTCGCACAACCATTACCCTTCGTGGGTGGAGCCCTCCGTGGACTCGCGCAACCGTTACCCTTCGTGGGTTGAAGTCTCCATCAACGTGGATGTAGGATAGCACCACCTATCCGAACCATGGGAAAAACAACCGTGTCTCCAATTGCGTTTGAATTCTCCAAACCCTTCCCTTTACATTCTTGCAAGTTGCATGCTTTACTTTCCGCTGCCAATATACTCTTTGCATGCTTGCTTGAATTGTGTGATGATTGCTTGACTTGTCCTACAATAGCTAAAATCTGCCAAGAACTAAAATTGGGAAAAGGTTAAGTCTTTATTTGGTCAAGTAGTCTAATCACCCCCCCTCTAGGCATACTTTCGATCCTACAAGTGGTATCAGAGCTTTGGTCTCCATTTGCTTTGATATCCATAGCTTTTGGTGGTCATAGCCTTGGTTTCACAACCTAGGAGAGTATGGCGTCTAGCGAGGGAAATTATCACCGTAGAGGTCCTTACTTTGATGGTACTAATTTTGCTAGTTGGAAGCATAAAATGAAAATGCATATTCTTGGACATAACCCCGCCGTTTGGGCTATTGTGTGTGTTGGTTTGCAAGGTGACTTCTTTGATGGGAAAGAACCAAACCGTGAAGCTACCGCGGATGAGTTGAAGATGTTGCAATATAATGGTCAAGCTTGTGATATTCTCTTCAACGGATTGTGCCCTGAAGAATTCAACAAAATCAGCCATCTTGAGAATGCAAAGGAAATTTGGGACACTTTGATTGATATGCACGAAGGTACCGACTCCGTCAAGGAATCCAAGTTGGATGTGCTTCAAAGTCAACTTGACAAGTTCAAAATGAAGGATGGTGAAGGTGTCGCTGAAATGTACTCTAGGCTTGCTCTCATCACAAATGAGATTGCTGGCTTAGGAAGTGAAGAGATGACCGATAGATTCATCATCAAGAAGATTCTAAGAGCCTTGGATGGAAAATATGATACCGTGTGCACATTGATCCAAATGATGCCCAATTACAAACATCTCAAGCCAACGGAGGTGATTGGAAGAATTGTTGCTCATGAGATGTCACTTAAGGATAAAGAGGAACTTCAGAACAAATCAAGTGGTGCCTACAAAGCCTCATGTGAAGCCCCTACATCATCAAGTGAGAAACAAAACTTCAATGAAGAATTGAGCTTAATGGTGAAGAACTTCAACAAGTTCTACAAGAGTAGAAGCAAAGATAGAAGCTTCAAGTCAAGGTCCTACAATGACAAAAGATCTTCTAGTCGAGAGCGAAACTGCTACAGTTGTGGAAGACCCGGACACTATTCCAATGAGTGTACGGCTCCCTACAAGAGAAGAGAAGATTCTCCAAAAAGAAGAAGCAAAGAATCACCACCAAGAGAGAGAAGGAGTAGAGATGATCGTTATGAACGAAGATACTCACGGAGAAGCAAGGATTCGGAAAGGAAGGAAAAATCATCAAGGAGCTACACAAAACAAAGACATCAAGCTCATGTTGGTGAATGGGTATCCGGCTCCGACTCCGACAGCCACTCCGAGAGAAGTTATCACTCCGACTCCGAAGATACTCAAGATGAAGGTGTTGCCGGTCTAGCACTTGTGTCAACCAACTCCTATGACATATTTGACTCATCAAATGAAGGAATTGGAAGATGCTTCATGGCCAAAGGTCCTAAGGTAACACACCCCGAGTATGTTGATTTCAATAGTGATGAAGATGACTTGTTAGGTGATGATTTGCTTGTTGACAACTCTAGTGATGAATACTATGATGAAACGTCAATTAATCATGCTAATCAAGATAAAACGAATGACAATGATAAGGAGAAGATTGAGGCTCTAACTAAAGAACTAAACACTCTTAAGTTAGCTCATGAAACTATCTTCGAAGATCATCGAGAACTTTTAAGAGCTCATGAGAAATTACGCTTTGAAAAGCTCAATCTTGAGCAAGAGCATGAGTTCTTGAAAGCAATCAATGATGATCTCCGCAAGAAAAGTTCTTCTTACATTGCCAAGCGTTTACTCTTATCCACTTACATGCCTCAAGTCAAGTCTAGTAACAAGAACAAGAAAGATTCTTCCTCTAGCAGTAACAATGATCATGCTAAATCCAATATTGTTGCTTCTAGTAGTTCTCTTGATTCCACTAATGATTCTCTTAGCCAAGTTACACTTGAGCAAGAAAATAGCTTATTGAAGGGAATTATAGAGAAAGGAGTGTACAAAAGCCTTGCCGGGAGTAAGCAATTCGAGGAAATTGTGCGCAAGCAAGGAATGCACCGGAAGAATCAAGGTGTTGGTTCTGAACGAAAGTTCAATGCCAATGGAGTTGAGTGGGAAGAAGATCAATACCCCAAGACAAAGTTTGTTCCTCAACAAGAGAAGTATGATACTTCTTTCAAGGGGACACAAGCTCAAGATGATCTTCCACCACAAGACTACAAGCAAAAAGGCAAGGACAAGCTTCAAGAGGAAATTGATGCATTTGAAGAAGCTCCTAAGACCTTAGTCAAGTGGATTCCCAAGACTACTTCAAGTTCCACTTCATCAAGTACGACTACAACTCCAAGGATTCCCATCAAGATGGTGTGGATCCAAAAGAAGAAGAACTAGAGAGTTCTTGAGGGTGACTCCGCCAACATACTTCACTCTTATCATTTTGGCAAGAACAAGTGCAATCAACTTCCACATCTTGCACTAGTTCAAGGAGTCACAAACCCTCTTGTTGGTAAGACAAGGGACAAGGTAACCTAAAAGTTTTCATGGAAATCATCTTGTGTGTGCATCACTCTATGTCTATGGATATCCTTGTTTGTTCCTTGTGGGACTAACCCATGTAGGTATTGAAAGTGCAATTCACTCAAACGGATAGCTCCAAGTGATCTGCATCAACATTGAGCATCCACATCTTCAACATCTACATGAAGTCATCATCGACAAAACCCGAGGTTAGTTCATCCCTCTAAGGGGGGATATCACATCTAGGGGGAGCTTTACTCTAAGACTTGAGCTAAAGCAACTCTAAAGATGTGAACACAACAATGCTTTATGTAAAAGTGGTAACCCCACTTGAGCTTAAACGATGAGTATGACCTATGATCAAGTGTTCTCACTTGACTCCTAAGTCAATATACTCATATATAGATGACATTGTCATCGCAAATTGCTTGATAGATGCTAGAATTGGTTGTGCATGCCTTGTCACATATTTCATTTGCCATCTTATTGTGTGAGCATGCTGGTTGCATATTTTACTCATTCAAGGACATCCACTTGTTGTTTTGATTGTTTGGTTTTATTTCCTTTTGCCAAGTGGATGGACAAGAATGCCTAAGAACCTCCTCTAGCTATCTATGCTTTTCTCGTCTCAAACTCTATTCATGCTACATCACAAAATTTGATCAAGTCAGATTCGAACCACTCTGTGTGAGGAGCGCTCGGAGTCCCCGATTCGTCAGAGACTTAAACTTCCAAAACCTCTTTATGATTCTCGGTCTGACCGATACCCTACTTTCGGTCCTACCGAGATCAATAAGTTGATCTAGGTTTTCGATCTCGGTGCAACCGATTTGAACCAGTCGGTCACACCGAGTTGCAACAACTGTATACAGTTTTGCATCTCGGTGCCACCGAGTTGTTCCACTCGGTCACACCGACAGGGTCGGGCTATATATAGTCACGACCGAGTTGTTCTCCTCGCCGCCAGCCGCCTCCAGTCGCTGGTCTCTGTCGCCGTCAACGGAAATTCAACCCTGCCATTGCCGCCGTAGCGAGTCTCCGCCGAACTAAGGTATGGACTCGATCTTTGTGCTATTCCACAATCCGATTCTTAGCACATTGTGATCATCATGATTCTTGCCACATTTGTTAAACTTCTATCCAGTCAATGAACTCGTAGATTAGGTTTAATTTGAAAATTTTAGGGTTAGGTTTCCGCCGAAACCATCTCGGACCCACCGAGTTGAAAAACTCGGTCCCACCGATTTGGCTTATGCCATTGCACAAGTGAGACTCGGTCTGACTGAGAATTACTTATCGGTGTGACCAATTTTGGAACTCTGTGAAACCATAAGAACAGGGGCAGCTGCTTCCAAGGCCAAGCCAGCTCCAAAGCCAAAGCCAAAGAGGAACACAAGAAGCATCCCAGCTACTGAGAAGAACAAGGCCCCAGTGCCTGAAGCTGCAGAAGAAGAAGAGAATGTTCTTAGAAAGCTCAAGCCCAAGATCCCAGACCACAACGATGCTCATCCTGTGGCTGAGGATATGAAACTCAGGAGAGATTCAGGGCTCCGGAAGTGGAGAGAAGCAGACCCGTATGCTTCAAGGAGAAGGACTGCAGTTGACTACAGGTTTCACACCAAAGAGCAGCAAGACTTTTATGAGAAAGTGCTGCTAGACAAGAAGCCAATTGTCTGTGATATGAGATGGGTTGATTAGCAATACATCAAGGACAACGAAGAGTACTACCTTTGAGTGCTCTGGACTCCACCACCACCTGAAGATCAAGCCTGAGTGTCGACTTAGCACTATGCATTTTCTAGGAACTTTTTGGTAACTTGTTACCAAAGGGGGAGAAAATGTATAGATCATAGGCTTCGAGAGAGAGTGTTGCTTTTATTCTCTCTTGTTTTATTTGGTGGTTTTTCGAACTTTGTTTGCTTTTGTGTGAGATACTATGTCATTGCTCGTGAGACATTGATGATCATGTGTTTGATCATAAGCTACACTTAATGTTTGCTTAATATTATCATCTTATCAATCTTATGTGATCATTCACTATTCTTGGTGATGAGTGCATGTATTTCATTCTTATCATTTTAAGCACTCCACCAAGATGTATGTGACATGGAAGAGTAACCCATGACTCTAACTCTTTGTGCATTTGCAGTCCAAAGCAAATTTTAAATATGCACAAATTTAGGGGGAGCTCTTACTTGTCACATACTTCTCAAAGCGACGATATATTTCATGCTTATTATCATTTGTCGAAGCTTTGATCTATATGTTGTCATCAATTACCAAAAAGGGGGAGATTGAAAGTGCAACTATCCCTAGGTGGTTTTGGTAATTCATAACAACATATAGCTCATTGAGCTAATGCCATTCCAAGATGACTATTTCAGGAAAGCTCAATGATTGGCATGGCATGGATGTGAAAGTGGAACCCTCAAAATGCTAAGGACAAAGGATTGGCTCAAGCTCAAAAGCTCAAGACTCTTCATTTTATATTTTAGTGATCCAAGATCACATTGAGTCTTTAGGAAAAGCCAATACTATCAAGGAGGGATGAGGTGTTGCTTAATGAGCCTCTTGCTTCATGTGCTTAGTGATATGCTCCAAAACCCTCAACTACTTTCCCATATCCACATATGACCTAAACCCTAAGCCAAGCTCGGTCGTACCGATTCTTTCTATCCAGCGCCACCAAGTTTCACTTGTCATAAGCCACTGCCAAACCCTAGCAATTCGGTTCTACCGATAGGGATCTCGGTCTCAGCGAGATGGGATTGCAAACTCTCTGTTTCCATTTTGTAACTTTTCGGTCTCACCGAAAGAGCGAATCGGTCCCACCGAGATTGCAGTGTAAACTCTTTGTTTCCTTTTTGTAACTTTTCGGTCTCACCGAAAGAGCAAATCGGTCCCACCGAGTTTACCTGACCAACTCTCTGGTTAGCTTATTACCAAACTCGGTTTCACCGAGTTTGTGTAATCGGTCTCACCGAGATTACGTTATGCCCAAACCCTAACCATATCGGTCCTACCGAGTTGCATGTCAGTCCCACCGAAAATCTCTAATGGTCACTAGGTTTACCTTTTCGGTCCGACCGAGTTTGTTGATTCGGTCCCATCGAGATTGGAAAACTGTGTGTAACGGTTGGATTTTGTGTGGAGGCTATATATACCCCTCCACCTCCTCTTCATTCATGGAGAGAGCCATCAGAACACATACATAATTCCAACTCATATGTTCTGAGAGAGAACCACCTACTCATGTGTTGAGACCAAGATATTCCATTCCTACCATATGAATCTTGATCTGTAGCCTTCCCCAAGTTGCTTTCCACTCAAATCTTCTTTCCACAAAATCCAAATCCTATGAGAGAGAGTTGAGTGTTGGGGAGACTATCATTTGAAGCACAAGAGCAAGGAGTTCATCATCAACACACCATTTGTTACTTCTTGGAGAGTGGTGTCTCCTAGATTGGCTAGGTGTCACTTGGGAGCCTCCGACAAGGTTGTGGAGTTGAACCAAGGAGTTTGTAAGGGCAAGGAGATCGCCTACTTCGTGAAGATCTACCGCTAGTGAGGCAAGTCCTTCGTGGGCGATGGCCATGGTGGGATAGACAAGGCTGCTTCTTCGTGGACCCTTTGTGGGTGGTTGCTTCTTCGTGGACCCTTCGTGGGTGGAGCCCTCCGTGGACTCGCGCAACCATTACCCTTCATGGGTGGAGCCCTCCGTGGACTCGCGCAACCATTACCCTTCGTGGGTGGAGCCCTCCGTGGACTCACGCAACCGTTACCCTTCGTGGGTTGAAGTCTCCATCAACGTGGATGTAGGATAGCACCACCTATCCGAACCATGGGAAAAACATCCGTGTCTCAAATTGCGTTTGAATTCTCCAAACCCTTCCCTTTACATTCTTGCAAGTTGCATGCTTTACTTTCCGCTGCCAATATACTCTTTGCATGCTTGCTTGAATTGTGTGATGATTGCTTGACTTGTCCTACAATAGCTAAAATCTGCCAAGAACTAAAATTGGGAAAAGGATAAGTTTTTATTTGGTCAAGTAGTCTAATCACCCCCCCTCTAGACATACTTTCGATCCTACAGAGGCATAACCGCATGGTGGTTTAGTCACAAGAGGGGTAATCTTTGCACAATCCCATGTACTGAATAAGAAAGGAATAAAGAGTTGGCTTACAATCACCACTTCACACAAATAACAAGTTAAACATACATCATCTAGAGTACAATCAAAGGTCCGACTACGGAACCAAAATAAAGGAATACAACCCCAAATGCTAGATCCCCGATTGCCACAAGTGGGATCCACTACTGATCATGAGGAAAAGAAACATAGTGACGAACAAGGTCCTCATCGAACTCCCACTTGAATTCGGTTGGGTCACATGCACTGGTATCATCGGCACCTGCAACTGTTTGGAAGTATCCGTGAGTCACGAGGACTCAGCAATCTCACACCCGCGAGATCAGGACTATTTAAGCTTATGGGTAGGATAGGGTAATGAGGTGGAGCTGCAGCAAGCACTAAGCAATAATGGTGGCTAACAAATGCAAATAAGAGCGAGAAGAGAAGCAACGCAACGGTCATGACGCTAGAGGTGATCAAGAAATGATCATGAAACTACTTACGCACAACCATAACACAAGCACCATGTTCACTTCCCGGACTCCGCTGAAAAGGGACCATTAGGGCTACACACGCGGTTGATGAATTTTAATTATGTCAAGTGTCAAGTTCTCTACAACCGGACATCAACAAATTCCTATCTGCCACATAACCGCGGGCACGACTTTCGAAAGTTTAAACCCTGGAGGGTTGTCCCAACTTAACCCATCACAAGCTCTCACGGCCTACAAAAGATATTCCTTCTCCCGGGAAGACCCGATTAGTCTCGGAATCCCGGTTACAAGACATTTCAACAATGGTAAAACAAGACCAGCAAAACCGCCCGAATGTGCAGACAAATCCCGATAGGAGCTACACATATCTCGTTCTCAGGCCACACCGGATGAGAAATCCATATAACTAAAATAAGCCCTCAAGTTTCCTCGAGGTGGCGCTGCAAAGGGCTCTAGTTTGGACCAACACTCAGAGGAGCACTGGCCCGGGGGGGTTAAAATAAGATGACCCTCGGGCTCCGGAATCCCAACAGAAAGGCTTAGGTGAGGCAAATGTAAAACCAAGGTTGGGCCTTGCTGGAGGAGTTTTAATCAAAGATAATTGTCAAGGGGGTCCCATAACCCCAACCGCGCGAGGAACGCA
Organism: Triticum urartu; assembly: GCF_003073215.2. NCBI lineage: Eukaryota > Viridiplantae > Streptophyta > Magnoliopsida > Poales > Poaceae > Triticum > Triticum urartu. The sequence continues at coordinate 206,899,658 of NC_053025.1, read as the reverse complement.
AAATCAAGGAACATAACACCGGTATGACGGAAGCTAGGGAGGTAAGAGTGGAACAAAACACCAGGCATAAGGCCGAGCCTTCCACCCTTTACGAAGTATATAGATGCATTAATTAAAATAAGAGATATTGTGATATCCCAACATATCCATGTTCCAACATGGAACAAACTTCAACTTCACCTGCAACTAGCAACGCTATAAGAGGGGCTCAGCAAAAGCAGTAACATAGCCAAACAACGGTTTGCTAGGATGGTTGAAAAAGGTTAGAGGCTCTCATGGCAATTTGGGAGGCTTGACAAACAAGTTGTAGGTAGCACGGCATTGCAATAGAGCGAATAACTAGCAAGTAAAGATAGAAGTGATATCGAGGGTATGGTCATCTTGCCAGAGATCCCGCAAGGAAGAAGAACGAGTCCAAGAAGTAGACGACCCAACGTAGTCGAATGAGTCCTCACAACTCCGGAACGAAACCGAAGCTAACGAGAGAACCAACCCAGAAAGAAGCAAGCAACAGAGTAAACAACCAACACATAAACATGGCATGATGCACAATCACGTATGATGCATGTCGGGTTTAAAGATGGCATGGCAAAGTGCAACGAACAATACTACAAATTCAGTGGAGCTCAATATGCAACGAGTTGCATATTGATGAAGGACCACATTCAATTATTTATTTATCTCTCGGTTATGAACCCAACAATACTAAATCTTGTTAAACATGTAAAGAGGTGAAGCATATGAAAACTACACATTTAAGCAAGTTTAAATGAGGCCGGAAACAACAACAAAAATTTAGGAAAATCCTCATATGCATATTGCAAATTAGCTATTGTTCTTCCCTAAACATAATTTTAGAGTTGTTAAACATGCAAGATGAATGCATCATGTTAAACTAGGCATTTTTCTAACCCATTTACATATGAAGTTTATTTAAAATGGAGCTACGGTTATCTAGTTATGAAATAAAACATTTTAGGATGGCATTTGAGCAAATTTAATCAAACAGCATTTTAAACATGCATGAAAGTTGGATACTATGAAACTAGAGGAAATTCTAGGCATTTTACATATATAATTTTTTTTACATGTGATGCAAGGTTGGTGACTTAGGATATGCATGGTTGGCGAATAGGCCATCTCCGGCGACGAGCGCCAGATCTGCAAACAGCGGTGGTGCGGCTGCATCAGGGAGGGAGAGAGAGCACGGAAGAAGGGGAAAGGAGAAGGGAGCGGGGGCTGGCCTGGTGGTGTGGGGTCGAGGGAGCTCCGGCGTGGCAGGGTCGCGGCCTTCGGCGAGGTCCAGTCCCGGAGATGGGTGCGGGCGGAGGGAGGCATGAGCTTCCAGGCGGAGGAGCCGATAGGCTCGTGGACGGGGCCCGATGGGCTTGGAGGGCCTGCCCTAGGTCCAAGCGGGCCGCGGTGGTGCTGGAGGCTACCAGGGACAGGTGGCGGCTTGGGAGAGGTGGAGGCTGGCAGCTGCGGCGGCGCCAGCCAGTGGGGATGCGCCAAGTGGCGGTGCGGGTGCGGACGATGTGGAAATGGAGGTAGGAGGTGGCGCTGATGATTAGGGGCACGGGAAACGAGGAGGAGGGGAAGGGATGTCCATATTTGGAAGGAGGGGTTTCCTTTTAAAGCAAAAGTGACTAGGGTTGGGGGTTTCTGGACCTTTTCGGAGCCTCCGATCATGATCCGACGGTTCCGGTCGGAGGGTGGATTTAGTGGGCTGAAGGTGGGCCTATTGTGACTGTGTAGAAGGCCGGGGGCTGCGGGAGAGAAGAGAGAGACTCGGCAGTAGTTTCCGGAGACCAAAAACGTCCGACGTATGACCGGCTATAATGCCGCTATATATTTAACGGTTGGGCTATCAAACAAGCTCCGAATGCGACGAAAATTGACAGGCGGTCTACTGACAACATAACAACACGGCCATCTTTCAACCCATTCTAAGAACATTCCTGACCACTTATAAAATACTATTTCGAAGGTGCCGCGGGCGCGTGCAAGTGTGTTTGGGCTCAGAACGGACAACGGGGAGAACTGGGGAACCCAGACGGATGCATGTTTTGAAAACATGATGATGCAATGCACATGATGACATGGCAAGATGCAACACGCAAGCGAAAGACATGGCAACAACGCGCATAACTGGAAGACACTTGGCGCTATGGTCTCGGGGAGTCACACATAATTGCCTTATTAGTATGCTTGAAGTATTATTGTTTTTATGTCAATATTAAATTTTGTTTCGAATCTTATGGATCTGAAAATTCATGCCACAATAAATAAAAATTACATGGATAAATATGTTAGGTAGCATTCCACATCAAAAATTATACTTTTATCATTTACCTACTCGAGGACGAGCACGAATTAAGCTTGGGGATGCTTGATATGTCTCCAACGTATCTATAATCTTTTTATTGTTCCATGCTATTATATTATCTATTTTGGATGTTTTATATGCATTAATATGCTATTTTATATTATTTTTGGGACTAACCTATTAACCTAGAGCCCAGTGCCAGTCTCATTTTTTTTCTTGTTTTTTGAGCTTCGCAGAAAAGGAATACCAAATGGAGTCCAAATGGAATAAAAACTTATCTATGATTTTTCTTCGACCAGAAGACACCCAGGAGACTTGGAGTGAAAGTCAGAACATCCACGAGGCGGTCACAAGGGTGGAGGGTGTGCCCTGGGGGTAGGGTGCACCCGCCTACCTTGTCCCCCCCCCTGACTTCCCTGACCTAGATCTCCCTCCTATATATTCACATATACTCCCAAACCACCAGAAGCATCAACAAAAACACTTCTCCATAGCCGCAACCTTCTATTCCCGTGAGATCCCATCTTGGGGCCTTTTCCGGCATCCTGCCGGAGGGGGATTCGACCACGGAGGGCTGCTACATCAACTCTATTGCCCTTCCGATGAAGCGTGAGTAGTTTACCTCAGACCTATGGGTCCATAGCTAGTAGCTAGATTTCTTCTTCTCTCGCTTTGATTCTCAATACCATGTTCTCCTTGATGTTCTTGGAGACCTATCCGATGTAATCTTCTTTTGCGGTGTGTTTGTCGAGATCGGATGAATTGTGCATTTATGATCAGCTTATCTATGAATATTATTTGAATATTCTCTGAATTCTTTTATTCATGATTTGATATCTTTGTAATTCTCTTTGAATATCAGTTTGGTTTGGCCAACTAGATTGGTTTTTCTTGCAATGGGAGAAGTTCTTAGCTTTGGGTTCAATCTTGCGGTGTCCTTTCCCAGTCACAGTAGGGCAGCAAGACACATATTGTATTGTTCCCATCAAGGATAAAATATGGGGTTTACATCATATGGCTTGAGTTTATTCCTCTACATGATGTCATCTTACTTAATGTGTTACTCTATTCTTCATGAACTTAATACTCTAGATGCAGGCAGGAGTCGGTCGATGTGTGGAGTAATAGTAGTAGATGCAGAATCATTTCGGTCTGCTTGACACAGACGTGATGTCTATATTTCACAATCATTGCCTTAGATATCGTCATAACTTTGGGCTTTTCTATCAATTGGTCAACAGTAATCTATTCACCCACCGTTTTATTTGCTATCTTGAGAGAAGCCTCTAGTGAAACCTATGGCCCCCGGGTCTATTTTCCTTCATATTAGTTTCCGATCAACTATTTTGCAATCTTTTACTTCCTGGCATATAAACCAAAAACCCCAGAAATATTTACTTTATCTTTTGTTAGTTTTATCTATCTCTATCAGATCTCACTTTTGCAAGTGACCGTGAAGGGATTGACAACCCCTTTATCATGTTGGATGCAAGTTGTTTGATTGTTTGTGCTGGTATTGGTGATTTGTGTGTTGTCTCCTACTGGGTTGATACCTTGGTTCTCTAACTGAGGTAAATACTTATCTCTACTTTGCTGCATCACCCTTTCCTCTTCAAGGGAAAAACAATAGCTCAAGAAGTAGCATGCATGTATGCATGCTGCCAACTCAATAGTTCAATTGCTAGTTTGTTTCAGGCATAGTTAAATTGCTCTTTTCAATTTCTTAATTTTTCCTCAGTTAATTAGATGCCCAAACAATGATGCCTGATGTTGGGTACTTGTATAACTATTAGTTGACATAATTAAAGGCCTTACCATTTAATTACGCTGGTGAATTTTTCCTGAAGCTTTGAAGTCTATTAACCAACTATTATTGCATGAGGGTCACAATCTAGTTTATATGAGGGTAATGATTGCATAGTTTTTCTTGCTATAGTAGGTTTGTATGAATCCCTCTGTTGTTCATTATGCTCCCTAAGACTTTAATTGAGCTACAGAATGGCCAACTCCTTGCTTACTAATAGGAAAGATATATATATATACTAGAAAAAGAGCCTGTGCGTTGCAACGGGAGAGAAAACATAACACACGCTCTTAACTCAGCAACCATCGCTCAAGACCACAATAGGTCCATCTCCTTTATTTTTGTGAGGCATCATATTTGTGTTGCCGCTTATCCTCCTTCTCACTCTCGCCGGCGATGGCCTCGGTGTTCACACAAAACAACAAAAAACGTGTGTTGAATATGGTTAATCCTAAGGCGTCTCTTTCTCCCTCTCACCTCCCTCTCCCTCTCTCTCTCTCTCTCCCTCCCTCTCTCTCTCTTGCTCTCTTTCTCTCACTCTCGCGATGAGAAATCTGTTCTTTCCCCTATGACATTTTTAGAGGTATGCATGTGTAGTTATCGATGTTTTCTTTTTCGTATGGTTATAGTGGGGTGTTTATTTGCAATCCGGATTGCCGCCGGTATGGAAAAAAACAAATCTTGCGCTATAAATTATAAGTTTGCTTCCATAACAATATTTTAAAAATATGTAACAGGTAAAATTAAAATCATATTTGGATTCCACACATTTTTCTAATAAAATTTCATATATAATATGTTAAAATTGAAGTTACGGTTTAAAAGATACAGATAATTTAGAAAATCATTTGGTTTGACTCAAATATATTCCAAAATAATATTTAAAAATACTTAACAGGTAAAAATAATCTCATATTTATATTCTACATATTTTTCTAATCAAATTTCATATATAACATGTTCAAATTGGAGTTACGGTTTAAAAGATATGGATGATTTTAAAAAACATTTGTTTGACTTAAATATGATCAGTGGATGAATTACCTAAAACATCATGGGTTTTTTCAAAAAATGTAAAATAATGGTTTGGGTGTGACTTAAATCCAGACGGCGGGTTGATTTCAAGAAAAGACAGGGACTTTTGTGTAAAATACAAAAATAATGATTCATTTTAACTTAAAACAAAACCGCAGGTTGAATTCTTTGAAATAGAGGGACTTTTCTGAAAAATGCCATGACGGACGAAAGAAACCCAATTTGCTTTATTATTAGGTAAAGATAATGTTCACTAGCTCCGTGTGGTCTAAATTAGTAACATGTCTGTGTTTTGGATTTGGCCCCAACATCATGCTCCTCTGGTGAGCTAAGAGAGAATTATGTATGCGGGCTGCACAGACTACCATTTTTATAATTTTTACAATATCACATGCTTATGCTTCATGACGTGTAACATTATTGTTAGTCCTATTTTGCCATGTACAAAATAGTCTGTCTTGCTCGCTTCACTATTGTAAATATATGTTTGCCCTAGTCTTGTGAACTTATAGAAACATTTCAGGATGAAGTGACATCAACACAAAGATCTGAGAGCAGTGCGGCATGGCCGTTACCAAATGATTATGGCTTGGAATTGGTATGCGCTGATATTCTCGAGCATCAACTAGAGGTGGCAAGACAACGTGTGCATGATTCTCAACATGCAATCAACATGTTGAGACAAGAGTTGCAGGTATTAGATGCAGGAGTCAAAAAATGAAACATGACACTGAGGAAACCACAAAGGAATTGGTGATTTTGCAGACTAAATTTTGTGCTATCCAAATTCGGGCAATTCTATTTTCTAAAGAGATTATAGTTCAAATGGTAAGTTCTGGTGATGTGTGTGCATGATGTATGAGCTTTATTTGCCCAGTGTATGTAATTTTCTGTTTGTGTACGCTTTATTATCACTAGTGCCAAACTATGCTCGGTGGGTATAATCTGTTGTAATTTATTTATTGTATATTGTAGGATTATTCTTCGTTTCTATGCCTTAATCTCTTTATTGTATAGTGTAGGTTTTTAGAGGCGACAGTAGTGAGTAGGATAATTCTTTGTATATACTATATTGTTGAAACGGGGGCCAACATGCCCAAACATTACTTGGATGCCATCCAAATGAATAAACATGTGTAGTCAAATTGGCCTTAATTGGGTTGGTCAACTTAATATTTAGTGGATCCCAATCGATGTGGCCCATGGTAACAACGGCTCTTAGCAGGCTGTTAACAGGCCAAAAGCTCGATAGGGCTATATAAATGGAAATGGCCCACGGGTCTGTGGCAGGCCGAAATAAATGTCAATTTTATCTCGGCCCTTTTACTTGATGGGCTAGTGAGAGGATAAATGTGTTTTGGGCCAAAAGAGGCCTATTTTAACAGGCCGAAATAACGTCGGGCTGAAATTGTGCCCTGCAGAATGTGGGCCGCTAATGGACCAAAAATCAGGTGGCACCGTCAAAGGCCCAATAGTTGTGTGGGCTGTTAACAGGCTGAAAAATAAAATGGGATAGGAATTGGCCCATTTACAGAACTGGCCAAGGAAAGGCCAAAAGTCACCATGGCCTAGAAGTTGTCCCAACTATAAAATGGGCCGTGAAATGGCCGAAAGACGTATCGGCAGCATATTGGTCCATATCTATAATGGACTGCTAACAGGCCGAAAGATGGTCGGCCTGTAATTGGGCCCAAAGACATAGCAGGCTGTTAACTGGCTGGAACTGATGATGGGCTGAAAATTGTCAAATCTAGAATGAGCCTTTGATGGGATGATTCTATGTAACTCGTATTGTTCGTGCTTGTGAATGGACCTAACTCGGGCAGGCCGCTAATGGGCCGGTCCGTTTATTTTGACAGGCCCGGCCTTTTAACCTAAACGGGCCACTGTTGGGCAGAGCCACGTGTCGACGTACCATAGGCGCGTCCCGTCCACTTGCTAGATGACAGCTGTCCCAACGCGGAGCTGACACGTGGATACTAAGGCGAATCAGAATTTTACACATGGAAAATCCCCATTGGTCCGGGCTATTAACGGGTTATCCGATCCAAACCGGAAACCAATAGCTTAACAGCGACCCGTTATGGTGGACGCCACGTGCCGGTTACCCTTGACGAAACCAATTCCATGATGCGCCATTAATCGTCATGAAAGTGGACACTTCCGTGATGATAATTTTAGTATTGTCATGGAACACTTCTACGACAGCTCAGGTATGACTATCTTGATTCTGTCATAAAATCGTCATGGATGTACATGCATGATAGAAAACGTGACCTACCGTGACAAACACGTATCATCATAGAAGTGTTTTTTTGTACTGCTAGTAATGATCAAGAAGTGATCCTGAACTACTTACGAGTCATACAAAACCCCACTGTGTCCTCTTCCTGAACTCCCTCGAAAAGAGACGGTCATGGTTATGCATGCAGTTGGTGTATTTTAATTGGGTTTAGTGTCAAGTTCTCTACAACCGGATATTATAAATTTCCAAGTCGCCACATAACCACGGGCACGACTTCCGAAAAGATTTAACCCTGCAGGGGTGCTCCAAGTGATCCATTATAAATTACCACGCGCATCCGATGGTACATCCTCACACCATGAAGAACATGATGCTTACAATAAGGAATTCTGATGGACAAGCCACTCAGCAAAGGAAAAACTAAAACAACAAGACCATCCATTGTGTCGTCACCCCGATAGGAGCCACGTGTATCTCATTCTCAGGACAACACCATCTATGCAAAGTGGCGGCACCACCAACTGCTAGGTAGGTGGACCAACACTCATGAGGAACACTGGCCCGGTTTGTTGATTAATTATCCACGGGGTGGCAGGTCCCTATGCAAGTTTTAGTTGTTATTAGGTAAATTAAAACCAAGTTGGGCCTTGCTAGAGGAGTTTAAAACCTTAGTGAATCGACAGGGGGCCCCATAGTACCCCACATGTGTTAGGAGCACTCATCAAGGAACATAACACTGGTAACGGAAACTAGGGTGGCATGAGTGGAACAAAACACCAGGAAAAAGGCCAATCATTCGAACCAGTACCAAGTATATAGATGCATTAATTAAATAAGTATATAGGTGTTTTCCAGTTATTCGCTGTTGTTGCCATGTCATTTGCTTTCATGTCATGCGTTTCATATCATGTCATCATGTGCATCGCATTTTCATACATGTTCGTCTCATGCATCCGAGCATTTTCCCCGTTGTCCGTTTTGCAATCCGGCGCCCCTATGTCCTCCCGCGTCCTCGTTTTGCTTCTTTTCATGTGCGGCTATTAAACGTTTTCGGATTGGACCGAGACTTGCCAAGCGGCCTTGGTTTACTACCGGTAGACCGCCTGTCAAGTTTCGTGCCATTTGGACTTCGTTTGATACTCCAACGGTTAACCGAGGGACCAAGAAGGCCTCGTGTGTGTTGCAACCCAACACCTCTCCAAAGTGGACCAAAACCCACCTAAACCTCGTCCATCATCTAGGCCGTTCGATCACGATCGCGTGGCCGCAAACCGTGCTCAATTTGGAGCCTCCTAGCTCCTCCTACCTATAAAAAGGCCCCTCCACCAAAATTTCCAGATCCATACCTAACCTAACCCTAGTCTCCCTCTTCCTCTGCGTGCCGGACAATGTCCGCCGGCGACGGATGTGTCCGACTTGTCCCTCCGCCGCCACGTGGCACCACCCGGTTCGCCCGGCCTCCTCCCCCGCCGCCGGCCCGTCCTGGCCCAGGGCGGGCCCTCTCCGTCGACCAACCGGGCTGTGCCCCACCGCGTCTGCCGCCACCGCCCGCCGACACCATCCTCCACCGCCTCTCGCTGACGCAGTCCGGCCGCTGCGGCCACCTCGCCGTCCGGCGACCTCTCCCTCCTCCTCGGCCGGCCGGATCCGCCCCTCTTCGGCGACTCCCGCTTCGTCCACCGCGTTGAACAGTGATTTCGGCAAACCTCGACTTCCGCGCCGATCTGGATCTCGGGTTGACTTTTGCCCTAATCTCAGTAAATTTATGCATTATTCATCATGTCATAACTCTGCAGCAGTGGCTCCGTTTGGGCGTGTAGTATATCAAATTCTTCGTCTCGATGGGTACTTCATTTCATATCATTCCACCATGTTCGTTTGAGCTCATCTTGATGACCTAAATGCTGTTGCAAGAGTGCTAGTTTATATTAGTTTCAGATTCTTATCAGTAATTGGACATTTGTCATTTTTGCCATGATTGATGTGTGCCTCCTATGAACTTGAGCCCTACATGAGTTTTGAAGTATGCCATGCCATCTTTACAGGGGTGTATGCCATGTATTTTTGTGATCTTTGTGGTGACTAGCACAAGCATGCAAAGTAGCTCTCGTAATGTTGCTGATTTCAGGGACTTAGAAATATTCTAAGGCATTGCCCTGATAATATTTTTATGCCATCTATCCATGTTGCTATAGAGTGATCCTTGTCTCTTTTGAGCATGATCAGTAAGGATGTTTTGTAGATATTGTTGTGCTCTATCCATCCATGTCTTTGTTGGCAATTATGGAGAAACCTAGCATGAGGCAATCGAGCTCTACTTTTGCTATAAAATGTTCCGGGCAGATTGTTTACATGTTAAGCAATTTGGCCGAGCTTGTTATAGTTGATCCATGCATGCTATGTTGTTGTTCTTGCCATGTTTAGCTTCTATGTCATGTCTACTTGCTGGGTGTATGCTTAGTTTGTCATGCAATGCCTTGTGGTGAGTGCATCGAGCTCGTAAACATGCCTACTTGATATCTATTTTGCCATGTTCCAGTTTTCTACTAAGTCTAAATCTGTTAACGAAAGTTGCTATGTTCAAATGGTTGCCATTGTATTTTCTGATCCCTTTTGGCTTAAGGTCAGTAAGGGACTTTTGTTGTATGCTTTCAGTAGCTTCATGCCATGCCTTGCTTTGCCATGATATGTTCCTGTAGCATGTTGATATTGTGCTCTAAACATTGCTTCCTGATGTTAAATTCCTGGCATGTTGTTATTTACACAGTCTGTGAACCTGATATCTTTTGCACTTTTGCCATGCTTGTTTGAACCTGATATTGAGTGAATTAGCCGTAGATCAGTGTTCATCTTTTGTCAAGCATCTTGAGTGGATCCCTGCCATGTGCTTTGTTTCTATGTTAGAGTGCAGTAGCTTGTTGTTCTTGATGCATTTAGATGGCCTTGTGCTGTTAATCGCAGCTTTGCGCCTTTATTGTTTTGCTTGCCATTTGCAAACCATGCATCCGATTCCGGTGATCTATATATCGATTTCGACCGAAATCAACTCATCTTTCCAACGACACTCTTGGTTTTCCAAGTTGAGGCTAGGTTCAATCTTTCCTTTCCGAAGAACGCATATGCATTGCATATCACGTCCCGCATATCATGCCATGTTTTGCATCATGTTGCTTGCGCATTGCACCGTGGTTGATTGTGTTTCCCTTTTGCTTGTGTTCTTGCTTTGGGTAGAGCCGGGAGACGAGTTCGTGTTCGAGGTACCCGTTGAGTACGCTTTCGAGGATCAAGCTTTCGTCTTCTCGGAGAACTTTGCAGGCAAGATGACCATACCCTCGATATCACTTCTATCTATGCTCGCTAGATGCTCGCTCTTTTGCTATGCCTATGATGCGATACCTAGCACATGCTTTAACATGCCTCCCATATTGTTAAGCCAAGCCTCTAACCCACCTTGTCCTAGCAAACCATTGTTTGGCTATGTTACCGCTTTGCTCAGCCGCTCTTATAGCGTTGTTAGTTGCAGGTGAAGATTGGAGTTTGTTCCATGTTGGAACCTGGATATTTGTTGGGATATCACAATATCTCTTATTTAATTAATGCATCTATATATTTGGTAAAGGGTGGAAGGCTCAGCCTTATGCCTGGTGTTTTGTTCCACTCTTGCCACCCTAGATTCCGTCATACCGGTGTTATGTTCATTGATTTTGCATTCCTTACATGGTTGGATTATAATGGGAACCCCTTGATAGTTCGCCTTGAATAAAACTCCTTCAGCAAGGCCCAACCTTGGTTTTACCATTTGCCACATAGCCTCTTTTTCCCTTGGGTCGGCCAGCCCGAGGGTCATCTTTATTTTAAACCCCCGGGCCAGTGCTCCTCTGAGTGTTGGTCCAAGCTAGAGTCCTTTGCAGCGCCCCCTCAAGGAAACTCGAGGTTTGGTTTTAGCTGTACGGAGCACTCATCTGGTGTGCCCTGAGAACGAGATATGTGCAGCTCCTATCGGGATTTGTCGGCACATCTGGGTGGCTTTGCTGGTCTTATTTTACCATTGTCGAAATGTCTTGTAACCGGGATTCCGAGCCTGATCGGGTCTTCCTGGGAGAAGGAATATCCTTCGTTGACCATGAGAGCTTGTGATGGGCTAAGTTGGGACACCCCTGCAGGGATTTGAACTTTCGAAAGCCGTGCTCGCGGTTATGGGCAGATGGGAATTTGTTAATGTCCGGTTGTAGAAAACCCGAAACTTATCTTAATTAAAATGCATCAACCGCGTGTGTTGCCGTGATGGTCTCTTCTCGGCCGAGTCCGGGAAGTTAACATGGTGTTGGAGTTATGCTTGAACGCATGTTGTTCTAGGATCACTTCTTGATCATAGATTCTCGAACGTGCTTTCCCTTCTCTTCTCGCTCTAATTTGCGTATGTTAGCCACCATATATGCTAGTGCTTGCTGCAGCTCCACCTCATACCTTTTACCCTTCCTATAAGCTTAAATAGTCTTGATCACGAGGGTGTGAGATTGCTGAGTCCCCGTGACTCACAGATTACTCCCAAAACCAGTTTGCAGGTGCCGATGATACTGTGTAGGTGACGCAACCGAGCTCAAGGAGGAGCTAGATGAAGATCGTGTTCGTTATGTTGTTCCGTTTCCAGTTGATCAGTAGTGGAGCCGAGTTGGGGCGATCGGGGATCTGTAGCATTAGGGGTAGTCTTCTTTATTTTGGTTCCGTAGTCGGACCTTGTTTGTATCTGGTTGATGTAATGCTTTATTCATGTATTGTGTGAAGTGGCGATTGTAAGCCAACCCTGTATCTCTTTCTTATTCAGTACATGGGATGTGTAATGATTACCCCTCTTGCGACATTGCCTTCAATGCGGTTATGCCTCCAAGTTGTGCTCCAACACATGGGAGATATAGGCACATCGAGGATGTTACAATTCATGTCCCAACATGCAACAAACTACAACTGCACCTAGCAACGCTATAAGAGGGGCTAAGCAAAGCGATAACATAGCCAATCAACGGTTTTCTAGGATGGTGAAGGTTAGAGGCTTATCATGGCAACTTGGGAGGAGATAAACACGTGGTAGGTAGCGCAACTTAACGATAGCAACAAGACAACTAGCAAACAAAGATAGTAGTGATATCCAACGTAATGGTCATCTTGCCTGAAATACTCCTAGGAAGAAGACCGAATCCATGAAGTAGACGAACCAACATAGTTGAATGGATCCTCGCAATCGCAACATAATCAGAACTGCCAAGAAGAAGCACAACCGGAAAGAAGCAAACAACATGGTAAATGCACAAGCATAATCATGTCATAATGCACAATAAAGTATGATGCATGTCCATTTTAATGAGGCATGTTATGGCAAAGTGCAACAAACAATACTACAAATTAGGTGGAGATCAAAATGTAACGAGTTGCATAATGACGAAACACCACAATCAATTATTTAGTTCGCTCCCGTTTATGCACCCAACAATATTAAATGTTGTTAAACATGGAAAGAGGTGAAGCATAAGTAAACTACATATTTAGGCAAGGTTATATGAGATCGGAAACAGCAAAGAACAATTCTAATATTTTTAGAGTTGTTAATTTGGTACTATTCTGCCTAAAACCATATTTTTAGAGTTGTTAAACATGAAAAATAAGTACACCATGTTAATCTATGCATTCGGTAGACAATTTACGGATAAAGTTTATTTAATTCAGGCCTACGGTTATTTAGTTATTAGCAATTTAAACAGTGGTATTATGTAAATATGCATGTCCAGGAAAAATACTAAATCACAGAGGTTTAAAAAACACTTTGGGCCAAAATAGATCTGACCCAAAACTGCTGATTGTTTGTGTGGGCAAAATAAAAGTAAACATGGCAAAATTAAGGCACCTGGGATTCGAACCCAAGACCTCTTGAATGGATGCGTGCACTAGTGACCAGTGGGCTACAATGGTACTGTGATAAACAATGCCTTTACACGCAACATGAACCATACCCTGCTTCTGAACTGACGAAATTGAAAGCAGAATTAGAGATAGCTTGCTCTGTGGCCGTGGCTAGGTAAGTAGGTTGCTGGTGCGGCGGCACGCCTAGTGGAAAGGTCCAGCAGGGAAGGTGTCGGGGATATACCCCGCAGTGTAACCCAGCCGGATGTATGACCCGCCTGGAGCTTGGCGACTATATGGTGACCCCGCCCCCCTTGGAGCTTGGAGACTCGTTAGTAACCTGGCGGGCGGATTAGACGGATGAAAAGGCCCAATGCCCAGAAAGCCAGCTCATATTATGGTGGGCCGGCTTAAGAGGAAAGGCATGAGGAATATTTCCCTTAGAAGGAAGCAAGACCCAGACTTGTATCCGGCTTGTAATAGAAGATAGATTAGTCCTTGTCCTACTAGGACTCCACGTGTAACCCGCTCCTCCAACTTATATAAGGAGGGGCAGGGCACCCTAAGAGGGACAAGTTGAGACAGACAAGTCAATAGCTCTCGAGATAGAGGTAGAAAAAGAGCACAATTGTAATCGTGAGCATCATCATCATCAATATCAATGAATCAAGATGTAGGCTTTTACCTCCACCGTGAAGGGCCGAACTTGGGTAAAACCTCATGTCTCTCATCCCGTTCAACCCTTCTCAAGCTACCACATAGATGTGTTGGCCTCACGACTAAGTCCTCATACTAAGGACATCTGCCATGACAAATCCACGACAGCAGGGCAGGGAGCGTCGCGGAGAAGCGGGAAACAAAGAGGATGGATGGATCCGAGGCTAATCCAGCAAGATCCAGTGATGTGGTGGTGGCTCACTAGGCATAAGAGAGAAAGAAATTAGAGGAAGACACAGACGGAAAGGAACGAGAGGAGGAGAAGGATGGGCAGCGGTACGGCAACCTGCGGTGCTCCGGCATCACGCTCGCCGATGAGGGGGAAGAGGCCAGGACAGCGAGGTCGTCGGGACCATGGGCAGCATCAGCCTGAGGAGTGGCGAACAGAGGAGTCTTTCATGGTGCGGCAGCGATCACATGTACCTGAGAGAGAGAGAGAGCCGAGGTGAACTGTGGGAGAGAGATAATTTGGGAGATGGGTGGAACCAGGGAAAGGAGGCGAAGGTGAGGTAGGGTGCGGTACGGGGATGGCCTGGTCCTGGTCGCCGGTGGTGGTGCTATGGAGGCTAGCCAGTGCTCGGGCGGCTGGGGCGTCAGGTGCTCGAGGCTGCAGGAGCACCTGCTCCTATGATCGTGGACGAAGGCGGCTGCAGGCCAAAGGACGATGTTGTGGCGGCCCGGGGCGCCGGTGCCGCGTGCAGTTGGAGTGGAGACAAGGCAAAGGCTTCCTCGATCCCATCTAGATCGAGTGCCCGGGGCATCGGCTCGAACAGAGCTGTGGGAGAACCGGCACGTGGAGGCGTCCAGTTGGGCAAGTTGGTGGATCGGGAGTATCCCAAGGGAGAGAGTGGCGGTGGAGGGTGAGGGGATGGATGGACAAACTAGGGTCTAGGGTTTCATTCGTTTAAATAGATAGGGATGACTATTGAGACAGGTTTTAGACCCTCCGATTTAGATCGGGCGGTCGAGAGAAGTAGGCTAGGGGCGTCCAATTGAGAAAATAAAGATACTTGGGGTTGCTCGGGTTGATCCGAGCCCATCAGTCACAACTTCTCGGTTCGGGTTCCGGGCGGCATTCGGACGTGTGTGATGTTGCGAAGCGGGGTCCATGGCTGTGCAGAGAGATAAGGTGGTCAAACAAGAGGGAAATGAGAACCCATTTGGTCTGGGAAAAGTCGAAGGAGACCACGAGGAGAAGCATCGACTACAAATGGATGCAAGTTTTTATGAAAACATGCGGATGTATTGCGAGTGATGCGATGATGAATGCAATAATCAAATAAATCACATAGTGAAAATGGAAACAAATGGAAGGCATCTGGAGCATCGGTCTCGGGTCGTTACAACTCTCCTCCACTTACAAGATATCTCACCCCGAGATCTAGGAATGACGCTCGGAAGAGGAAGAGAAGAGGTAAAACAAAGTTGCTTCTTCGACACATGAGTGAAACCATGAACGAAGAATGCAAGGACAAGGATGAATTGAAACCACTCTTCTTGAAATGAGATATACAAGGAACATGAAGAACGAATTTGGGCAGCAGTCCGGTTGAAAAGAGGAGCAAAACTTGATAAGATGAAAGAAACTTGAAAAGCGGACACGACACTTCGGTTAAATGGATAAGAAAGTATAATAACATGATCTTGAAAAAACGAGATGATGGGTCAAAGAGAGCAACAACACAATGCCTCCGGAACAAATGAAAGAGTGGAATGAAAAGAACAGAGAAGAAAATGCGAAGTTCATCCACAAATGACGGAAAGCATCCTTGAAAGAAGGATTAAACAGAGTTGTTGAAATAAATCAACAACCAAATGATATGCTTCACATGGCCTTATGAAAATATCTCAATAATTTGAGGCGAACTTCTACCATTACAGAATGATTGATTTTTGGAGATGAACAAAGAGATGCAAAACTCCACTTCAAAAGATAAGGGAGAATGAATTGCACTTCAGAATGCAACATGAAGAATACTTGATCTCCTCCAACAAGAATATTGATGAACACTTGAAGAATGAATTAAATCCTTAATGAACCACCATGTTGAGCCTTCTTGAGAACTCCAGTAATAAAAGAATTAGCAAATGAAAGGTAAGTTTAAAAGAACAAGATGAAGCCTTGCAATGATTTAGATGGAGCTTCGAGTCAAGATAAGCGCTCAATACTTGGAACTCCGGTAATAAAAGATGAAGGGCTTGGTACCGAGAATTACTTCATCATGAACAAACTCTGAACGACAGAATTAAATGAACTCGATGGAACAAGAATAAGAATTATATTATGCTTATCCTTCCACTGTTACAACGAGGTGCTATATAAACGGGTTTTAACCCCTTTCCACGATGGCTTGGAACCGTCGCCAAGTGAGTGACTTCGATAGGGGGGTCTTTCCCACATGACCCAGAAACCATTGGGGATAGGGAGCCTTCATGCATATATAGTACGTGCTACTCATTTGTGCTCAGATTGCCATCGTAGTCGGTATTCTGTGGTGCTACGTTTATGATGCGAGGTCCATCACAAATGGTTCACTATTATAAAATGTGTAGGATAACCAGACAATCACACACATTCGCTTTTCCCAAACCGTATGTGATAACTGATTAAGAAGATTAGCTAATCATCGTATGAGTGTCAGACAGGATTACGAAATGTCAGACTGTTGTAACATCGTCGTACATGACTAATATCGCACACGCTATTCTATAGTGCAACATTTATGATGCGTCCACATCAAAAATAGTTCATGGTTGCGAATCGTGTCCGATAAGGCAACTATCACAAACGTTTAGTTTGCCCGCACCATTTGTGATATTGTCTTATATCGCACACGCTTTGTAAACGGCAACTGTGTGCATGCTTGCACCTGTTTCCTCTCTGTGAACCGTGTCGGATTATGGTGTATATCGCAAACGTTTGTATTTTACCAATTGTGTGTGCCGTAATGACCTATAGAGCGTAATTTCACCATAATTTAATTGCTACTATTTCAAATTGTACCAGATTTGAATTTGAGTGTATGCCATAGCTTTATTCATATCCATCAGTTTCAAACAACCAATGCATTATTCGATTCATACGTACATATGTGCAAGAATTACATAAGAATCAAATAAAGAATGATGAACAACAGTTGTATACTTGTACTATTAAAGACGGTAAAGAAAGAGGCGAAATACATTTTGGTTGCCAAACAAGGTGAAGCAGAATGCCCATATTATGCCCTCCTCCATGAGGAAGGCACGCACAACTCTAGTCCTACCCCTTGTGATGGTCGACCGCCCATCCTTCACGGTCTTCATGAAAACATCTAGATAATCATCGTGTTCTGGCACAAATACTTAAAACTTTGCATGCCCACCAATCATGTAGTTTGATAGGTAATCTTGAGTAAACTTCTTTGGGAACCACTTCAAAGGAAAAAAGATTCAGACATTGTCATCTAACACAACTCTTTATGGGTAGTAAAAAGAAGTCTGCAGGGTTCTTACTTACCATCCCGTAGTTCGCTGTTGTCATGGATAAAGTGTAAACAAATAGTTTAATTGCCATCTTTTGACTCGTTTTACTAACAATCTTTATCAGCTTCCTCAGTTGATGCTGGTTCATCGATATCTCATTGCACCATAGCAGAAATGGTCGAAGCATGGATCTTTACCAATGACATATGTACCAAAAAGGCCCAAGTTAATATTAGAAGCTAAAAAACAATTGCAAAATGATGTAGTACAACACTCTTTTATAATATCTTATAACATCCAATATACTCACATATTAGATGAATTAACATCTTATATTATGGGCCGGAAGGAGTTTATTGCATTCTTACAGATTATCGACTGATTAACTACTGTTGTATCCATGGGTTAGAGTTAGTTTGAGCTAGTTCGGGCTCAAATAGCCCTAAAGTATATCCAAACATGAGGGCTAGTTTGAGCTAGTTGCATCTAACCCACCCAAAAAAACTATCCAACCCAAGAGGTGCTAATTGGAGCTAGTTCTCCTAGTTCATTTATTGTCAATCTATCCCTGTCATCCAAACACCTCTTTAGATGGAGTTAGTTCAGGGTTAGTCATGAGCTAGAAACTAACTCTAACATCTAGCTAAGTTGAGTAGCCATACAGGGTTGTGTTGTTGTTGTTGTTGCTGCTGCTGCTCTTCTACGTATATCTGGACATCATTAGAATATTAAGGTAACACTCTTCCTTGTTGCTATGCAGCCTAGAATTGCATATTTCAACATTAAGTATAGTGCATGTTGCTATGTAGCCTCAGATATATTACATATGGCCCTAGTTAACCTAACGATAAATGGATTACAAATATATTCAGTTAAAAGTCCGATTCACCGATTAGTCCCTTATCACCACATGGCCTATATGGTACCAGCTATCGATATCCTGAATGGTAAGTATATATAAGCCATGGGATGAAACTAACCTCAATGGAAACAGCAGTCGTTCCCAAAATTGTCTTGTGTAGGTACATCGAGAGGCATGTTAAGCACAACAGGCTAAACATCAACCAAATATATCCATGGCAGACAAAATAATCTCCAAAAGATAGCTTCAGTGTGCAGGTTTAAGCATGCTAGTAAAGCAAAACAAGTGGAAAGGTGTGTTAACTGCAACAGGCCCAACATTTAACAACAAGCAAACATAGTCATTCAAACTGGTATTGTGTCGGTCTAAGTACACCGGTTATTGTTAAATAAAAATGGAATGGCATGTTAACTATAGTAGGCATCAATCAAATGTAGTCATTGATAGTGGTATTGTTGAAACTAGTATTGATGAAATTGAACTGCATAGTTCATACTTGCACATATAGAACATCACGTTGTGAATAACTGGAATAAACAAGGGATACTATGTACAAACAAAGATAGCATTTGAAACTGCAAATATGCTAACTACAAACAACCGAACAATCAAAAAACTTTAAAAGAGGCATATGCTAGCTATAACATGCTTAACAGCAAGAAAATATATGCATTCCTATCGGTATGTTTAAAACTGGATTGATGAAATGTACTGCACAGTAAATAATTGTACATATACATCATCACATTGTGAACAACTGAAATAAACAAGGCATACTGCAAACAACAAATATAGCAATTAAAATTGGACATATTCTCACTACACTACAAAAGGGACTCGACAAAACAAATCATGGGTTCCCCCATGTGAAGAGGCACGGCAAAACAAATCATGGGTTTCCTCACTTGTCACCGATGGGCTCGTTCCCGTGGGAAGAGCACGGACCCTGGATGCGCTCCCTATTGTCGTAGATTGGCTCCGTCCCCTTGGAAGAGCACGGCTGTAGGGTGCCCTCCATGATATCGCAGTTGGTCTCTTTCCCCTTGGAAGAGCAGATGGGCTCTTTCCCCTTGGAAGAGCAGATGGGCTCTTTCCCCTTGGAAGAGCCAGAGAGGGTGCCCTCCTCATGGTCGATGTCGATGAGGTTTGACTTGGAAGCTGCGGATCCCAAGCCAGCATCGCAGAACATGTCCTTTAAAAATGACAAAAGGGGCTCGATGGCGATGTAGGATGGCAAATTCTTGACAGCGAGCCAGACGAGATCAGCGGTGGGTCCATGGATGAGATCGACGATGGTTGAACCCGAGGGGTTGGGGGTGGGCCATTTAACCTGTGACATAGCCTGCCTTAGGCCGTCGCTATTGACAACCTCCATGTTGTAGCCGGCGTCCGCGACATACCCGCATACTCTAGCCCGCTGATTGAGTGCATGCGGCCAGTAATGGTCGTCATCTTCCTCGGCGACGGCGGGCGAAGAGACCGCGATACACCTCTTTCGGGCCAGTCTCTCCTCAAGCTGCATGGGAAGCATAGCTAGGCTTAGTTTGTGATGCTCTGGAGTGGGGGATGGGCATGGGGATCTCTGGAAAGAGGGCGTTTGGCAGGTGTCAAGCTGTCTAAACATGTCATGCAATAGTTTAGAAAATGTATGGCTTATTTGTTAAGTTTGTGTGATTCAGGCGCCCGTGATCTATAAATCGGCAGTAACTTATTGGAAGAAATACAACTTATATGTACTAGTTAGGAAGGTAGATAATGAACATATATACGCTCTCCGTTATTTTATAGCCAATTTGGGAACATACGGAACGAAATAGGAATAGGGATTGCGAGGAAATATGCCTCACCGCGATGGAGAGCAGTAACTAATAGGCTTCTTAATGCAAACCCAGCCGGACTGCAGGAGAGGGGAGGATTACAGTCTCAATATGCTCGAGGTTGGATAGCGAGCCAACAAAGACGGTGAGGCGCAGGCAGCCGCGTGTTGGGAATGGTACTGGAGGTAGGCTTGACACTAAAGTGTGGGCACACGGCCGGGGTGAGCACGCTGGTGCCAGAGAGGGTTCTGCTGTGGATCTGGGGGAGGGGGGAGCTAGCGATGGAGATTGGGTGGACTAGTTGAGTGAAATGCGGGCGGGCGGTGGGGGGTGTTGGCGGCCTAGGTGAAAAGGGTGAAAAATATACCCAGTCGCCACGCGGAAAGGCCTATGCAAACGGTTGCCTCTAAGCGCTTGTGTGCACAAAGAGAATAATTTTGTTTGAAATGAAGACGTACTAATTTTGAAATGAAGACGTGAGTTCATTGTTTCGCCTCTAAATTTTTTCCACGTTAAGCACTCACCATTATACCACGGGTTTGATTTGCTGGCGCATTTTAGGTCTCATGTGCTATATTTAAGACATTTTTTGGCATTTATCGTGGATTTTGGCATATAAACCAAATCCTAGCGGACTGCATTTCCTGTCGAAAGGGATGAGGATTGTCGTTCGATCTGGGAGCACCAACGGTGCATATGTACGATCCGTGGGGTTTGATTCTGGCTAATCAGAACGCACGGCTCAAACCGCACGCGTGGCAGGGGGCATCGTCCATGGTTTGGTAGGCTCACGGCTTTCGTGAGTGAACCGTGTGCTATTTGAAAACATTTATATGAACTAGCAGCGTATTTTCGTTTGAATGAAAATAAGAGTTCATCGTTTCGCCTCCTAATTGTTTTCCACGGTAATAAATCACCATTGTACCCTATGGTTCAATTTTCTCGTGCATTTGAGGTATTGTTTGCTATATTTGAGTCATTTGTTATAGTCACAACTACACGTGGGTGCTAGCTAGCAAGATCATTTGTGTGTCACTTTGGGAGTTTTCATTCATTGTTTGAGAAACAGGAAAAAAACTCTAACAGTTCATCCGCAGGGTGCGGCCAGAGGCATATGCCATGTTGGTATTCTAATTACAGGAAATGCATATAGAGTCTGGAAATAACAAAAATAGGTGTGTCACCATGGTGTGCTCTCAGGATCACATGGAATTTTTTTGGTAAAGATGGCACAAGTTTTGATGCTCACACCTTCCAAATCGGAGCATCTCACAAGAAGGATCATAGTTTCCAAAAGGAGACGCGACAGATCGGACTCCAAGCGTCACTGACTACATCGTTCATCCTCGAAATTTCTTCATGGTAAGCAATCACGTATATACCCTAGGTTCAATTTTCTAGCCATTTCAGGTCTTGTTGCTATATTTAAGTCAGTTTTTGCACTTGCCTTTCATTTAGTGCATATAATTAAATTCAAAATCGTTCTACAACTACATCTGGGCGTTTATTAGCAAAGAAGGTACAAATCATTTGTGTGTCTCTTTCCAAGTGTTCATCCATTGTCTGAGAAACGGGGAGAAGTTTCAAACCTTTCGGCCGCGAGGTGCGGCCACCGGCATAGGCCTAGTTGGTATTTTAATTACTGGGAATTCAGATGGAGTCCAGACATCATCAAAATTGGTGTGTTCCTGTGGCATGCTCTCACGACCCCGGGGAAATTTTTTGGTAAATTTTGGCGCAAGTTTTGATGATCGCTTCTTCCAAACCGGAGCATCTCACATGAAGGACCATGGTTTCCAAAAGGAGACGTATCAGTTCAAACTCCAGTAGTCGGTGACTTCATCGTTTGGCCTCAAAAAAAATTCCACCATAGGCAATCACCATTATACCATGGGTTTGATTTTCTAACGCATTTCAGGTATCATTTGCTATATTTAGGACATTTTTTGAATTTAACGTGCAATTTGTGGATATAAATAAAATCACAACCGGAACTCCATGTGTTGTCGAAAGGGATGAGGATCATCGTTCGATTAAGGAGAATCCAATGGTGTAGACATATGATCCGTGGGGTTTGGGTTCTGGCCAATCAGAATGCACGACTCAGATCACGCGCGTGGCAGTGGGGGCATTGGCAATGGTTTGGTGGACACACGGCTTTCGTGAGTGAACTGTGTGCTATTTGAAAACATTTACATTAACTAACAACATATTTTTGTTTGAAAGAAAACATGAGTTAATTGTTTCGCCACCAATTTTTTTACACGGTTAGAAATCGTGATTGTACCCTATGGTTCAATTTTCTAGTAAATTTTACTAGGCGGCAGGCCTGGCTAGGAATCTCAAACTTTGAATATGCAAAAAAGGTGATCTCGATTGTATGTATATATATATAGTCGCAACTACATGTGGGTGTTAGCAAGATCATTTCTGTGTCGCTTTGCGAGTTTTCATTCATTGTCCGAGCAACGAGAAAAACCTTCAAACAGTTCGGCCACAGGGTGCGGCCAGAGGCATAGGCCTTGTTGGTATTTTAATTTCAGGAAATGCATATAGAGTCCGGAAAACAATGAAAATCATTATGTCACTGTGGCGTGCTCTCACGGCCGCATGGAAATTTTTTGGAAAAGTTTGGCACATGTTTTGGTGCTCGCACCTTCCATACCAGAGCATCTCACAAGAAGGTCATAGTTTCCAAAAGGAGACATGACACTTCGGACTCCAAATCGTCAGTTAGTACATCGTTCTGCCTCGCAAAAAATCATGGTAAACAATCGCGCATATACCCTTGGTTTGATTTTCCAGCCCATTTCAGGTCTCGTCTACTATGTTTAAGTCATTCTTTGCACTTACCTTGCATTTTAGTGCATATAAAGTCAAAAACCCTACTACAACTACATGTTCGTGTTTTATTTAGGCTATACTTAGGCTACTCATAGTGGAGAGTGTCATATACTAGTATCATGCATATATATATACACTTACATATATGATAGTAGTGTATGATACTACCTTTAATTATAGTGCACAGTATAATAGAGTAGTATCATAGATGATCATATTTGCCATGCATGACACAAATTAGCATCGCATTTAACATTATATGGTATCTACCTATATGTTACTCTAACCCTCTCTATCTTCTTTAATTCTTTGCCACATCAGCATACTTGCTATTTCCGAGTGCATGATATCGGCTATGATACCACCATTATGGCCAGCCTTATAGTGGGGAGTATCATATACTATAGTATCAAGCATATGATACTAGTGTATCATACTACGTATGTACCTTCATAGTGCATAGTATCATAGAGTAGTATCATAGATGACTCTATTGATGGCCATGCATGACACAAAGTAGTATACCATATTTATTATGTTACAGTATCTACATATGTTACTTCTTTGCCACATCATCATATTTGCTATTGCCTAGTGCATGATACCGGCTATGATACCCCCACTATGGCCACCCTATGGCTGGTCATAATGGGAGTATCATAAGCGGTATCATGCATGCCAACTAGACTTTTTGGATGATGTGCCACATAGTTAAATGAGGAAAGAGAGGGTGTGGTATCATATCATGGTACCGTATCATATTAAATGTTGTACTACTTTGTGTCATGCATGGCAATTAATAAGGAAACCTAAGGCTACCCATAGTGGGAGTAACTTAGGTAGTAACTTAACACATCCCAAGACAATTTTGCTTATGTGGCAAGTATTTAATGAGAAAATTAGTGCTTGTGGTAACATAATATGTTACTGTAACATAGCGCTTGTCGAGGCAAAATGAGTCTATGAGCTAATAAATGAAGCAATCTATGATACTACTACTATGTTACATTGCATTATGAAGGTGCAGTAACTTAGATTAATGTCATATGCATGACACTAGTATAAGTTACTCCCCACTATGACCAGCCTAAGATACTAACTTTTATGATACTATGCATGCATTATGGAGGTAGTATCATATGCATGATACTGCATATGATACTAGTATGTGATACTACCTTCGTAATGCGTGCATAGTATCATAAGTTAGTATCATGTAGTATTTTATGTATTGTCATGCATGAAACATAGTAGCATAGGATTTATTATGATACGGTATCATGATATGATACTTAAGCCTCTCTTTCTTCATTTAATTCTATGACAACTCATCAAAATTGCCTAGTTGGCATGCATAATACAGCTATGATACTCCCATTACGATCAGCCTGGTAAAGAAGGTGTACAAATCATTTGTGCGTCGCTTTGCGAGTTTTCATCCATTTGTTCGAGAAGCGGGGAGAAGTTTCAAACATTTTCGCCGCGAGGTTCCGCCACTTGCGTAGGCCTAGTTGGTATTTTAATCACAAGAAATTTAGATGGAGTCCGGACATCATCAAAATCGATGTGTGCCCGTGGCGTGCTCTCACGATCCCATGGAAAAAATTGGTAAAGTTTGGCACAAGTTTTGATGAACGCTCCTGCCAAACCAGTGCATCTCACATGAAGGATCATGGTTTCCAAAAGGAGACGTGACAATTCAAACTCCAGTGGCCAGTGACTTCATCATTTGGCTTCATAAAAAATTCCACGGGTTTGATTTTCTGGCGCATTTCAGGTATGGTTAGCTATATTTAAGACACTTTTTGAGTTTAACGTGCATTTTGTGCATAAAAATAAAATTACAACCGAATGGTGGAGATGTATGATCCGTTGTGTTTGGGTTCTGGTGAATCAGAAAGCACGACTCAGATCGCAGGCGGGGTTTGGTCCGCACACGGCTTTCATCAACGAACCGTGTGCTATTTGTAAACCAGATTGCATATTTATTTTCACACATACTATAGTCAGATCAATTGAGTGTGCTACCTCTATGATATAGTAAAAATAATAACAAAAACAGTTCATATTCATTGCCTGAGCTGACAGCATATCATGGTCAACATATTAATGGTTCTTACACCAACAGAAAATCGGGCATAACTCACAAATTCGGTACAAGTGATAGTTCTAAATTGAACGAATTAAGTTGGAGGATATGCATAAAGACTAGTATTACGGCTTAATTCCCATGTACATGGGGGAACTGGGATCATTATAGTGATCACGAATGAACTTGGGTTTTCTGATGATTTTACGTTGCTCTGTTACACGGGTGCATGATCCCTTGACTGGCAAATCTGCAAATTCATCGTACTCGTCCTCATCGGCAACATCCTCGACACCCAGTACCCTCCTCTTCCCATGCATCACTACATGGCATTTCTTACACAAGGGGTCTTCCGCAAATAAAATCTAGGCAGCATCGCTGGCAAGAATGAACAAATTCGGGTGACATGCCATCATTGTCCTGTTAACACAATTCTTCGTGTAATCATCAACCTTTACATGACCAAGAGGGATCCATGCACACCTGAATAATTCCACCTTAACTTCCACATAGTCAAGCTCCTAAATATCTTTGATGGTTCCATAGTATACCCTTTTATCAGCTACAGTCATGCATTTTATTCAAAGAGAGAAGTTCTGATACGAGGTCTTTTGATCACGTTCCTCAGTGCAGAACGTGTATCCATTTATTTCATATGCCTGGTACGTCAACACCGTAGGTGATGGATTTTGTGCCGACCACGTAGCAATGCCATCGATGGATCCTTGTGCCATATGATTCTTCAGCCATTAGACGTACTTCTTAGTGTGCTCCTGAATCTCCACATCTGATGAAGGCACCATTGGTAAGAAGCTTTGGCTTATCTCCGCCAAGTGTTCTTTGGCATAAGCACTGAGAAGTGGGCTATTAAGCATTACCATCAAATGGGTTTTCTCTACCAATTCTCCGGGTGCAGCCATTTGCGTGCCAGCAAGGACCGGCTTACCTTTCAGCCTTCCCTTGTGGCGAGAGAGGGGCAAACCTATAGGTCTTTGTTTCATGTATTCGATGCAAAACTCAACCACCTCCTCCGCGGTATAACCTTTTAGGATGCTTGCCTCTGGATGGTTTCGGTTCTGACAACGCTTCAGTATTCCCATGAACCGCTCGAAGGGATACATGTTGCGAAGAAACACAGGACCACAACACTTTATCTCGTCGACAAGGTGCATAGTGAGATGGACCATTACATCAAAAATATCTCTAGGGTGGACAACATTCTTTCAATATCATCTTGCATATGATCCAACTCTTCAGGATCTACAACTTTCTACCATAGTTGGTTGAAGAAATCACAGAGCTCAATGAATGTGTTTCTTATATCTTTGTCCATCAGATTCCTGATGGCCATCGAGAGGATTTGTGTCAACATTACGTGGAGATCATGTGACTTCATGTGTCCCAACATCGTTTTACCTAAGCTCACATCCATGAGACTTCTGATGTTTGCAGAGTAGGAAGAGGGCGTCTTAACTCACAACAAATAGGTGATGAACTGTGTTGCTTCTTTTGTAATAAAATTGTTACTCTGACGAGCTTTGATGAATTTGTCATCATCTTCTGCTTTACTCTTGTGTTTTGATGGATCAGCAACCATATCGAGCCATGAACCGTCACCATCCCTTTTTTACCTTTAATTTTGAGCAGAGTACCAAGGATGTTTTCACATACGTTCTTCTCTACGTGCATGACATCGATACAGTGATGTACATGTAGAATCTCCTAGTAAGGTAATTTCCAGAACACCGATTTCTTCTTAAACACTTGACCCTTTGGTGTTTGTTTCACCGTCAATGGGTGCTTCTTGCCAAGCACACCATTAATTTGTTTAGTCGTGTTGTGGACCACATCCCCATCATAGGTTCTTGGGTGCACACCTAGCTCTGCCGTACCATCAAATTCAGCTTTCATCTTTCAGTACGGGTGATTTTTCCATAAGAACCTATGATGACGCAAATACAGGGTTCTGCGCAAGTTGGGAAGAAATCTGCTAGCTGTCGTATCCATGCATGTGACACACCCTACATCTCCCTTTGTTTTCTGCCAGACGTGTTGCCTAATGCCAGCATATCTTGAATGGTGTGCACTAGCATCGCATGCAGATCAAGAATCTCCTTTCTGTAAGCATCATAACAATTTACAGCAGGCGCATCTATCCACACTATCAGCAATTCTTCTACCAGTAGCTAAAAGTAAATGTCAATGTCATTTCCAGGTTGCTTTAGGCCTTGGATAATCATTGACATCATAATGTATTTTTTCTTCATACATAACCAAGGAGCTAGGTTCTATACGCACATAAGCACCGGCCATGTGCTTTGATTGGTGCTCATATCGCCAAAAGGATTCGTCCCGTCAGTACACTCCCCGATCCTTATACTTCTAGGATCCTTGGCAAAGTCCTGAAACTTGTTTTCGATTAATTCCCACTGAGCCCCATCTTTCGGGTGCCTCATATACTTATCCGCAATTCGCTCATCATGATGCCACCGCAACCTCTTTGCCTCTCTAGGTTTTGCAAACAAACACCTCAACCTTGGAATTAAAGGCAAGTACCAAGAAACCTTGAACGAGATTCATGTCTTGATCTCGTCATCCAATTTGTACTTTTCCTTTGCTCTCCTGCGCTTGTATCGTGCATGCTTGCATGTGATACATGCACACAAATCTTTGTACTCACCACGGTACAATATACAATCATTCACATAAGAGTGTATCTTTTGTACTTCAAGTTCCAATGGGAAAACAATTTTCTTCGCTTCATTCGAGCTTCTGGGGAGCACATTATCTTCTGGAAGAATTTCTCTGAGAAGACCTAACATCTCTGTGAAGCTCTTGTTTGATAGACCATTTCCTTCTTTAAATCTGAGAAGTGCCAGGGTGGCACTCAACTTGGAATATTTCTTTTTGCAGCCTGGATACAATTCTTTCTTGGAGTCTGCATCAATGGTTGGTAGATCCTTGTACCTAATCATATCCTTTATTGGGCCCTCGAAATCCGCAATCATACCAGCAAAATCTGGCATATAAAGATCATCATCATCTGCATCGACATCTTGGTTCTCCAGTGTGCGTTTTGGCTTTCCGGTGTTCCATTGGTAGCTTGACGCCTCTGCCTTGATGTTAGATTCAACATCCATGTGACACTGATCGGGGTTTGGCATCTCACAGCGATGGGTATATCCATCCATGACCTCCTCTACACCATGTCTTGTCCAACGTGTATATCCATCCATGAATCCCTGAGAGACTAAGTGCAACTGGACATCCGCAACTTCATGTGGCTCTGTATTGGCACAATCAGTACAAGTACACAGGATGTAATCCACATCACCAATTCTCCACTTTGTACTTTCAGCCAAATTCGTGAACTCTGTCAAGCCACTGATAAAAATCTGCGGTTGTCCGATTCTTCATCCATCGAGATTGTTCCATCTGCACCACACAAATGGTAATTAAAAACAAAACAACACCATTAATACATGGATTAACTGTTGCCCAAAGATGCATGCAAAAATCACAAGGTTTTATTTTCATAATTACTGAGGGCGGTCCTTATTTTTATCCAGACGTGCAATGACAAAAATTAATGGCCAGTCAATTTACCCTTTGGAATTGAATACCTTAATTTTATCTAGACGTACAATGACAAAAATTAATGGCCAGTCAATTTACCCTTATTTTTATCCAGATGTGCAATGACAAAAATTAATGGCCAGTCAATTTACCCTTCATTTTTACTGAGGATGGTCCTTATTGTTATCCACATGCAGAGTACTAGTACAACACTACCCTTTGGAATTGAATACCTTAACTAAACCACTCACGAAAAGAATACCTTAATTAATTAGCCACGCGACGACCTCCACCCAGCAGACAGAGAAGCGCGATGCGGCCGCATGTCGAGATAGCAGGGTCGAGGAGCAAAGCTTAGTGCGGCTGCCGCCTGAAGTTCGACCTTCACTATACTGCCATCGACCGCGATGGATGTGCTTGAATCACTGCGCCGCCGACCTCGATGGTTGAGCTCCTCCTATCTCCCGCCGCAGACCAAGGATTGACCTCCTATGACACCGCCACCGCCCATCGACCGAGGATTGACCTCTTCTCCGGTAGTCGATGCCTAGGCTGCCGCCGCCATCTCTATATGCAGAGCAGCTGTTTTTTTGACAGATATCCGCAGAGCGGCTGTTTACAAGGTATCACTGTAACTCAATTATATGTACATGGTAGTACATCACATACGGTTATGTAACATCAACCGTGTCTCACCTACGTTGTCTTCTCACACGGTTTGGTGTGGAAATCGTGTGTGACGTTGTAATACCTAACACAAACGACATGTATAAACAGTGTGCCATATACAACATATAGTGCCATAAGTAGTCCCCGACCGTTAGCTTATCCCCACACTTTCCCCATTTCCCCAAATCCCTACATAGCCTCCAAATTCCCTCGCATGGCACTAACATTGGGGGAATGTGGATGAGTGGTGCTGATAGTTTTGGTGCGGCTGCCCCTGCTCGTATCACCGCCACGACGGCGGTCACCGCCGAGCACTTGCCTAAGGTCATCAGAAGGCAGGTGTACTACGGATTCGAATCTTCTTGTCAGGTTCCAATCTATCCCGATCTTTTTCAGCATGTCCAGAGTAGCTCCTTGTTGAATCCGTCCTGAATGAACCCACCCCCCAAGAAAGCGATCTTCCACCAGATCCGGAGCATGACTCCAGACTCCCACAACACGAGATCGACTCCAAGTTTTGCGCCACTGAGAAGTACCAAAAGGTGAGTTGTGTGCACGGGCACACTCCCGCTCGACTTGTATGCATGGAGGGATTCAACATTGGCAGGCGGTTTCTCAATTGCCCCTTAGAGGTTAGTGCTGAGTTCATCATTTTACTTGAGTTAATGCCACCACTCATCCTGAATACTATTTAACATTGGTAGGGATATGAGGCTTGTGCCCTTGTTAACTGGCTGGATGAAGAATGGCATGGAAGGGCTCGGAGTGTTATCACCAAGCTCGCGGAAGATATCGTAAAGCTAAAGAAGAAACTGGCTGATCAGGAATGTACAATCAGTACGATGAAGCAAGAAAGAATCAATCACAGGAAACAAATGAAAGCAACAGACAAGAAGGAACTGCCATGTGTAGTTGTGGTTGTCGCATTAGCCATGTTCTATGCGTTGTTTAAGATGATGATTGGGGGTTTTGTTTGACAGTATTGCTAAAGGACATCTAGATGTGCTCTAAGTAATGCACATCTAGGTCCTATGCCGTTGATGTTACATGAAGATTCGTGTAGATATTTTCCTTTGTCTTTTTTTCTTTTCCTTTGTGGTTTGATTAATACTAGCTTTATCAATAAGAAGAGCTCAATGTATTGCTTGCCAACTATCCTACTACGTTTACCAGTACCGGTGTATAATCCCAAAACTCGTTCCTTGTTTTCGTCCTAAAAAAATAAACCAGCCAAATAGCCAATAGGAGTCCTGCGCAACACCGGTAATTTGGAGCGATTGAGTACAAATAATTGCGGTTGATTATATCAGGGGTTAGATAATATGTCAACCCCCGCTTCAGCTGGCATTTCCTCTTCTCTGCATACCCCGCTTAAGTGTCCACCATCTTCATCGTCCCCGGCAGGCCATGCTACACACTGGCACACAATTTGTAGCCATGTCGAGCGACAGTGAGGACGACGGTTCGGCCAGCAGTCCGGCGCCCGATGATAGGTTAACATAGGAATCATCCCGCTCATCTTCCATCGGTCCAGCGTCGAGCCCAAACCTCGATTATATCTAGATCATGGCAGGGACGCCGCCTCCAGAGTCGTCAGATGACAACCAGACGGACGAGGAGCCGTCGGAGGATGAAGAAGAGGATGACGATGATGATGAGGAGGAATGGTCGAATGAGGAGGAGGACGACGACACCAACAACGATGACAATGGCGGTGGCGATGAAAAGCCAACGGTCAGTAGCAAGAAGTGTCCTTGCCAAGACGATGTTGCGGGGCCATCCAACAACAACAACAACAAGAAGGACTAAATTAAGCAGAATGTATATATCTCTGTTTCCATTCACTCATATTAATTTGTTATCTATGTTTATCCTGTGAATCTCATCGCATATGGTTAGAAATACATATTCGCCAGAGATCATCTACATTATCGCCCACGGGTTGGTTTATTTAATTGTGTGCCCTGACGAGCACATAATTCACACAACAAGACCGTACGGGTTGTCTATAATCATCGCACACAATTTTGATTACCGACCTGTTTGCCGGGTATCACACACATCTTGTTACGCCGAATTGATTGTGTTCACCTCAATCATCACAAACGGTTCATCGGAACGAACTGTATGCCGTATATCACACACACCTTGATCTTGCTACCCATTTCTGTTGTTCCGTCTCATTGCAAACGGTTCATATGGATCAACCGTATGCCCAGCATTGCGCACGCAACTAAAACATGAACGTGTTTGATGTATCATTCATCGCAAACATTTTGCATCTTTTTTGACGGGTTTTTTAGATCATCGTTTGTTATTAATGCATCGCACACATTTTCGTCAAAGGGTCTCTGATCGTAGTGTCACATTAGCAGCATCCTGCAGTAGTGATATGTATGGAGGTGATGCGTGCATGCATGTTTGAATACCATTTCACAACTTTGATGTGGCACGTGCATCGAGAATTGTACAGTCCCCACACAGAGTGAGATCGGTTGAAGATGTGTCGTGGTACTAGCCACTTCGACTCGATGGGAGGGATTCATGTGCATGCATGCATGTGCATGCTCAAACTATATCATGTCATCCCAGAGCAGGACCTATATATATACTGTATTACAAAGAAAAAATAATCCCCTCCTAAGTAAAATTAACCTCTCTCATTGTCAGGCGAAGTAGTGATGGACCAAGCAGGCCCACGGATGGAAAGCATCGAT
Source organism: Triticum urartu (assembly GCF_003073215.2). Lineage (NCBI taxonomy): Eukaryota > Viridiplantae > Streptophyta > Magnoliopsida > Poales > Poaceae > Triticum > Triticum urartu. The sequence goes on along the minus strand of NC_053025.1, from coordinate 206,867,597 downwards.
ATCGCTGATAACCGCTTAAGTGGGTGCGAGAGACAACCACCATCGATTTGCATGTGGGCCAAACATATGTTGAATACCCAAAATGCACAACTTTGATGTGGCACATGCCTCGAAAACCGTAAATTCCCCACACAGAGCGAGGTTCATGAAGCGTACTACATATGATGGTCCCCTCCCCCTCTTCGACGCATACTATATGCTCCTACCATAATACCACCCAAAAAGAAACCTCCTTGATGGTGAAATTAATTAACCTCTCCCGATGTAGGTCAAAGAGATGCATGCATCGATGATGGCCTCGTGGGCCCACAGATGGAAGCGTCACATGTGAGTTTCCTAGGATAACCACCGCCTACATCCATGTGTCCGAAAGAGGTGTTGTGTGATGTTTGAATTGCCAATTTCACAACTTTGATGTGGCACATGCCTCGGAAAATGAAAATTCTCGACACTGAGTGAGGTGTGCTTGTTCACAGATGCATACATATAGTATATATGCTAATCCCTTCCCACCTCTTCGACGCGTACTATACACATATATATACTCCCACCATAACACAAAGAAAAAAGATTGTACCTTGCTAGTAAAATTAACCTCACTGCCGGCTGTTTGTCAAAGTGATGGACGACAACCTCGCGGGCCCACAGAAAGCGTCACACTGAGTATCGAGTGTTGTGTAGGACAACCATCGACTGCATGTGGACAAAACATGTATGTATGAAAGGGTTGTGTAATGTTTCAAATAATGAATTCATGACTCTGATGTGGCACCTGCCTCACAAAACGGCCAACCCACACGGTGGCTCATGACTCATAGTATACCGTGAGCCACCCGCCACCACCAGACGCGCACACACACCCACCACGAATCCACCGCAACTACGATGCATGTTAAATTATCTCACAGTGAACATATGTTACCAAAGGAGGGACATTTTAATTTGGAGAAAAAGAGATCATTAATAGTTTTAGTACATTGATTGATTTTCTAGGGGTATAACGTGCAAAAATCAAATTTGAGCTACATGCACACGTGACAGTGCACCTAAATGGATTGCAAAAACACATGTGTCTCACTGGGTGCATGTCTACTCCCCATGCAAGAAACTACAAACATTGAGAATCTTGATTTTTAAATTCTAGTACACCAAAAACTTAATTGAAATTCACGAAACTTAACGTGTTGTCATATGGACACCAATACAAAGTGGCATTGTACTTTTTTGGTCAAATTTGAGACCAGTTTTGCTGTAGTCTTTATCTTCTTACAAACAGGAGATTATTAATAATTGGGAACCAATATCCCAGATGGATTATTTATTCAAACCGTGAGCATTAGACCAACAATGGATACATGTCATGCTTCGGTTAAGCAATAAAGCGGCATCATTAATCATCTAAATAGATAAACAATACACGTGCTGCCACGCGACCTGTGTGTCGTGCGAGCAGGCATGAATTGATGGGACGGATGCAAATAGTCCGCCGCGCAGGCAGACCAGGAGCCGTGCATGTAGGTGTGTGAATTGACGGGAGCCGTTTGTCATGGGAATAAGTCTGACAATAGAATAGGGGTACGTAGGAGGAGGGAAGATCCTAGCTACGATGAGGTTGTACACACAAGATTTACGAGTTCAGGCCCTTCTCGGAGGAAGTAACAGCCCTACGTCTCGGTGCCTGGAGTCTTGGTCGACTAGATTATCTGTGAGAGTTATAGGGGTGCAAACCCTTGTGCCAGAGGAGGGTGGTGGCTTATCTAGATTTCGCCAGGACCCCATCCATCGCCCATTACACAGGGTTCAATGTACATTAAGACAGGGCATTACTGATAACGCCAGCTGTAAAGAGCTATAAATGATCTTAAAGACTACGGACTGAATGCCCGTCCGTTTCCATCCTTAGTGGCTTACGAGTGGTTTCTTGTATGGTCGAGTGAATTCTTCTTGGTCGAATGGAATTGGGGTATCCGAGTGAGATAATTGGTCAAGTGAATTGCACACCAAAGTTACTTCGGTTGGTATCCTTTGTTGTACTTTGAATGTTCTTGACTCTAGGGTAGTGACCTTGGGTGGGGCCTCTAGGTCATGCCTATGACCCTACCCTAGGTTAATGGCATTGTCATTAGCCCCCAAATGGATTGAGGTCCGAGTGAAAAGAGAGTTGAAGTTGGTTTCGACTCAATTCCTCGCCTTGGAGGCATTTCACCGGAATCAGGGAGTCATTATGGGGCTTCAGCTTCGTTTCAGTCGCCTTGATCAATTCAGAGGTCGTCGAGTGAGTTATGTTGATAATCTTCAAGTGAGTTATCGTACGAAATCTTCGGCGCGATTGGTTGCTCTGCAGTTCCCAGATTTCATGGGATTCAAAATTTCGGGGAAGCGCGCGGGACGAAGCGCGCCGCAGTAATCGGAGTGGATAGATGAGGGCGCCTCGATCTTTGTGCCGCCTTTTCCGCCATGTATTGGGCGAGTGCCTGCTGCAGGATATGATAAGATCGCTGGGGCCCACTCGTCAACCACTCGGAAGTGGTCTCATAAATAGCGCCCAGGTCGATGCAATGCACAGTGCTTCCCAGTCGTCCTCGTCCTCCTCGGGAGTGATTCGATCCACGATCCAAAAAGAAGACTTGGAGGATCTGGCCGATGGAGGCTTGATTGCTCAAGGGTCTTGGAGGTTGCCGGGGAACAAGACCGAGCCTCGGCCGCGGGAGGGTGAGTGTGTCCTCCTCGCAACCCATGTTGACCGTGGTTTCACTCTACCTCTGCATCCTTTTTCCGGGATTTCTTGAACTTTTTTGGTGCCCAACTTCACCACTTCTCTCCCAACACAATCACATATCTCGCTGCGTATGTCTCTTTGTGTGAAAAATTCTTGGGCTGTCGACCACATTGGGGTTTATTCAAACACATCTTTACTTGCCGTTCCAAATTGTGAAGAAGGCAAATCCGAATGACGAAAAGAGGCACATGATCGAAATGTGTGGGTGTTTAGGGATTCAGACAAGGGGTAGGAGTACTTTTCCTTCTATGACCCTTCCCGAGTCGGTTAGAGGGTGGCAGTCGACCTGGTTCTGCTGTCAAGATGTTCCGACTCCTGGTCAGTCGACTGGTCTTCCCCCCTTCACCATGGATCGAGTCCGCCAACCCTCTTCCTTGATAGTGACTCCAGCAAAGAAATGCTAGGTTTCAATGCTAGTCGACCGCATAGTCCAATTAGTCCATCATGGCATGACTGGCATGGATTTGTTGGAGGTGTTTCTTAGTCGACGCATCTAGCCTCTCCAAGCCCGCGATCAAGCGATGTGGATGTACTCGGGCAGTAATGACACCGCTCAGGTCCAACCAAAGGAGGTCACTAAGGAGATGGTGGCACAGTGGTTGCGGAGCATCACTGGAAACAAGGACAACCCCAGGGGGTCCAGAAGAGTTGCACCATTCGACACCAACAATGAGCTAGACAAGGTCTGACCTTTGTTACCGGGTGCCTTTTTATTCTGATTTGCAACTGTTCTTTAATCTGATTGATGCTTGTTTAACTCCTTGCCTTGCACATTTATACCGAGACATACTCGATGCCATATGGGGAGCAAGTCTAGGAGGGAACGGAGAGCACAGACAAGAGTGGCGACTGGCAATCCCCCGATGACAATGAAGACGACAGTGGCGACTTAGATGGCAGTGAGGAACTCGACTCACCACCTCACTCAGAACATCGATCCAAACAGTCTCAAGTCCCTGTGGCGGGGGGGGGGGGGGGGGGGGGGTGTGGCAAGGCAGCACCTCCAAGCACACAAGTGCAAAAATGCACTAGGACTTCGTCTTCGGAACCGTTTGAGAAGGCCGCCAAGAAGCTCAAGATCGCCCCCTCAAAGCCTCGAAAGGCCATGCCCAAGATCAAGGTGGATGTTCCCGTCACTTCTACGTAAGTGTTTTGCTTTCTTTCTTTTCTTTTGCGCCGTATGGGAACTTCTATGTTACCGTCGACTCATTCTCTCGCTTGACCGAGTGAGTTATGAAAGTTTCAGTGCTGCTACTTCTAGGACCTCTATGGACATTTACAAGGATCAAAATGATGAGGAAATTGAATACGCGACCACTTCCAAAGTGGGTACAACTCTACAATCTTGCCATCATTTGCCAATTGTATTGTCGGTCGACTAAACTCTTGCGGTCCAATCTTTTGAAGCACCACCAAATGTCATTGAACATCCAGACGACGATGAAGATGTGCCTTAGAAGACCATTTGAAGAAAGGGCGGGACTTCGAGCAGGAGGGTGCCTACCAGCAAGGTACCTCAGTTGACATCAGCACCACAACCAGTGATCAAGCAATCTGGAGATCCAATTCAGGCTCCTATTTCTTTTGCCGATCCTGTGTCGACTGATCGTCCTTCAGCGTCGGCCGCCCAAGTCCTTGCTCCATCCGTGCAACTCCATGCCTTAGATCCCCTGACTGCTTTGACTGTTCCACCAACTCCGCTCTTCATTACCCATCATGTCCCAGAGGACCCAGTGAGCGCTGCTAAAAAAGCTATATGCCAAGCATGCCTTATGATGGAGCAAATGAAGGTGGTGCACGAATCTAGCAAGGTTGCCTACGATGCCATCTCTGCTCTTCAAACCAATGTCCAGGTGCGCTAATTTCCGACTAATCTTTCAGCTTGATCTTTGCCCTGTTAGGATATGGTACTTGAAAACTGCTGCTTTATTATTCATAAGATGTCCGTGGATGAGCGTTTTGAAACCTTTAATGTGCATCTTTCATGAGTCTGCACCTTGCATCCATCCACCCACTAGTTGTTTTAACTTTTGCTCAATAGTTCTTCCACTAGAGTCGACTAGGTTGCGTCGAGTGTATCCTTGAATCAGTGGCGGCACACAGAGTGCACCCACTGGGTGTAGTCCCCGAGACCCCCGTCGAATGTTTGATTCGGCGGGGGTCTTTGTCAAATGTCTCTTTACAGTTCTTCCAATCGGTCCAAACAGGTCGTGCCGAGTGGAATCCAGACCAGTGGAGGCACGCCGAGTGAACCCACTGGGTGTAGTCCCCGAGACCGCGGTCGACTGTGGGCAGTCGGCGGTGGTCTGAGAATAAGTGCTTCCATTTTTTTACTCCGATTGGACGGAGCATGTCGAGTGGAAAGTCGAACCAGTGGGGGCATTCCAAGTGCACCCACTGGGTGTAGTCCCTGAGACTACTGTTCAATGTTTTATTCTGCAGTAGTCTTAGAACTCTTTTTGCCGCAATGACCGAAACTTGTATCTTAGCGCTCGAAAGCAATCGATCTTTGTTCCTGTCGACTGACGTGTCTTATTCGCTGATTGCAGAAATCTTGTGAACTCAGGTTCTAGTTTTCTGAATTGGAGAGGAAACAGATTCAGCTCAATCTCGACCTGGAGCTGGCCAAGGAGAACTTGCAAAAGGCTAAGGATGAAGCAGCTTCCATGGGAGGTAATAACTTGTCGACTGTTTTCCTTGTCATCTTTTCCTTTCATCTTTTGAACCGAGTGACTCTACTCGAATAGATGTGCGTAGTGAAAACTGACAACTCCAAGCTCGTCTTAAGAATGTTATTTCTTTAGACAAAATGAAGCAGGCTTTGGAGTAGAAGGACCTCGACCTTGCAGCAGCGCAGAACACGACGCGAGAGAAAACTGAACTTCCTGACAAGAAGCTGGCTTTAGTCGGCAAGTTGGAAGAGGAAAATGCCAAGCTGAAGACTTCCATTGATGAAGCCAACAAAGAAGTCGTCCAGCTGAAGAAGGACAAGGAGGCCCTGACTGACAAGGTCGGATATCTCACTCGAAAGAGAGATGAACTGGAGGCTTATCTGGGAGGACGCATGAAGAAGATGTTCCTTATGCTTGAAGGTACTTTCTCTTGTCCAACTAATTTGCAACAGCCGACTCATCGTGCGACTGTCGACTCACCATTTTTCTGTGTGTGTGCAGAATTCTGCCAAAATTTCGAGGAAGAGACTGGGCGAATTGAGATGAATCTGGTCCCCATTAACTCCCCCGTCAATGACGAAGCTGCGATGAACGTGCTGCGACTGGAAGCTCATCTCGCTGGCATCATGGACTATCTTGCTCGACTGAAAGTGGCAGTATCGCAGATTGGCATAGAGCTCTAGCCAGGTGTGACATTCGAGAATGACCTCGAGTCTTTGATGACTCGGCTCAATGAAATCCCTGGTCGAGTGCAAGCATGGAAGAAGTCATCAGCTCAGTGCGGTGCTTACGTGGCTCTGTCTCTGGTCCATGTCCATTGCAAGGAAGTTAGAGAAGAGAAGCTGGCGGCACTCAAGGTCGCCAATACCAAGAGGCTTCAATTCTTGTCCTTCATGGAGACCTTCATGGACACTGCCACTTGTATTGCTGAAGGAATCGACCTGGACGAGTTCATCGAGCCAGCTAGTCCTCCTGCTGCGGAGTGAACAAACTTAATGCCTTACTTTTATTTGCCTCACAATGTTGAGTGATTTTGTAACCATTAAACTCTTTCAGGCCTAACGACCGAGTACTTCTTTTCGCAGTTTTGAACCTTGCTGGGTTTATCCGAACTTGGTTTTTTCTTTGAATATGGTTGCTTTGTCTTTACCACTTTCAGATCTCTTAACTCCATGCGAAACTTGATTCTTCACTCGGAATAGACGTTGTACTTGTGGCGCAGCTCCGACGAGAGGCCCGCAGACATGAGTGCTAGGTGTCACGCGTGACCTGCACCTCATCGTCCTTGCGGATCGGTATGGAGGGGATGTTGTACTTGTGACGAAGGTCCGACAAGAGTGCCGCGGGTATGAGCCCTAGGTGCTGCACACGACCTGCACCTCGTCGTCCTTATGGATCGGTATGGAGCGGACGTTCTACTTGTGACGCGGCTCTGACAAGAGGGCCATGGATATGAGCACTAGGTGTCACACATGACCTGCACCTTGTCGTCCTTATGGATCGGGATGGAGCGGACATTGCACTTGCGATGTAGCTCAGAGTATTTTTGTAACTTAGGCGAATCGGATTCGTGGCTAAGCCCCTGAGTGGGAGGATAGCTCATCGACCAGTGTAATTTGTAACTTAGGCGAGTACGGGATCGCAGCTAAGCCCCCGAGTGGGAGGATTGCTCTCCACTTAAAGTATTTTGTAACTTTGGCGAGTACGGGATCGCAGCTAAGCCCCCGAGTTGAAGGATTTCTCTCCACTCGAAGTATTTTATTACTTAGGCGAGTACGGGATCGCAGCTACGTCCCCAGGTGGGAGGATTGTTCTCCTCTTGGAGTGTTTTTGAAACTCAGGCGAGTACAGGATCGTAGCTAAGCCCCCGAGTGGGAGGATTTCTCTCCACTCAGAGTGTTTTTGAATCTTATGCAAGTACGGGATCGCAGCTAAGCCCCCGAGTGGGAGGATTTCTCTCCTCTCGGAGTGTTTTTTAAAATTAGGCGAGTACGGGATCGCAGCTAAGCCCCAGAGTGGGAGGATTTCTCTCCACTCGGAGTATTTTGTGACTTAGGCGAGTACGGGATCACAACTAAGTCCCCCAGTAGGAGGATTGCTCTTTACTCGGAGTGTTTTTGAAACTTAGGCGAATCGGGTTCACGGCTAAGCCTCCGAGTGAGAGGGCTGATCTTCATTCGGAGTATTTTTGAAACATAGGCGAATTGGGTTCGCGGCTAAGCCCCCGAGTGAGAGGGCTGCTCTTCACTCGGAGTATTTTTGGAACTTAGGTGAATCAGATTCACGGCTAAGCCACCCACTGGGGGATTTGAACACGTATATTTATGGGATAATAATCATTAATATACCAAAAAACCATGTCTTTGATAAGAAAATTGAAGGGTTCTTATTACAACTCGTCGATCCGAGTGTTTAGGTATAGAAACGGAGGAGCAGCTCCGCATTCCACGAGTGTGGCTCGTCTTCTTTCTTGGCTATGTTGTAGAGGTGATACGCCCCGTTGTGGAGCACCTTGGTGATGAAGAAGGGGCCTTCCCAGGCTGGAGCGAGTTTGTGAGGTCATTTCTGATGCACTCGGAGCACAAAGTCTCCTTCTTGGAATGCTCGATCTCTGACATTACGAGCAAGGAATCGACGCGGGTCTTGTTGATAGATGGTCGACCAGATCAGAACCATATCTCGTTCTTATTCTACGAGATCAACTGCATCTTGGCGTGCTTGTTCTGCTTCTGCTTTTGAGAAGAGTTCCACTCTGGGGGCGTTGTGTAGCAAGTCACTCTCCAGCACAGCTTCAGAACCATACACCATGAAGAAAGGAGTTCGGTCAGTCGACTGGTTGGGAGTTGTTCTCAGTATCCATAAGACAGACATCAATTCAGTCACCCAAGCTCCAGCAGCATGCTTGAGATCACACATCAGCCGGGGTTTCAGCCCTTGAAGGATCAAGCCATTTGCTATTTCTGCTTGCCCATTCGACTGCGGGTGCGCAGTGGATGCGTAATTGACCCGAGTGCCTTGGGAAGCACAAAACACTCTAAACTCATCAGAACCAAAGTTGGAGTCATTATCTGTGATAATGATGTGAGGGACTCCATATCTGAATATCAGCTCTCTGATGAAACTGAGGGAAGTGCTTGAATCAAGGTTTTTGATAGGCTTCGCTTCAATCCATTTGGTGAATTTGCCGACTGCTACGAGAAAATGAGTGAAACCACTTCTACCTGTCTTGAAATGTCCAACCATGTCCTAACCCAAAACTGCAATAGGACAAACGAGTGGAATAGTCTTCAAGGCAGATGTAGGTTTGTGAGACAGGTTTGAGTAAAACTGGCAGCCTTCACACTTGTCAACTATATCCTTATCCATCTCATTTGCACTTGGCCAGTAGAACCCCGCTCGGTATGCTTTGGCAAAGATGGTCCGAGAGGACGCATGGTGGCCACAGGTCCCCGAGTGGATCTCATTTAGAATCATTCGACCTTCTTCTGGAGAAATACAATGCTGAGCGACCCCGGTAATGCTTTCCTTGTAAAGCTATCCACTTATCATAGTGAATGCATTGGATCGACGGACAATCTGGCGGGCCTCATCTTCATCCTCTGGAGCTCCTGCCTGAGCAGGTATGCGATATATGGCATTGTCCAGTCGGGGGTGATCACCAAAACCTCCATGATCAAGTCGACTACAGCTGGGACTTTGATTTCAGTCGGATTGGTTGAACTTATCGGTTGCGGTGGCTCCTCTTTGAAGGGATATTATTAAACTGATGGGGCGTGGAGATGCTCCAAAAACACATTACTGGGGATGGGTTTTCGAGTGGAACCTATCTTCGCCAGGTCATCTGCTGCTTGATTCTTGATTCTGGGTACGTGGTCGAGTTCTAACTCCTCAAACTTCTTCTCTAGCTTTCTTACTGCATTGCAATAACCAGTCATTGCTGGACTCTTGATATCCCATTCCTTCATCACCTGATTGACCACCAAGTCTGAGTCGCCGTAGACCATCAGGCGACGGACGCCGAGTGATTTGGCCATACGCAACCCATGCAAAAGTGCCTCATACTCAGCTTCATTGTTTGAAGAATCGAAGTGAATTTGGAGGACGTAGCTGAGCTTATCACCTCTGGGGGATACCAGGACTACTCTAGCAATAGAGCCATTCAACATCTTGGACCCATCAAAAAACATAGTCCAATATTCCGAGTGAATCTGAGTTGGTTGCTGCTGTTCAACCCACTCAGCGAGGAAATTTGCTATTGCTTGGGACTTGATTGCTTTTTTTGCCTCGAACTTTATATCCAATGGAAGTAGTTCAATCACCCACTTTCCCACTCGACTAGTTGCATCCCTATTGTTCAAAATTTCTAATAATGGAGGGTCGCTGACGACTGAAACCGAGTGGTATGAGAAGTAGTGTGCAACTTTCTTTGTGGTCAAGTAAATTCCATAAACAAGCTTCTAATAATGTGTATATCTCTGCTTGCACGGAGTCAAGACTTCAGAAATATAATACACTGGGCACTGAACTTTGTAGGCTTTGCCTTCTTCTCGCTCGACCGTGAGCACTGTGCTGACAACTTGTCCACTGGCTGCAATTTATAGTAGTAGAGGCTCTTTGCTGATTGGGGCAGCAAGCGCCGGCTGGGTAGAAAGCAGGGCTTTGAGCTCTACAAACGCTGCTTTGGCTTTAGGAGTCCACTCAAATTTGTCAGACTTCTTCATCAATCGGTAAAGAGGCAATGCCTTTTCACTGAGATGAGAGATGAATCGACTCAATATAGCCAAACAACCAGTAAGCTTCGGAACATCATGCACACGCACGGGGCGTTTCATTCGGAGGATTGCTCCAACCTTTTCGGGGTTTGCGTCGATCCCTCGTTCGGACATGAGGAAACCGAGTAACTTTCCACCTGGGACTCCGAATGTGCACTTTGACGAGTGGAGCTTAATACCATATCTTATCAAGTTGGCTAATGTTTTAGTGAGGTCAGTCAGTAGGTCAGAACCTTTACATGACTTGACCATGATGTCATCCTTGTATGCTTCCACATTCTGATTGATTTGAGTGAGCAAGCACTTCTTAATAATGCGCATGAAAGTGGCGCCAGCATTCTTGAGACCAAAAGGCATGGTAACATAGCAAAAACACCCGACTGGGGTGATGAAGGCTCTTATTATTTAATCGGGCCCATACAATCAGATCTGATGGTACCAGGAATATGCGTCCAAAAAGGATAAACACACACATCGCGCAGTCGAGTCGACAATTTGGTCGATGCGGGGGAGAGGGAAATGATCTTTCGGGCAGGACCGATTGATGTGTTTTAAATCGGTACACATACGGAGTGAATCATCTTTCTTGGGGACTATGACAACATTGGCAAGCCACTCGGAGTGGTATATCTCGCGGATGAACTCAGCGGCCATAAGCCGAGCCACCTCTTTGCCAATTGCCTCCCGCTTCTCCACGTTGGACCAATGGAGATGCTCTTTAACGGGTTTTGCTTTTGGGTCGACTCGCAAACGGTGCTCAACTAGTCCCCTGGGTACACCTGGCATGTCAGATGGTTTCCATGCGAAGATGTCCCAGTTCTCATGGAGGGACTGGATGAGCGCTTCTTCCTATATGTTGTCGAGTGTTGTTGATATATGAGTCGGAGCAGCATTGGAATCGGTCAGGTGAATGTGAACAGGCTTTGTTTCACCAGACGACTAAAATGCAGACTCTGAAGCAGGCTTCTTAGAGCGCAACAAATCACTCGGATCTGCAGTCCTGTACTCTTACATTTCTACTGCTGCCATCTATTCATCGGCAATTTTTGAACCCTTCTGGAGGCACTCTTATGCTCTTTGTCAATTCCCTGTGACTATGACCACACCTCTGGGGCCAGGCATCTTCAACTTGAGGAATACATAACATGGTCGAGCCATGAAACGAGCATATGCAGGCTTGCCCAAAATAGCATGGTAGCCATTGTGAAAATCCATGACCTCAAATGTCAACTTTTCTTTGCGGTAATTCTTTGACTTGCCGAAAACCACATCAAGAGTGATCTGACCGAGTGAATCGGCTTTTTTTCCTAGGATGACTCCGTGGAATCGCATGTTGCTTTCGTTGAGCTTGGACATCGGGATGCCCATCCCCCAGAGGGTCTCAGCTTACAGAATTTTCAGACCACTGCCACCGTGCATCAAAACCTTGGTCAGTCAAGTGCCCCCAATGACTGGGTCGACCACCAAAGCTTGCTGCCCGGGGGTAGCAACATGTGCTGGGTGGTCGGACTAGTCGAATGTAATGGGAGTTTTTGACCAGTTCAAGTATGTCATAGTTGCCGGAGCCACCATGTTCACTTCTCAATTCATAATTTCCAGTCGAATTTTGCTCCCAACATCAGCAAAAATCACTAAAGTGGCATTGACATTGGGATAACTATCATCTTCTTTTTTCTTCGTCCTTATTAGATTCCTTCTCCTTTTCACTGGGCTAACCCTCTCGGAAACTCTGAATCAGGAGTCGACACTGTCGAGTGGCATTCTTAGGGTAAATCAGGTTTCCATCTTTCACTTTCTTGGGGATCCATGGCCCCTTAGGCTTTCCATTAAATTTCCCTTGGTTCAAAACTACAGCCTCACCAGGACCTGCAGGTTCGGCTTTGCGCTTCTGCTTCCGACTGGAATTTCCTCCTCCTGTGTCCTGGGCAAATGGTTTGTTCTTGACACTGCGGAGTCGGTCTTCTTCCTCGCCATTAGCATACCGAGTGGCTATTTCCATCATCTGAGCCATGGACATGTCTCCTGTCCGACCGAATTTCAGGTTAAGCTCTCTGTACCGAACGCCCTCCTTGAAGGCGCAAACTGCCTAATGCTCTGACACATTCTCCATGGTATGATAAAGAGTTGTCCATCTCTGGATGTAATCTCTCAAAGTTTAATTTGGTTTCTGGACAAAATGTTGTAATTCGGTTAGCCCCGCAGGTCGTTTGCAAGTGCCTTCAAATGTCCTGACAAACACTTGAGTCAATTCTTCCCAACTGAAGATACTACCAGGAGACAACTGATTAAACCAAGCTCTGGCCGAACCCTCCAGCATCAGGGGGAGGTGCTTCATGGGCACATCATCATTACCTCCACCAATCTTCACAGCCACTCGGTAATCCTCTAACCAAGTGTCTGTCTTCTATTAACCGGTGAAGTTACTCACTCCTGTCGCCAACCCGAAGTTTGGAGGGATCTCAATAGCTCTGATGGCTCTGCTGAAACATTCATGCCGAGAAACATGCACTCTCCTACCAATCGAACGATCTCTGTCTAGTCCTTCTCTGTGTGCCCGGCCTCTGTCCACTAGACCCTTCATAAGAACTGATCTTGCATCAAACCCGGGCTCTCTTGAGTCGACTGGGGCCCTTCGCTCATCGCCATATGGGCGCCTGTCATCGTATTGCCGGGGCACATTTGATCCACCCCTCGCAGGGGGCGTAGGCACTCGACGGTGGTCATCACGGCCGAGTCGATGATCATACTGCTCGTGGTTCCGACCTAGGTACTGATCCTGGCGGTGCCCACGCCCCTCACGCCATGGAGGAAATCTTGGACTGTGAGCCGACTGGACTGTGTCCACCATGGACCTGTTGTGGATCCTATTGCGCGACTAGGAAACGGCTGAGTTTTGTTCTCCCGCCTACTAAAGCAATGCTCAAATTTGCATCAAACCTCTACCAGCCTTTGAACGAGATGGCGGAATCGACTCTGCTATACTGGTTGTAGCTGCAAGATTTTGGACTGGTGTGCGATATACCTGAGGTTCAGGCGAAAACAATTGTCGATGACGTGGACTGGATTCGAGGATCGGTCAACGATCGCTTTCGTTGAGTGAATGTTGGAGATTCTCCAGATGCGCGCTCTCAGCCAAGGTGGCCAGGCACGCAGTCTCCAAGGCCCGAGTCTCAGAGGTCTCTCCGGTGATGTGGGTTTGGAGCGCTTCCATGTTGCGAGAATGCAGGTCTTCCCTCTGCACCAAAGTGAGGGCTTCAGGATGATACTCATCATGACAACGCGACGGACCACCGCCACCATCGCCGCCGCCACTATGACGGAAACCAGGCGGGCTGCATGGCGTGTCGACCATCAGGACCTCCGCCGCCTGGTCGCTGCTGTCGCACTCGGACAGAGTCTTAGCGGAACCAATCAAATAGTCCGTAGAGAGATTCAGCTGGCTCGATTGCTGTGACTTGTGGGGTGGTCGACTGGCGGGCCACCGCATGTTTCACCCAACACTGAAGCCGCGATCGACCAGATCTCTTGCGACAGCGTACAACTGGAAGGGTGGACGACGCGGGAGCCGGTGATACTGAGTCAACGGCTGCCGCAGAAGGACGCCGCAGGCACTTGGACAGAAGTGTGCCGCCCTGCGGATGGGAAGAGCCTCTTGGAGCCAGGCGTAGTCGTCGGCGATGAAGATGAGCACACCGAGTTGGATCTCGCAGCCTAATGCCAAACCACTACCAGAAACCATGTTGATGGAGATCAGAAAAACTGCAACCTCACCGGAATTCGCTAAGACACCTGCCCCATGGTGGGCACCAACGGTCGTGGGAATTAGTCTGACAATAGAATAGGGGGTACGTAGTTGGAGGGAAGATATTAGCTACAATGAGGTTGTGCACACAAGATTTATGATTTCAGGCCCTTCTCGGAGGAAGTAATAGCCCTACGTCTCGGTGCCCGGAGGCTTGGTCAACTAGATTACATGTGAGAGTTATAGGGGTGCAAACCCTTGTGCCAGAGGAGGGAGGTGGCTTATATAGAGTGCGCCAGGACCCCAACCATCGCCCGTTACACAGGGGTCAATGTACAATAAGACAAGGCATTACTGATAACGCCAGCTATAAAGAGCTATAAATGATTTTAAAGGCCACAGAGTGAACGCCCGTCTGTTGCCATCGTTAGAGGCTCTAGGTCTTCCATACTCCGAGTGGTTTCTTGTATGGTCGAGTGAATACTTCTTGGTTGAATGGAATTAGGGTATCCGAGTGAGATAATTGGTCAAGTGGATTGCACTCTGTCGTATTTCGGGTTTCGGCAAAACCCTTGAGGTTCGAACACTAGGGTGCGCACGAAGATCTCTCCCCCTCTAGCTCTCGCCCTCACCACAATCTCAAGTCTTAGCGCGTCGAACTCGCAGAACAAAGGGATACAAGATTTATACTGGTTCTGGCCACCATTGCGGTGTAATACCCTACTCCATTGTGGTGTGGCGGATTGCCTCGTGGGCTGAGGATGAACAGTTACAAGGGGAAGAATGGCCTCCTGAGGAGAGGTGTTCTTGTGCTTGGCGAGCTTGTGTGGTATCTGGTGGTCTACATGATCCTCTCCCCCCTTTGCTAAGATGGTGGCTAGTCCTATTTATAGAGGCCCTAGTCCTCTTCCCAAATATTGAGCGGGAAGGGATCCCACAACGGCCAATTTTGAAGGGGGGCAACTAGTACAAGTTATCATGACAAAACTAGTCTTCGCCTGCCAAAGGCTCTGGTGGTGACGCCGCCTGGCCTTGGTCGTCATGGCTTACATCACGGGGACCTAGCGATGTCTCCCTTGCCTTGATCTCTCTGCCCCTCGCAAGCCAGCATGGTGAGGCTGCCCCCGAGGAGCTCTTGCGTCGTCTGCCTCGCGAGGCTTGGCCCCTCGCGAGGGTCTTGAGTGCTTGTTGATGGTGATGGGCCGCATAGGGCCGCTGGTGGAGCCACGTCGTGGGCCGCAGGCAGGCAAGTATGGGAATCCCCATTCCCAGAACACCGATAGTAGTACCCGGGCCCAAGGCACGCTCGGGCTTGGCTTCGAGGCGAAGCCAAGGCGCAAGTGCGGTGCGGCGCAGGCCCTAACAGCCCGCGGCCTCGGTTGACGAGTGGCGGTTGGTTGAACGTGGGCGTCTCAGCTTCCCCATGCTGCCTCGGCAACTGTCCGACTTGACGAGTCCTTGCTGCATGCAGAAAAAGCTCATCATTACCTTAGATCGTGGAGGCCGGCTGTTGGCCTCCTCTGGGCTACAAATGGGAAGAGGGGGCGGAGCCCCTATCACCCATCTCTTCCTTCGCTTCTCCCGCTCCTTCTTCTTCCTCACTTCATCGCTTGCTGCATCGACCATGGAGCCAATACGGAGGTTCTCAGCCGCGGAGAAGGGAAAGACCCCCCTCGACGAGCCCGAGCCACTTCTGTCGAAGAAGAGGCTGTCCTATCGTCGTGAAATAGTCATGAGGCCGGAGGTGTCGAGGCCATGGTACTAGAGGCCACCTCCCGGGTATCCGCTTCCCCTGAAGGGGGTCGCCAGGACGGCGCAACGGCGACGCCGAGCCTGCCGCTGGCCTCGCCAGCAGCTCCTCCAGCGACAGCGGTGACTCCTGGTGGTCCAGCGACTCTCCCGAGGTCAACGAGAGTCCGGAGACAAGCGACGACAGCTACGTGCCCTCGAGATCTCACCGCGCTCGGAGCAAGGCCGCGGTGTTCGGTCGCCACCGTCGTTGATCTGGATGAGGTTGGCGCCGTCCTCCGGAAGCCCACTGTTGATGTTGGCGTTGGCGGTGTTTGGTGTGCGTAGATAGGGCCTCTAGAAACTTCCTTCTTTTGTTCCCTGCGAGGAATCAATATGGACCCCGTGGGAGCGTCTAAAGGGTCTGTAATGTCTTTTGTTGATATTATCATCATTACGAAAATTTGCGAACACATGTCCTGCTTCAACTCGGTCTCCCCTTTCCAACCCCGCGGCAGCTCGGTGCTCTACGCCGACAGGTCCTAGTCCCCAGGCAGGCTGCAGCCATCGCTGGTATGCCAGGTCGCGATGCCGTGGTCAAGGCCAGGAGGTCAGCGACCCGAGGTCCAGTAAGAGCTCCTAAGGCGCAATGCTCAAGAGGTCCGCCTTAGTGCGCAAGTAGCCACCTGAGGAAGGGAAAGGGAGGCGACGTTGCCGTAGCAGGGTAGTGAAAGGCGAGAATCTTATGTCGTAGCGCTCGGCCAACCCGGGTGCGGGATGGTAGCCCGGAGCTGCTTCCTCGTGCCGTGCCAGACTCTTGTGCCGATGGCCGTAGTGTAGCCAGCTTAGGTCCGTGCGAGCCTCCACCCTTCTCTGCGCTCTTCTACGTGCTCTACGTCCTCAGGTCCCGGCCCTCGAGTGAGCTCAGCCGCCGCTGGTATACCAGGTAACAGTGCCGTGGTCAAGGCCAGGGGGTGAGGGCTGGAGAGCCAGTAAGAGCTCCCGAGTCGCGATGATCAGGAGCACCCCTTTTAACGTGCAAGAGAATTGCATGGGAGATGAGGGAGCCCGCAGTACTACCTGCTGTAGTCCTCAGGAGGTTCTTGCAAGTCAGCGTGAGGAAGGACACAAAATGCCGCTATGGTTGCCAGTCTGCCACTAGTTGCTTCGCAAGGAGGTGAAGGCACTAAGGGTCCGGTGAGGTGACGTGCGCGGGCGGGCCGCGAGCCAGAGCTCGACCACTCAGATTTGTCAGTGTTGCAGGGACGGACCCGAGAACAAGTGCCGTGTTGGCATGAGAGCCTCCCGTGGCGGACGATAATCAAGCGGGTAGTGATGATAGGTAGCTTATGCACGGAAAGCAAACTAGCTGAGGTAAATACAAGAACGATACATTCCACTGGGTCGGACCCGAGCGGCCTAGGGAAGGTGCAGCCCGAGGGGCACCCCTAGCAGGGCAAACTAAAGATGCAAGTGGATACATGCCACAGGGACATGCCCATGCGACCTAGGAATAATGCAGCCCGAGGGGCACTCCTAGCAGAATGAACATGGAAAATGTCACCTGGATTGGTTGTCGAAGAAGTGTTGGGGTAGCTGAAGACGCGCGCTGAAGAAGTCGCTCCTCACGAGCCATCGAGACCCTGAGGCTCTAGAGGCTCTGGGGGCTCTGGTGGCCTCCTGAGGACTGCCTCCATCTCCGCTAGGACCGCGTGATGCCTGGCTTCCTGGGTCGCCAAGACGCTCCGTAGATTGCGCTGGAAGGCAGCTACGGCGCTCGATGGGCCGAACGGCATGCGCACATAGCTATGAGGTGGACCCTCACACCGACCAGCACGCGAAGGCCAGAAGCGCTCCTAAGACATGGCCCTGTTGAGCCCTGGGATGCCGACGCAGACGCGCTGCTCACCACCCTCACCCGGGTGGGGAGCTACACCAGGTGGGCGGTGGTCACCGCACATTGCCCTTGCTTCCTGAAGCTCCTGAGTGGTCTTGACGATGAACTCCTGAGCACAGGGCGCTCCTTGTCCGGTGCCCTCCCGAGGGAAACGTGCCGCGAAGCACGCCTCCACGTAGTGCCCAAGCGCCTCCCTCGTGATCTTAGCCAAGTTTAAGGCCCTCCAGAAGCGAGCCCCTGAGCCCTGCTCGAGGAGGTCGCCGGGCATGCCTTCCTATGCGAGGGAGGGAGGCGGCCCAGGCGCGGGCGCCGATCCTGAGGTGGCACCTCCAGAGGCGCCGCTCCGCTGAGGTCCAGTGCAGAGTAGCTGCTTCTTCTTCTTGGGGTTCGCCTCAGGAGGGTACTACACACACGTGCTGTCAGGGTCTTCGACTGCTACGGCTTGGAAGGCGCGCTCAAGGGAGCACACCGCGTCTCTTTCTTCGCAGGGGACTGTGATGATTCCGTTGCTTCCCGGCATCTTGAGGACGTTGTAGCCATGGTGGGTGACTGCCATGAATTTGGCTTGCGCTGGGTACCCGAGGATGGCATTGTATGGCAGGCGGATGTGGGCAACGTCAAAGTCGACGAGCTCGGTGTGGTAGGTGTTGCGCTGACCGAAGGTGACAGGGAGACGAACATGCCCTATCGGGGTGTTGGAGCCATCAGTCACTCCTGTGAAGGGCTTGGTGGGCTGAGGCTGATCGTATTGGACTTGAAGGCTATCGAACGTCTCGACGGACAGGACACTGAGCCCTGCGCTACCATCGATGAGGGTTTTGGTGACTTGGACGTTGCTGATGACAGGTGAACAGAGCATCGGGAGGATGCCGGCGGTTTCCGCACATTTGAGTTGGTCCGCCGAGCTAAAGGTGATGGCGTACTTGGACCATCTGAGCGGGCGCGTGGCCTCGAGCTTGGGGAGAGCTGCATTCACCTCGTGAGAGAACTGCTTGAAGATGCACTGGGAAGCCGGGGCCTAAGCACCAACCAAGATGCAAGCAATGGCGCATGACTCCTAGAATCCCCCAGCCCCTTCGTCCTGTTGGTGGTCATCGTTCCTCCTTGGAGGTGGTGGCAGTGGAGGGAGGAAAGGATTGCCCTGAGGACGGTCCTCGCGAGGCTGTTCCTGCCAGCAGTCCTCGCGAGGCTGGTCGCGCCACTCCTGACGGGCCCGCGGTCATCCCAACGTCCTCCACCTCCTCCACTTCCTCGGCCATAGCCCCGGTCGGTGCGCTCGGGGCGACGACCGAAGCGTCCATCTCGAACGGTCCTGAGCTCATGACAATCGTTGGTGTTGTGGCTGCGCACGTTGTGGAAGGCGCAGAATGTACGACTGCCCTTGCACGACCCGGGGAGGTCCCGGCCGCGCTTTGTGTCTGGCACTGCCGTGAGTACAGCCACTCCTTTGCGTTTCACGTCCTTGACCTTGGCCTTCTTCTCCTCTAGGTCTACAGGAGGGAGCTCGAGGAGGGAGAGACGCCCCTTCTCAGCTCTTGCACACTTGGTTGCTATGTTAAACAGCTCCATAGTCGTGCACAGCTCCTCATGGATGATGAGCTCCTCCTTCATCTTGATGTCATGGACGCCATCGAAAAATGCTGAGATGATGGCCTCGTCCGTCACCTTGGAGATCTTGAGACGTAGGATGTTGAAGAACTGAATGTACTTCTGCAGTGTCTCTCCCGGCTATTGCTTGATGCGGCGTAGGTCACCCGCGACCAGAGGTTGGTCGTGTGTGCCCTGGATGTTGGCGACGAAGTGGTCGCGCATCTCACCCAGGAGGAGATCGAGCCTGGAGGCAGGTTCAGGAGCCACGAGCGGGCGCCGTCCTTGAGAGCCATGGGGAACCAGTTCACCATGACCTTTTCATCGTCATTGGCCGCCTGGATGCTCAGCTCGTAAAGCTGCAGGAACTCTGCGGGGTTTGGGGTGCCATGGTAGCATGGAGGCACGTCCGGCTTGAACTTTCCTGGCCAGACGATGCTACACAGCTCGGGAATGAGAGTCCGGCAGCCTGTGGTGGCCACCTGGGCCCTCTAGAGGGGCGGAGCCTACCCTTGATGCCCGCGCACCGCCGCCACAGGCGGCACGCGGTCTTGTCGTGGCGCCAGGAGCGCTGGAGCGTTTTCTTGCGGCCGGGGAACCTCCCGGCAGCTTCCTTCTTCGTGCGCGGGCACACGACACGGTGGGTCACGCCGCGGGACCGCTTGTCTTGGGGCGAGGATGCCGGCTTGACGCGAAAGAGGCAGAGGCGCTTCATGATCCACACGTCTCAGCACGAGGGTGCCGTCTTGGTGCGGAGGAGGTGGAAACGTTTCGTGAGCTACAACGCCCGCCGCTTGAGGTGGGCGAGGCAGCGAGAGGGATGGTGGAGGAGAGCCTCCAGTGGCGCTGACGAGCTCGACAATGCGGTCCAACCAGTCCTCGTAGAGGTCGTCGACTGGGGCGGTAATGCAGGAGCTCCCGTGCCATGAGTAGCGCGACCTACGTGTCTATGGGTGGGCGGCGAGTGTGAGACGACGAGCCGGTCGGAGTCAGCGACGGGGTGGCGATGAGGCCGTCCCGCCGCACGGAGGGTTGCAGTGAGGAGGCCTGCTGCTTGTTTGCCGTCGGGCCAGTGGCGGCGTTGGCAACAGGGGACGGAGAACAATGGGGAGGCCCGCCGATAGGGGCCGTCTGAGCAACACGGGCGACGAGGGTGGCCCGGCGCTCGGCGCGGGCTCGATGCGCGTCCGACATGGGTGTGGTGGAGCGAAGGGACGCGGATCAGCAGAAGGAAAGCTTCAGCACACCCTTACCTGGCACGCCAAATGTCGGATTTCGGCTTCCGGCAAAACCCTTGAGGTTCGAACACTGGGGTGTGCACGAAGATCTCTCCCCCTCTAGCTCTCGCCCTCAGCACAATCTCAAGTCTTAGCGCGCCGAACTCGCAGAACAAAGGGACACAAGATTTATACTGGTTCGGGCCACCGTTGCGGTGTAATACCCTACTCCAGCGTGGTGTGGTGGATTGCCTCGTGGGATTAGGATGAACAATTACAAGGGGAAGAACAGCCTCCTGACGAGAGGTGTTCTTGTGCTTGGCGAGCTTGTGTGGTGTCTGGTGGTCTGAATGATCCTCTCCCCCCCCCTTTGGTAAGGTGGTGGCTAGTCCTATTTATAGAGGCCATGGTCCTCTTCCCAAATATTGAGCAGGAAGGGATCCCACAACAGCCAAGTTTGAAGGGGGACATCTAGTACAAGCTATCCTGACAAAAGTAGTCTTCGCCTGCCAAAGGCTCCGGTGGTGATTCCGTCTTGGGCTCCATGGTGACCTCCGTCCTGCGGTCCTGCTAGTCTTGGTCTTGTTGCACCAATATGGAAACCTTTGCTTGATGCCTCGGGACTCCATGCCTGAGCTTGCCTCTTTATCACCAAAGAGGAAATGAGGACACTACGCGCGCTGGTCCCCGCCTAGCCTTGGTCATCAAGGCTTACGTCACAGGGACCTCGCGATGTCTCCCTTGCCTTGATCTCTCAGCCCCTCGCGAGCCAGCCTGGTGAGGCAGCCCCCAAGGAGGTCTTGCATCGTACGCCTCGCGAGGCTTGGCCCCTCGCGAGGGTCTTGAGTGCTTGCTGATGAAGCTGGGCCGCACAAGGCCGGTGGTGGAGCCACACCGTGGGCCGCAGGCAGGAAAGTCTAGGGACCCCCATTCCCAGAACGCCGGCACACTCCAAGGTTACTTCAGTCAGTATACTTTGTTGTACTTTGAATGTTCTTGACTCTAGGGTAGTGACATTGGGTAGGGCATCTAGGTCATGCCTATGACTCTACCCTAGGTTAATGGCATCGTCAGCGTGGTCGCTACGCAGTGTCATCGGGAGACGTGAAAGTAGCTATGTGAAATGATGGTAGGCATGCCAGTAGTCTGGTGTGCAGACTCACCGGGAGGTTAGCCAAAAGTTTCACAGCCGCTCGCCTCTCTCTCACTACTCCATATTAATGGGGCGCCCAAGCGGCTGCACCCCCCATCCTTGGCATACACACTATCCTCTCTCTCCGCTTGCATGCTCGACGTTGCGCTCAATCGTCAAAGCCGCCAATGTATGAGGATGCCGCTGAAGTGCCCCATCGGAGGAGTGGCGACGCCAGGGCTGCTGAAGGACTGGAGCACGGTGTGGAGATGGAGACAGAGGTTGCCGTCACCGCCGACGAGGTATCTCTGCACCATGACATCGTCGACGGCGTCGAGCTTCCATAGCCGGAGGCAGAGGTCCACACTGACACCGGTGACAACTCGGTCGATGACCTCGGTGACAACCCCGACAACCACTCCGGCGACGACTCCAACGACGACGGACAAATGGTTAGTCGTCTATACCCATTTATGTGTCAAATAGATCCTAGGGTTTCTCTGGTTACTCCTGCCTCCGCCCCTTTGGAATAGAGCTCCTATGGTTATGTTCTCCCAATCCATGAAATCTGAGTAAGTTTCGTTAGATCTGTGTAGTGTATTGGTTGTTTTAATGGCACAAGTGATAAGTGATTAGTTGTTTCATCTGTGCAAATGATTCTTGCTAGTAATCTGACTAGCGTTAGTGTTCGTGCTAATAATTCCTAGCCAGGACTTGACAATTGATTTTGAATGACCTACATATATGTTTGTGCCATTATTTTCTTCAAGATTGGTCTATACATAGACAATTGCGCTTAAAAATTGAACCATAATATCTGGATATGTATAAAAAAATAGCCACATATTCCAAATCCTACTTCACAGCATGTAAACATTGATTTGATGCTAAATTTTGGCAACTGCCAAATGTTCGCTAGAGATTAGTTTGTAAACATTAATTTGATGCCACTTTTTTTACTATTTGGATAGGTGATGTCTGACGATGTAGACAGCGAGGATCAATATAGCCAGAGGAGGTACAAGAGGCAAATCCTGAGGGATCTTTATGCAGGAATGCATAACAGGCGTATTAGGAACTGGGATGGCGGCTATCGATGCCAATTTTGCAACCACAAGCTTCATGACGCGTACCGAAGTGTTCTGGGGCGTGCAAGAGGACTGACCGTTGGCTCCTTCAAGCAGAAGTATTCTTGCAGGCTAGCACACGGCGCATACACCAAGTACCTGGAGAAGCTTCAGGATCGTGCCGGCAGATTAGATGAGATGTGGGATTGAACTATGTATGGCTATGTAGTGTCTTAATGATGGTTGAGGTATGTACTAATGGTTTAACTATGCTTGTGTACACTTATTATCTATGTCTGAGTATGTTGAATCTATGTTTACTTATGTCTAAGTGTGGGATATGGATGCAATCAGTTCAGTTGATGGAATCTACTTCTATCCTGGTTTATTTGTCCCATTTGGAATTTGTGCTAAATTTTGACCAAAGATTTAACTCACAAAATGTTAGTGCAGGTCAGCAAAACTTATATCATTGGATGCGTACTTGAACATAGTGTTCAATGATGTAATTTTTGGTGACATGCATATACATTTGTTAGTTAAATATTTGGTCAAAATTCGGTACAAATTTCAAAGGGGACCAATAAACTAGGACAGAGGTAGTATGTCAATCACAAACGGTTCCTAAAATTGGAACTGTGTGCAATGACTTTCATTTTGCCAGTTATGTCAATCACACATGGTTGGCTCTAGCAAACCGTTGCCTCCGAAACTCTTTCTGTGAAAGAAAACCCTCACCACCCAATTCAAAAAAGAAAAAATAAAACCCTCACCATCCCCATGTCACAAAAACCATCACCCCGCCCGCTACCCACGCTGGTCCCCATTCACACCTCCACAAGCTCCTCCGTGTCTATGCATGGCACCTCCTATCGTGGCGGCAAGCACTCAGCTCAACGCCTACCGGCACCGCTAGGCTGCCGGCAAACCCCACCGCAATTCGCCACTTTCGCTAGCCGTCGCCTATTGCCATCGACTTTCTCGATGCTGCTCGCGGTCGACCCAGCTCCGCCCGGTTGAGGAATCCTCCGTACAGAGGTTTTTTTCTCATGGACAACAAGGTAACTAATTTAATGAGATATTATCTCATCTCTTATACCAGTTCATCTGCCTCCTTTAATCACCCGGCCGAAATCACCGTGAATTCAAATTTATTCGATCTGATTTGAGGGTTTTATTTCATTCATAGAGTGTGTCAGATTTCGGGTACCGGCAGACCCTTGTGGTTTGAACACTGGGGTGCGCACGGAGATCTCTCCCCTACCGATCTACGTCCAATCTCCTCGTGTGATCTAAACTGGAAACAACGAACAACACAAGGGAGACAAGGTTTATACTGGTTCGGGCCACCGTTGTGGTGTAATACCCTACTTCAGTGTGTGGTGTGGTGGATTGCCTCAGGGGCTGATGATGAACAGTACAAGGGAAGAACAACCTCGCGAGAGGTGTTCTTGAGCTGGTGCGATGAACTACTAGGGTGAGTTCAATCGCCTCTCCCTCTCTCTCTCTCTGCTAGGGTTCTACCAGATCTCTGGCCGTCCCTCTACTCTGTGGTGGCTAGCTCTATTTATAGAGGCCCTAGGCCTCTTCCAAAATAATGAGCAGGAAGGGCGCCAACAATTGGCCATTTTGAAGGGGAACATCTAGTACAAGTTATCCTGACCAAAGGTGGTCTTCGGCTGCCAAAAGTACTAGTGATGACGCCGTCTTGGGCTCCACGGTGACCTCCTTCTTGCCGCTCTGCTGGTCTTGGTCTCATTGCACCGGAATGGTAACCTTTGCACGATGCCTTGGCCTGTGCTTGCCCCCTTTGCACCAAAGGGGAAACAAGGACACTGCGCAGGCCGGCGCCCGCCTGGTCTCGAAGGTCATGGCTTGTGTCATGGGCTCCTTGCAAGGTACCCCTGCCTTGATCTCTCCGCCTCCTCGCGAGCCTGCCTGACGAGGCTGCCCCTGAGGAAGCTTCCTGTCGTCCGCCCCGCAAGGCTTGGCCCCTCGCGAGGGTATTGAGCTTGAGCTGATGAAGATGGGCCACACTGGGCCCCCACTTGAGCCACGCAGCGGGCCGCAGGCAGGAAAGTCTAGGGACCCCCGTTCCCAGAACACCGACAGTAGCCCCCGGGCCCAAGGCGCGCCCGGGCTTGGCCTAGCAGGAAAGCGAAGGGGCAAGCGTGAAGCACCGCGAGCCCTAACAGCCTGTGGCCTTGGGCGCCATGTGGCGATTGATTGGACGTGGGCGTCTGCGCCTTCCCACCATGCCTCGGCAACTGTCCATCTGACAAAAGAGGTGCCCGAGCCAGACTTACTTGCTTTGTTCTCGTTCTCCTCGCTCCAGATCTTCTTTCTTTCTCCCCTCCTTCTTGCTTCCGAAATCCTCCAGATCTGTCTCAATCCTTCTCGCTCGGCACGCCATGGCGCCTCGCAATTCCTCGACTGAGGCCTGGTACTCACCGGCCCTGGATTCCCCGAACCTGACGGAGAAGAACCTAGCCCTCACGCGCCTGATGACGGTGGCGCAGGGCAGCAAGGGGGCGACTGTGCTCAAGGCCGGCTCCGACCAGCCTGAAGGCAGGGGGAGCACCTTCTATCCGCTCTTTGTGAGCGCCATCGTCGCCGGTTTGGTGCCTGCTTTCTCTGAGTTCTTCTTTGCTGTTCTCCGCCAGTACAACTTGCAGGCTCTGCATCTCCACCCCAACTCTGTTCTTCTCCTGGCGATTTTTGCTTACTACTGTGAGGCTCATGTCGGGGTAAAGCCCTTGGTGGCCTTGTTGCGCCACTATTTTTCCCTCCGGGTTTCTGGTGGCCATGTCTCGGCATGTGCGAGCTTCATCGCATACTCCAATTCTCAATGCTATCTCGATGCTTGGGAAGAGAATCAAAGGCTTCCGGAGCAAGCGGGTCATGGTGGACATCAGGCGCCTCAACCACCGTCTGGTGTTGCCTACGGGGCAGCCCAAGGCTGTCGACGCGTGGTCCCGCGCGGAGCTCGTCGACCCCCGTGTGAGGGCGATGCTGAAGAGGATGAACGCGGACCTAAGGCCGAGCAACTTGGGGACGGCGAAGCTGACTGGAGCCACGCTCCTAAGGGAGTTCTTGGAGCACCGGGTGGCTCCACTCTAGGAGCACTCGCTCCCGTTGTGGAGGCTTGGGGAAACGGACGCCGCCTTGCGCCTATGCTCTGAGGTCCTGACCGATGAGAACCTGGTCGCGACCCTCCATTCCTTGGTTGGGGGAGACATGGCGAAGCCGGTGGGCGCCCCCGTCCCCCTGTTCCTTCGTGATGACTGGGAGCAGGTGGTGAGCGCCATGCCCACCTTTAATGGCAATGGGCTGGTGCCCGTGGAAGCTCCCGAGGGTCTTGCGGCGCTAGCGATGGTGAACGTGTCCTCCGGCAGCTCCAGCGGGAGTGAGGAGGAAGAAGAGGCGGAGGAAGATGAGTCTGACTTTGAGGCGACTGGCGAGGAGTCGGGGGAGTCCTTCCCACGGCTCAGGTCTCGGGCCCTCTGCTCCATGCCGGATGACGATGATGCCAGTGCCAAGCGAGGAGGGGAGGACTCTCCCTTGGTCACAAGGAAGGGCAGGTCGGGGCTGGTTCCCCCAGGGTCCGCTCTGATCCATGGGCGGTCTGAGGGCAGCCCCATCCCTCCCGACGTGGCTTCTGCTTCCGGGGCTCCCGAGGCTAATCCCAGGTGCAGGCTCTCGGGCTTCAAGTTCGGCAGGAGGTTGCTTGGGTCCGCAAGCGATGACCAGTAAGTGCTTGATTCCTGCTTTGCTTGGTTTCTGCCGCCGAGGCTTGACGTCCATATTCTTTTGTCAGACTGTCGCCTGCGGCGAAGAGGTTGAAAGGGGCTTCTGCGGCCCCGCTTGGGGCGAGTCCACCCGCTGAGATGGCGCCTTCGTCCACTAAGGGGAAAGATGGCGTGGCTCGCGCTTCCCCTGCCCGGTCATCCTCGCGAGGCCGACTGGGACGCTTCGGCGAGGAATCAGCCCCATGGCCTCGCTGACCCTGGAGTCGACTGTGCTCGATGCTGCAGTCGGGGCAGCCAAGGCCCAGGGGGTTCCTTCCTGCCAAACCATGATCATGCTGCCATCTTCTTTGCCCGCTCCGCTAGTTCCCGCTCCTTCTGTTCCCTCTGCCGCCGTCTTCGACCAGGTCGCCAGCGAGCTGAGCTAGCTGCGGGAGGATCTTTTGAGCGCGGACCCTCGCCTAGTGGTCGGGCGCCTGGAGCTAGCTTCTGGCTGGGCCCGTTCCGCTGCCTCCGTCCAAGAAGCACCGAGCCAGGCCGTGGCGGCCTCCGATGGGGAGAAGCAGGCTGCCAACCAAGCCAAGGCCACTCGCGATGCTGCCCTGGGCGACGCTGTGGCTGCCAAGGCTGGCTGCAAGGAGCTGGAGGCCGAGCTGCAAAGCCTGCGCAATGAGCTCGCCAAGGAGGTCCATGGCCGCCAGGAGAAGGAGAAGGAGATGAGGGCTTGGGACGCTGCCGTCAAGGACCGGGACGTCAAGCTTGATGACCGCCACGGCCGGTTGGAGACGCTGGAGCGGTCACTGAAGGCGGAGAGGACCGAGCTGGACGCCAAGGCGAAGGTCCTGGCGGAGGATCGGGTGGCCTTCGCGAAGATGGAGAAGAGGGCTCGTGCCGCGCTGAAGACGCTTTACGAGAGCGGCCTGGAGGAGCCGCTGGCCGGCGCAGAGGACGACCCCGCCAAGCTGCTTCCCTTCCTGGTCCGTGCGCTTGAAGATGTCGTAGACGGCCTTGGCCCCATGGCCGAGGCCGAGGCGCGCGCCCTGTCTTCGGCGGCGCTGACGCGTGTCCTCAGCCACGTCTACCTGCGCGACCCCAATGTCGACCTCGACTGCCTGCTGGAGCCCGTGAGCAGCGACCTTACCGCCGCTGCCGCTGAGGCCATGAAAGGCCGAGCTGAAGCTTTGCTGGGGAGGTTCCGTGCCTTTAGCATCTTGCCTGGGTGCGGTGCCGCCAGCTCCGCGACCCCAGGAGGCGACGCCACTGGAGAGTGACCCCTTCACGGCTTCTGTCCTATTTTTATTCCTGCAACATGCAACATGCCTCGCGGAGGCATTTAAACTTGTGTTTGACATCGTGAAACAATCTATGGATTGTAGTATTTGCCTTTGAATTTCCTGGAATTTGCATTTTTCTCCCCTACTTGCTCGCGCTCTACGTCGGCAGGGCCCGGCCCCGCACGTACCTCACCCAGCATTAGCCCCGACCGGAAGCCAGGACGGGACTAAGGAGTGAGGGGCTACGTGGCAAGTTAGGCTCCTGAGTCGCGATGCTCAGGAGTCCCCCTTGACGCACAAGCAACAAGTAGGAAAGGGGGGAACGAGGAGTGGATTGATCGTTCTGCGTCGGCAGGGCCCGGCCCCACGCGTACCTCACCCAGTGTTAGCCCCGACCGGAAACCAGGACGGGACTAAGGAGTGAGGTGCTATGGGGCAAGTTAGGCTCCTGAGTCGCGATGCTCAGGAGTCCCCCTTGACGTTCAAACGGGTTTCCATACCTTGGCTCCGCTCGGGGAGGGGCGTATGATGACCAGGTCCGAGGGACCTGGCTAGGTGGCGTGCGCTCGGGCAAGACCTGGGCGTAGCCCCCGTGACAAGCCCCCTCGCGCGGCGCTCCCGAGGGAAGGCGTTGCGATGGTGCCGGACACTGAGCTCTGGGCTCCCTGAGGTTGGTACGGCCGTAGGCCGCCCTCAGTTGTTTATCACCAGCACGGAGCATAGCGCTTTCGTATGTGTACGGGCATAGCCGCTCCTCGGCAGTGTCGTCAGCCAACACAGAGCATGGTGCTTCCACTGGTACGTGGGAGGGGGCTCCCCTCCGGGAGGAGCCCCTGGGGCGTGTACAGCCCCGCGCTGACACGTGGTCGCCACGGTAGGGCTAGGAGATGTGTATATGGGCACTCGTGAGCCAACTCACGATGCCCTACCTCGAGGCGGGTTGTGCCTGGCTCTGGGCCTTTATCAATGGTCTGTTCCTATTGGGTGGTTAGAATGCAAATGCTCTATGTCCTCAGGTCTGGGCCCTCGAGCGAGCTCAGCCGCTGCTGGTATGACAGGTCGCGATGCCGTGGGTCAAGGCCAGGGGGTGAGGGCTGGAGAGCCAGGAGGAGCCCATGAGTCGCGATGCTCAGGTATGCCCCTTTTAACGTGCAAGCGCTTTGCATGAAAGCGGAGAAGTCCGCGATAAGCAGCAGGTGACAATTAAGCGCGAAAGAGCTAATTCATTTTAAGTAGACACAGGAAAAGCAAATGCCGCTGGGCCAGGCCCGAGCAGCTCGGGGATGATGCAGCCCGAGGGGCGCCCCTGACAAGGTAAGTATAGAGCATAAGCAAAATGGATACATGCCGCAGGGACGGACCCACGCGACCTGGGAATGATGCGGCCCTATGGGCACTCCCAGCTGAAAATGGGACTTCTAAAGATGTCACCTGGTGCCGTTGAAGATGAAGTGATGCTGAAGAAGCGGGCGATGCATGATGAAAACGTCGACCCTCATGAGCCCCTAGGCGCACAGGTGGGTCTCTGAGAGCCATCTCCATCTCCGGTAGGACCGCATGATGCCTGACCTCCTGAGCCTCTAGAATGCTCCTCAGCAAGCGCTGATGAACGGCGACCGCGTTCGGCAGGCCGAAAGGCATGCGAACGTAGCTGTGAGGTGGACCCTCGCAATGCCCCATGCGCGAAGGCTAGAGGCGCTCCTGAGACGCGGCTTGGTTGAGCCCTGGCATGTCGACGCAGACGCGCGGCCCACCATCCTTGCCTGGATGTGGGGCCATGTCGGGCAAGCGGCGGCTGCCGCGCATGACTCTCGACACCTGTAGCTCCTGAGTGTTTCTTGCGATGAACTCCTTAGGGTTTGGTCTTCCTTGCCTTGTACCTTCCTGAGGGAAACATGCCTGGAAGCACCCCTCCAAGTGGTGCCCGAGCGCCTCCCTCGTGACCTTAGCAAAGTCGGTGGCTCTCCAAGAAAGAGCCCCCGAGCCCTGCCTGAGGAGGGCGCCGGGCGCGCCTTCCTATGCGTGAGAGGGTGGCGCTCCCTGATTGGACGCAGATCCTGACCCAACACCTCCGGAGGTGCCTGCCTCCTGATGGCTTGGTCCAGGCGAAACCTTCTTCTTCTTGGGGGTCGCCTCGGGAAGCCTTCCGTTTCTGTTGTCCGGGTCTTCGATTGCTGTGGCCTGGAATGCGCGCTCAAGTGAACACACTGCGTCCCTTTCTTCATAGGGTATGGTGATGATTCCACCACTTCCTAGCGTCTTGAGGACATGGTATCCATGGTGAGTCACTGCCATGATCTTGGCCAAGGCTGGGTACCCAAGGATGGCGTTGTATGGCAGACGGATGTGGGCGACGTCGAAGTCGATGACCTCGGTGTAGTAGTTGTTGCGCTGTCCGAAGGTGACTGGAAGGCGAACCTGCCCTATGGGAACAGTGGAACCATCAGTGACTCCTGAGAATGGCTTGGTTGGATGAAGCTGATCGTACGACACTTGGAGATTGTCAAACGTCTCGATGGATAGGACGTTGAGTCCTGCTCCGCCGTCAATGAGGGTCCTGGTGACCTGCACGTTGCTGATGACTAGGGAGCGAAGCATAGGGAGGACTCCGGCCGTTGCCGCACACTTGAGCTGATCCGCTGAGCTGAACGTGACAGCGCACGTAGACCACCTGAGAGGACGCGTGGCCTCAAGCTTGGGGAGGACTGCATTCACCTCGCGAGCAAACTTCTTGAAGATGCGCTGTGAGGCTGGGGCCTGTGCGCCACCGAAGATGCAAGCGATTGCACGTGGCTCCTGGAAGCCCCCAGCTCCCTCGTCTTGATGTTGGTCTTCGTTCCTCCTTGGCGGTGGCGGCAGAGGAGGAAGGCCTGCGTTGCCGTGCGGGCGATCCTCACGAGGCTGACCTCTCCAGCCTCCCTCGCGAGGCTGGTCCTGCCAGTGATCCTCGCGAGGTTGGTCACGCCACCCTTGGCGAGGGCCACGGTCTTCCCATCGTCCGCCACCTCTTCCTCCTCCTCGGCCATAGCCCCTGCCATTGCGCTCGGGGCGTCGGCCGACACGTCCATCTATCACGGCCCTGTGCTCTTGACATTCATTGGCGTTGTGGGTATGGAGGTCATGGTACACGTAGTACCGGCTGCCCTTGGATGACTCAGGCTGATCCCTCCCTCGCTTGGTGTCTGGCTCCGCTGCAAGCACGGCAGCCCCCTTGCGCTTCACGTCCTTGGTCTTGGGCTTCTTCTCTTCTAGGTCGGCAGCCGGGAGTTCGAGGAATGAAAGGCGCCCTTCCTCAGCCCTGGCGCACTTGGTCGCCAAGTTGAACAACTCCAGGGATGTGCACATGTCTTCATGGATTGCTAGCTCCTCCTTCATCTTGATGTCGCGTACGCCATCGGAGAAGGCCGAGATGATGGCTTCTTCAGTCACCTTGGGGATCTTGAGGCGAGCGTTGTTGAAGCGCTGGATGTACTTTTGCAGCGTTTCCCCTTGCTGCTGCTTGATGCGGCGCAGATCGCTCATGGCCGGGGGCCGGTCGCGAGTGCCCTGGAAGTTGGCGATGAAGCGAGTGCGCATCTCGTCCCAGGAGGAAATTGTGCCAGGAGCCAGGTGCGGGCCCCGTCCTTGAGCTCCATGGGAAACCAGTTCACCATGACCCTTTCATCTCCGTTGGCGGCTTCGATGCATAGCTCATAGAGCTGCAGGAACTCCGCCGGGTCCGCCGTGCCATCGTAGCGAGGGGGTAGGTCAGGCTTGAACTTGCCTGGCCATGCGACGCCGCGTAGCTCGGGGGTGAGGGCGTGGCAGCCTGCTGTGGCCACCGGTGCATTTTGCTGGTACTGGGCTTACTCCTGGGGATTACCGCGCACCGCCGCTTGGAGCAGCGCGGGGTCTTGGCGTGGAGGTGCAGGGACGCGATCTTGGCACGCCGGCGCTGGGAGCGCGCGAGCACCTTCTTGAGGACGAGGGATCTCTTGGCAGCTCCTTTCTTGTTGCGCAGGCGCCGGACGCGGAGGGTCTCGCCCTGGGGCTGCACACCTTGGGGCCAATGCGCCTTCTTGGGGAGGAGGTGGCGGAGGCACCTCCTGAACCTCGCCTCCTGTGCGGAACGGAGGGCGAGGCAGCGAGAGGGACGGCAAGTGGGAGCCCCCTGCGGCGCTGATGAGCTCGGTGATGCGGGCGAGCCAGTCCTCGTAGAGGTCGTCGACGGGGCGGTAGTGCAAGAGCTCTCTTGCCAGGAGCAGCGCGGCGTGTGCGTCCGTGGGGGCGTGACAGGCGTGGGATGATGAAGCGGCTGGAGTTAGCGACGGTGTGGCGGTGTGGCCCTCCCGCCGCACCGAAGGGTGCTGGGAGGAGGCCTGCTGCGGGTTCCCCGCCGGGCCGGTGGCGGCGTTGGCGGCAGGCGACGGGGAACGACGAGGACGTCCACCGACAGGCGCCGTCTAGGCGACGCGGGTGGCGAGAGCAGCCCTGCGCTCGGCGCGAGCCCGACGAGCGTCAGCCATGGACACGACGGAAGTTCACACGCGAACAATGGAAGAAAGATTCCAACGCACCCCTACCTGGCACGCCAAATGTCGGATTTCAGGTTCCGGTAGACCCTTGAGGTTCGAACACTGGGGTGCGCGCGGAGATCTCTCCCCTACCGATCTACATCCAATCTCCTCGCGTGATCTAAACTGGAAACAACGAACAACACAAGGGACACAAGGTTTATACTGGTTCGGGCCACCGTTGTGGTGTAATACCCTTCTCCAGTGTGTGGTGTGGCGGATTGCCGCAAGGGCTGATGATGAATAGTACAAGGGAAGAATAGCCTCGCGAGAGGTGTTCTTGAGCTGGTGCGATGAACTGCTAGCGTGAGTTCAGTCGCCTCTCTCTCTCTACTAGGGTTCTACTAGATCTCTAGCCGTTCCTCTACGCTGTGGTGGCTAGCTATATTTTTAGAGGCCCTGGGCCTCTCCCCAAATAATGAGCGGGAAGGGCACCAACAATTGGCCATTTTGAAGGGGAACATCTAGTACAAGTTATCCTGACCAAAGGTGGTCTTCGGCTGCCAAAAGTACTGGTGATGACGACGTCTTGGGCTCCACGGTGACCTCCGTCCTGCCGTTCTGCTGGTCTTGGTCTCGTTGCACCGGAATAGTAACCTTTGCCCGATGCCATGGCATGTGCTTGACCGCTTTGCACCAAAGGGGAAACAAGGACACTGCGCATGCCGGCGCCCGCTTGGCACCCGCCTGGTCTCGAACGGCATGTCTTGTGTCACGGGCTCCTCGCGAGGTACCCCTGCCTTGATCTCTCCGCCTCCTCGTGAGCCTGCCTGACGAGGTTGCCCCTGAGGAAGCTTCCTGTCATCCGCCCCGCGAGGCTTGGCCCCTCACGAGGGTCTTGAGCTTGAGCTGATGAAGATGGGCCGCGTTGGGCCCCCACTTGAGCCACGCCGCAGGCCGCCGCAGGCAGGCAAGTCTGGGGACCCCCGTTCCTAGAACGCTGACAGAGTGTATAATGCACGGACACATCAGGACTTTGCGACCTCTGCCAGACATCCATGGAGTTTCATCTTGCTATACCAGATGACTTGAGGATGCGCATGGTATGTTCAATCTCACCCTAAATTGGTCGGCATGGCCTACTTTCCTGAACATATACTAAATATTGCTACATTTCGATAAAAGGTGCCACATGCACCATATATGTCAAAGGGGATTTTTTCTCTTCTTTTTATATTAGGAAAATTAATGATATATTGTTCTTTCAATTACTGTCAGTGCAACAAACCCGGGGTCTGTTGCCCAGACCGTGCATAGGCCTAAGAGAAAAGATTGCAACATCCAAGACCACACCAAGGAGAAGAGATCAGCTCTTTGAGGAATCGGAGTGCAGATCAAGAAGACCAAGTCAAGCCAAAGGAGCAAGATATCACCAAGGTAAAACCTCCCTTGCCGGGCGGGTGAACCTGGCGAGATCAAGGTTACCCCAAAGACAAGCCTCAAAACATCCCTCGCAGGACATCTTTGGTGCGCCAGGTAGGGAGGAGCGCTTGCGCGAACCCGACAAGCATATGCCCCGTGTCGTATTTTGGGTTCCGTGGGCCCTTGAGAGGTTCGAACTCTGGGGTGCTTGCGAAGAACTCAACCTCCCCAATATGCCTACTCGCTAATCTCATGGCCTAGATCGATCAACTGGAAGGAAATGGGACACATTAGTTTACCCGGGTTCGGGCCACCTTGAGGTGTAAAACCCTACTCCTGCTTTGTGGTGGATTGTCCTCGAGGGCTGAGGATGAACTAGTACAGTGGGAGAATAACCTCGTGAGGAGGCGTGTTCTTGTGCTCGGGTGAGTTGGTGAGCTGATGAAGATGGAAAATGGATCCCCTCCCCCTGGTGGTGGCTAGGCCCTATTTATAGTGGCCTTGGTCCTCTTCCCAATGATGGTGGGAAGGGATCCCCCAACAGCCAAATTCAAAGGGAGACAACTAGGACATGCTATCCGGACAAAATTAGTCTTCGCCTACAAAAGCCTCTAGTCATGACGCCGCGGTGGGCTCGGCGATGACCTCTGTCCTGCCATCCTGGCGGTCTTGGTCTTGTTGCATCGGAATGGACACCTTTGGTTAATTCCTCGGGACTCCGCACATGTGCTTGCCTCCTTAGCACTGAATAGGAAACTGTTGTTCTGTGCCTGCTGGCGCCCGCCTGGCCTTGGTCATCATGGCTCACGTCATCTGAACCTCATGAGGTGAAGCTTGCATTGAAATCTCCGCTCCTCCAGAGCCAGCCTGAGGAGGCCTCTCCTCGTGGAGGTCTAGGTGTCGTCCGCCTCGTGAGGCTTGGCCCCTCACAAGGGTCTTGAGTTGTTGATGCTGAAGCTGGGCTCTACCAGGCCGTCGACAGAGCCATGCCGTGGGCAATAGGCAGGCAAGTCTGAGTACCCCCATTCCCAGAATGTCGACAGTAGCCCCCGGGCCCAAGGCACTCTCGAACTTGGCTGCGAGGCAAAGTCAAAGGGCATGTGCGGAGCGCCATGGGCCCTAACCACCTGAAGTCTTGGTTGACGCATGGCGCTTGATTGGACGTGGGCGCCTCCGCTTCCCCATGTTGCCTCGGCAACTGTCCAGGTCTGACAAAAAGGCTGGCGCCTACCGCTGAGCCTTCATTGCCTTCCCTTCGTCTTGCTCCAGATCCCCTTCT
Source organism: Triticum urartu (assembly GCF_003073215.2). Taxonomy (NCBI): domain Eukaryota; kingdom Viridiplantae; phylum Streptophyta; class Magnoliopsida; order Poales; family Poaceae; genus Triticum; species Triticum urartu. The sequence continues at coordinate 206,832,790 of NC_053025.1, read as the reverse complement.
CCTTCTGCTCAAAAATCTTCCAGATCCGCCAAATCTCTTCCCCGAGCTTCTGGCCAATGGCCTCCGACAAGGCGAAACCTTTCGATGCTCCTGCGTGGCAGGCCCCCACGTTCGAGCCATCCCTTTGTGCGTCCTCCGTCACCAAGTATAAGTATCTTACTGTCGCGCTCCCGATGACGGCCGACAGTGCCAATGACAGTGGGGAGACGGTGCTCCGGGCCAGCTCCGTCGATCTGGGGACCTTGGGTGAGAACTTCTACCTCTTCTTCCTGCATAGCATCTTTGCTGGGCTTGTTCCCCCTTTCTCCAGTTTCTTCTACGCCGTCCTCAATCATTACGGGTTCCACGCCCTCCATCTTCACCCCAACTCCATCCTCCTCCTGTCGATCTTCACCTTCTATTGCGAGGCGTTTGTAGGGGTGATTCCCTCCATCGCGCTCTTCCGCCACTTCTTTTACCTTTGACTGGGATAATATATTTATATGTGTATCTTCTCTTCCCTTATTAATTCTTTCATGAGTTGCATCATTGACTAATGCTATGTTTGTCAATCTCTAACAAATTTTTTTACTTATACCTTTCCTTATGTGGTGTCATCACCTACCATAAGATTAGCATATGATCTTTTCATTTATTACCTTTCTTTATTTGCAACATGAAAGTAAAGAAAGCAAAAACTCAAACTAAACTTTATTATGTATCTCGCACACGATTACAAGGATAGACCACTAAGCAAACTCTCGAAAAGATTAGATCAAACTAAACTTTTATTCATCCAAACAAAAAGGTCGAACTAACATAAGTAAAGGCAAAAGATAGTGGGGATGATACGATACCGGGGAACCTCCCCCAAGCTTGGCGGAAGCCCAGGCGAGTGCCCATACCCGATACTCAATTCTCTTTTGGCGATGAAGAAGAAGGTGGTGGTGATGAACAAGGGATCTTGTCCTTGGGTTTCCATGGCAGAGGTCCACCATATTCAGAGGAAGAGTGAATCTCACGGGTCTTGCAACCGGCAGCCAAACTCATACCTTTAAACCTTGCCTCATATTCAAAGACTAGGGTTTGGAGATCGTAAATATGGCTTTGGAGGAAGTTGATTTTCTCATTGAGGGTGAATATGATGTCCTTCATGGGCTTGCCGTCCACCTTGAGATCATGGGAAAGGTCCACGATCATCAGGTGATTGGCACCATCCCCATGTAGTAGAAGACATCTTGTTCCATAGCTTCAAGCCTGGCCTCCACGGTTCCCATCTCCTTAGGACCGGGAACATCACGGAGATGAAGCACCCCCTCATGCATCTGGATGACTTGAGGGTGCTGCACCACCTCCCACAAATATGGGTGGATGACGTTCTTGAAGAACTTGTCCTTGTAGGAGCTTGAAGCGGCCATGGTAGATGGGATCTGATAGAAAAGAAAACAGAAGATTTCTCCGCTATACGGTGGTCACTAGGTTCAGCGGGTATATAAAGAATTTTTTTATCTTGGGAAACAAGCAAGCTGTAGAAAAATGGAGTCCGGAAGGTACCCTAGGTGGGCATAAACTCGTGTCTTGTGCCCACCAGGGTACGCTTCCTGGAAGTTTCTTATTTTCCTATTTTTCTAAATATTCCAAAACTGGCCAAAAATATTTTTGAGGATTTTTTCGAGTCCGTTTACTTAACGTATCACGTACCTCCTTATTTTCACGATTCTGGAGTGTTCCGGAAGGACACTTTTATGTGTTCTTCCCATGTCAAAGTTTGGATAATATTACTTTCAACATTAATGTGCGTACCTGAGATATAATATTTTATTCGTTGCCCATTAACAACCTTCGGGTTAGTACCGTCGGCATTATTTATTTTGATGGCTCTAAACCGATAAACCTCCTCGATAACATAGGGTCCTTCCCGTTTGGAGAGAAGTTTTCCTGCAAAGATTCTGAAACGAGAGTTGTACAAAAGAATATATTCTCCAGCTTTAAACTCATGCTTTTGGATTCTTTTATCATGCCATCTTTTAACCTTTTCTTTAAACAACTTAGCATTTTCATAAGCTTAGGTTCTCCATTCATCTAAAGAGCTAGTATCAAAAAACCTATTTTCACCAGCAAGTTTGAAATCATAGTTGAGCTCTTTTATTGCCCAATATGCTTTATGTTCTAACTCTAGAAGCAAATAACAAGCCTTTCCATAAACCATTTTATAAGGATACATACTCATAGGATTTTTACACGTTGTTCTATAAGCCCAAAGTGCATCATATAATTTCTTAGACCAAATGTTCCGGCACATATTGACAGTCTTTTGCAAAATTAATTTTATTTCTCTATTACTAAGTTCAACTTGACCACTAGACTGAGAATGATAAGGTGATGCAATTCTATGGTTAACAACATACTTGGCAAGCATTTTATGGAAAGCACCAAGAATAAAGTGTGAACCACCATCAGTCATTTAGTATCTAGGGACTCTAAACCTAGGGAAAATATCATCGTTAAGAATTTTAATAGAGGTTTTGTGATCAGTACTACTGGTTGGAATAACTTCTACCCACTTACTAACATAATCAACAGCAACCAGAATAAGTGTATACCTATTAGAGGAAGGAAAAGGTCCCGTGTAATCAGATCCCCAAACATCAAATGGTTCCACAGCAAGTGAATAATCCATAGGAATTTCTTGACGCTTACTGATATTGCCGATTCTTTGGCATTCATCACAAGATAAGATGAACTTACGGGCGAGAGCAGGCCAATAAAATCCAGATTGCAATACCATCTGAGGAGTTCTATCTCCAGCAAGATGCCCTCCATAAGCTTCGGAGTGACATTTCCATACGATTTGTCCCTGTTCATGCTCAGGTACACAACGTCTAATAATACCATCTACTCCTTCTTTATAAAGATGTGGGTCATCCCGAAAGTAATGTCTTAAATCATAAAAGAATTAATTTTATTTTGTTGGTATGTAAAGCTAGGTGGTAAATATTTAGCAATAATGTAATTAGCATAGTTAGAATACCAAGGAGTGTTATGAGCAACATTTATTGCAGCTAACTGCTCATCAGGAAAACTATCATCAATAGGTAGTGGGTCATCAAGCACATTTTCAAGCCTAGACAAGTTGTCAGCTACAGGGTTCTCAGCTCCTTTTCTATCACTGATATGTAAATCTAGTTCTTGTATTAAGAGAACCCATTGAATAAGTCTAGATTTAGCCTCTTTATTTTCCATAAGATATTTAATAGAAGCATGATCGGTGTGAACAATTACTTTTGAATCAACAATATAAGATCGAAATTTATCACAAGAAAACACCACAGCTAAGAATTCTTTTTCAGTAGTAGCATAGTTTCATTGAGCATAATGAATAACATTCAGTTTCTTATCAACTCTTTGTCCTAGAACAGCACCAATAACATAATCATCACTAGCATCACATATAATTTCAAAATGCAAGTTCCAATCAGGTGGTTGAACAATAGGTGCAGAAATTAAGGCTTTATTGAGTGTTTCAAAGGCTTCTAAACAATCATCATCAAAAACAAAAGGAATATCCTTTTGCAAAAGATTCGTGAGAGGCCTAGAAATTTTAGAAAAGTCTTTGATAAATCTCCCATAGAAACCAGCATGACCTAAGAAACTACGAATACCTTTGATATCTTTAGGACATGGCATTTTCTCAATTGCATCAACCTTAGCTTTGTCCACTTCAATACCTCTTTTAGAAATTTTATGGCCCAAGACAATACTTTCATTAACCATAAAGTGGCACTTTTCCCAATTCAAGAAAAGATTTGTTTGCTCACATCTCTGCAAAACTCGGTCAAGATTTCTTAAACAATCAATAAAGACTTCCCATAAACAGAAAAGTCATCCATGAAAACCTCAAAAATCATTTCACAAAAGTCAAAGAATATAGCAGTCATACGTATTTGAAAGGTAGCATGTGCATTGCATAAACCGAAAGGCATACGTCTATGAGCATAAGTTCCAAAGGGAAAAGTAAAAGTGGTCTTTTTTATCAGGTTGAGAAACAAGTATTTGTGAAAAACCAGAATATCCATCAAGGAAGCAAAATGTGTGTGCTTAGATAATCTTTCTAGCATTTGATCAATAAAAGGCAGCGGTTAATGATCTTTTGTAGTTTCTTTGTTTAATTTTTTTAAAATCAATTACCATTCTATAGCCTGTAACAATTCTTTATGGAATAAGTTCATTCTTATCATTAGGAACAACAGTTATACCTCCTTTCTTAGGGACACAATGAACAAGACCTACCCATCAACTATAAGCTATGGGATATTTTATTCCTGCTCCCAGAAATTTTAATATTTCCGTTCTTACCACTTTTGTCATCTTTGGGTTTAACCGACATTGGTGATAAACAACGGGTTTAGCATGAGGTTCCATATTAATTTTGTGCTGACATAGAGTGGGACTAATGCCCTTTAAATCATCAAGAGTATATCCAATAATCTTTCTTCTTCATGTTCTAAAAGTTTAGCACTAATAATAACAGGATATATCTTCTTTTCATCAAGATAAGCATATTTCAAAGTGTCTGGCAATTGTTTTAATTCAAACACAGGATCACCTTTAGGTGGAGGGGGGCCTCCTAGAGTTTCAATAGGCAAATTGTGTTTAATCAGAGGATGTTGTTCAAAGAAAATCTTATCTATTTCGTTTCTTTCATGCATATGTAAATCATTTTCATGGTCTAGCAAATATTGTTCTAGTGGATTAGTAGGAGGCAGAGCAATAGAAGCAAGACCAATTAATTCATCTTTACTAGGAAATTATTTTTCATGAAGCTTTCTACTAATCATGGAAAAATTAAACTCATGAGACTCATCACCAAAACTAACACGGACAGTTTGTTTCTCACAGTCTATTCTAGCATTAACGGTGTTCAAGAAGGGTCTACAAAAGATAATGGGACAAAAGTCATCTTGTGGGGAACCAAGAACAAGAAAATCAGTAGGGTATTTTATTTTCCCACACAAGACTTCAACATCTCTAACAATCCCAATTGGTGAAATTGTGTCTCTATTAGCAAGTTTAATAGTAACATCTATGTCTTCTATCTCTGCGGGTGCTATGTCATTCATAATTTCTTGATATAAGGAATAAGGAGTAGCACTCACGTTAGCACCTATGTCACATAAACCATGATAACGGTGATCTCCTATTTTAACTGAGACAACGGGCATGCCAACAACAGGTCTATGTTTATCCTTTTTATCAGGTTTTGCAATTCTAGCAGCTTCTTCACAGAAGTGAATAACATGCCCATCTACATTTTCTTCCAAGAGATCTTTAACCATAGCAATACTAGCTTCTACTTTAATTTGTTCACCAGGTTTAGGTGTTCTAATGTAACTTTTGTTGACCACAGTCGCAACTCTAGCATGTTCCTTTATCCTAACAGGGAAAGATGGTTTGTCAATGTAAGCAGTAGGAACAACTGGATCAACATTGTAAAGTATAGTTTCTTCTTTAACTGGCACCAGTTCTCTAATTTCTTCTTTGATAGGTGGGTGATATTTAAACCACTTCTCTTCAGGGAGATCAACATGAGTAGCAAATGATGTACAAAAGGAGGCTACCATCTCAGAGTCAAGTCCATATTTAGTGCTGAACTTTTGAAAAGCATCGGTATTCATAAAAGATTTAACACAATCATACTTTAGCTTAATACCTAACTCTTTACCTTCATCGAGTTCCCAATCTTCAGAGTTGCATTTAATTCTTTTCATAATATCCCACCGGATTTCAATAGTCTTGTTCATAATGCACCAACACAAGAAGTATCAAGCATGGTTTGATCATTACAAGAAAGCCAAGCATAAAAATTCTGGATGATAATTTCTCTTGAGAGCTCATGATTGGGGCATGAATATAACATTGACTTAAGACTCCTAGAAGCTAGAGCGATGCTTTCTCCTTCACGGGGCCAAAAACTATATATTTAATTCCGATCACGATGAACTAGATGCATAGGATAATTTTTTTGATGGAACTCCAATTCCAATTGATTCCAATTCTAGGATCCAATATCATCGCATAGCCTATACCATGCCAATGCTTTTACCTTCAAATATAAAGGGAAAACCTTCTTCATAACTTCATCTCCGGGTAAACCTGCAAGCTTGAAAAATCCACAAATTTGTTCTACATATATCAAGTGCATATCAAGATGTTCGGTTCCGTCTCCTGCATAAGGATTAGCTAGCAGTTGTTCTATCATACCTGGAGGAATTTCATATTCAATATTTTCAGTAGGTGAAATAGGTTGAGGGGTAGCTAATTGTGGTTCTGGTAGAGGTGAAGATACCCCGAACGAACCCATCAAAGGATTGTTTTCCACAGTAACAAATGATAGTAAATTTCAGCACACTATATAAATGTTTCCTTACCAAAGGTGCTTCACTCCCCGGCAATGGCGCCATAAAATAGCCTTGATGACCCACAATTCTAGGGGATCAATTGTAGCTCTTTTTGATAATTAAGAGTGTTGAACCCAACGAGGAGCAGAAGGAAATGACAAGTGGTTTTTAGCAAGGTAATGTATACAAGTGCTGAAATTGTAAGTAACAGAGTAGTTTGATAGCAAGATAATTTGTAACGAGCATGTAACGGTAATAGTAGCAAAGGTTCAGCAAGGTAGCCCAATCCTTTTGAGGCAAAGGACAGGCCAAAATGGTATCTTATGATAAGCAAACCGTTCTTGACGGAACACGGGATTTTCATCTAGTCACTTTCACCATGTTGGTTTGCTTCATGTTCGCTACTTTGATAATTTGATATGTGGGTGGACCGGTGCTTAGTTGTTGTTCTTAATTGAAGAAACCTCCTACTTATGATTAACCCTACCTCAAGCATCCGCAACTACGAGAAAAGTATTAAGAATAAATACTAACCATATCATTAAACTTTTGGATCCAATCGGTCCCTTACGGAATAGTGCATAAACTGGTGTTTAAAATTATGTCACACTCGCAACCCATCACCTAATTGCTATTCCACAATGCATTCATTTAGGCCCAAATATGGGGAAGTGTCATCTATTAGATGTTCACATGACACCACTAAGGGAATCACAACATACATACTATCAAAATATCGAACACATATCAAGTTCACATGATTACTTGCAACATGATTTCTCCTATGACCTCAAGAACAAAAGTAACTAATCACAAATGATAAACATGCTCATGATTAGTGTCGGGGGACTGATCCACGAACACCTATGGGACCGGCGGGCCGAGTCCCTTTCGGTTCGGTGGGGGCGGAGGTCGCACAAAGAGCAGATCGAGGCGAAGCACACGAGCGATTTACCCAGGTTAGGGCCGCACGGATGCGTAAAACCCTACTCCTGCTTTGTGGCTTGTATTAATTTCTTGCTCGGGAGCGCGAAGTGCTACAGTACACACCAGCAGCTAACGAGACCGAGCGTGAGTGTTTTGCGAACCCCCCTCTACGTTGCACACGGGCCTCCTTTTATATGCTCAAGGGGTCACCAACAGGTGGCAACGGAGGCAAAGGGTAAAAATGGAAAGGTGCTGCGGTAGGTACAGCTACCCGCTACAGTGTATCATACCTAACCCTGACGGCAGGGGACAAGGGCATTAAATGCTCGTCTGTGTCGCCTAAACAGTGCAAAAGGGACCGTCAGGGGCGCCACCGCTCGCCACCATGGCGATCTTGTCAGCGCCGCTTGCCACCGCTCACCGCAAGCTGCATAGCCTCTCGCCACGTACACCTGGAAGGGTCCCAGAGCGACACGTTGGTGGATGTGCTGGAGCGCGGGCACAGTGGTGTCTTGCCGCGGCAAGCGCCTTGCCGCGGTTGTTGTCTTGTCGCGCCCGGGAGCTTGTCGCTCACCGGGCCTTGCCGGGACGTGCCACGCGTCGCGGCAAGTTCCTTGAGATGCCTTGGTTGGCCTTCCCGGCAAGCTCCTCTTGCCGGGGTCTTGAGATGCCTTGGTTGGCCTTCCCGGCAAGCTCCTCTTGCCGGGGTCTTGTCTCTTTGTCTTGGATACTTTGTTCTTGAATGGCTCCAAAGGAACCACGGAGGACCTTGGCGGTCACCCGGCAAGCATTGCCGCGGGATGCTGCGACTGCCCGTGCACAAGTTCGGGATACTAGGGTACCCCTACTCTAGTACACCAACAATTAGAGGGGTATTAAATAGCATATTGGATCTGAACATATAATCCTCCACCAAATAAACCATATAGCAATCAACTACGAGATGTAATCAACACTACTAGTCACCCACAAGCACCAATCTATAGTTCCGGTGACAAGATTGAACACAAGAGATGAACTAGGGTTTGAGATGAGATGGTGATGTTGAAGATGTTGATGGAGATTGCCCTCCCCAAGATGGGAGAGTTGTTGGTGATGATGAGGACGATGATTTCCCCCTTTGGGATAGAAATTCCACTGGCGGAATTGCTCCGCCGGAGGGCTGAAGTGCTCCTGCCCAAGTTCCGCCTCGAGATGGCGACGCTCCGTCCCGAAAGTACCTCCTTATTTTTCTAGGTAAAAATTACTTATATACCAGAAGATGGGCACCGGAGGTGGGCCTCGGTGAGCACAACCGCCCAGGGCGCGCCTGGGCTCCCTAGCGCGCCCAGGTGGGTTGTGCCCACCTGGTGGGCCCCCTCTGGTACTTATTTGCTCCAATATTGTTCATATATTCCATAAAAATTCTCCGCAAAGTTTCAGCTTGTTTGGAGTTGTGCAGAATAGGTGGCCTGACATAGCTTTTCCAGGTCCAGATTTCCAGTTGCCGAAATTCTCCCTCTTTGTGTATACCTTGCATATTATGAGAGAGAAGGAATTATAATTACTCCAGAAAGAATTATTATGGATAAAAACATCATAAATAACAGTAGAAAAACATGATGGAAAATGGACATATCAGGCGCGCCTTCCTATGCGAGAGGGGAAGACGCCCCGTCAGTGGGCGCAGAGCTTGAGGCAGCGCCACCAGATGCACCCCCCTCCAAAGGCCCTTGGAGAAGCAGCAGCTTCCTCTTCTGGGGGACGGCCTCAGGAGGGTAGATAGCACCCTCGTCATCTGGGTCCTCGAACGCCCAGCCTAGTAGGCACGCTCGATGGAGCACACCGCGTGATTTTCCTCATAGGCGACCGTGATGATGCCGCAGCTTCCTGGCATCTTGAGGACGTTGTAGCCATGGTGGGTCACAACCATGAACTTGGCATGGGTCTGGTACCCAAGGATGGCATTGTATGGGAGGAAAATGTTGGCAATGTCGAAGTCGATGAGCTCGGTGCGGTAGTTGTCGCGCTTGCCGAATGTGACAGGGAGGCAGACCTGCCCTATCGGGGTGGTGGAGTCATCGGTCACTCCTGAGAAGGGCTTGGTAGGATAAAGATGGTTGTAGGGCACCTGGAGTCGGTCGAACATCTCAATGGAGAGGACATTGAGCCCCGCACCACCATTGATGAGTGTCTTGGTGACGAGCACGTTGCTGATGATGGCTGAGCAAAGCATCGGGAGGGCGCCAGCTGTGGCCGCACACTTGAATTGGTCGGAGGATTCGAAGGTGATGGCGTACTTGGACCACCCGAGCTTGGGGAGGGCCGCATTCACCTCGCGTGTGAACTTCTTGAAGATGCGATTGGAGGCTGGGGTCTGAGCACTGCCTAGGATGCAAGCGATGGCACGAGGCTCCAGGAAGCCCCTAGCCCCCTCATCCTGGTGGTGTTCAGCATTCCTTCTTGGTGGTGGCGGCAGTAGGGGAAAGCCAGCATTGCCCTTAGGGCGGTCCTCATGAGGTTGATCATGCCAGACTCCCTTGCAGGGCTGGCCCTGCCAGTTGTCTTCACGGTGCTGGTCGCGCCACTCCTGGCGGGGGTCGCGGCCGTCCCAGCATCCTCCGCCTCGGCCTCCTCCGCGGTCGTAGCCTCGATCGTTGCACTTGGGGCGACAACCGAGGCACCCGTCACAGATGGCCCTGAGCTCCTGGTAGTTGTTGCTGTTGTGGCTGTGCACATTGTGGAAGACGCAGAACGGGCGGCTGCCCTTGGACAATTCTCAGTGGTCGAATTCGCGCTTCATTTCTGGTCCGGCCTCAAGCACGGACGGCCCCTTATGCTTCACGTCCTTGGCCTTGGTCTTCTTTTCTTCTGGGCCAGCTTCAGGGAGCTCGAGGAGGGAGAGGCGTCCCTCCTCAGCTCTTGCGCACTTGGTTGCCATGTTAAACATCTCCAGAGCCATGCACAGGTCCTCGTGGATGGCGAGCTCCTCCTTCATCTTCACATCGCGGACGCCATCGGTGAATGCTGAGATGATGGCTTCATTCGACAGATTGTGGATCTTGAGGCGAACACTGTTGAAGCACTGGATGTACGTTTGCAAGGTCTCTCCTGGCTGCTTCTTGAGGCGCCGCAGGTCACCCGCGGCCGGCGGGCGGTCACGAGTGCCCTGGAAGTTGGTGATGAAACGCTCTCGCATCTCGTCCCATGAGGAAATTGATCTGACGGGGATGTTGAGGAGCCATGAGTGCGCACCATCTTTGAGGGCCATGGGAAACCAGTTCGGCATAACCTTCTCATCGCTGCTGGCCGCGTCGATGCTCAGCTCGTAGAGCTGCAGGAACTTAGCAGGGTCAGGGGTGCCGTCGTTGCATGGAGGCAGGTCGGGCTTGAACTTCCTTGGCCAGACGACGTTGTGCAGCTCCGGGGTGAACACGTGGCATCCGGCCGTGGTCACGGAAGCCCGCCGTAGAGGTGGAGCCTCGTATTGGTGCTCGCGTGCCGCCACCGCAGGCGGCACATGGTCTTGACGTGGCGGTGCGGGGAGCGCACGCGCATCTCCTTGCGGCCGCGGCACCACCTGACAGCTTGTTTCATCACGAGCGGGTGCCCTACGTTGTAGATCATGCCGAGGGGCCTCCTGCTTTGGCTCGATGATGACATCCTGCATGGGAAGTGGAGGAGGTGCTATGTGAGCTACGTCACCCGTGGCAGGCGGTGGGTGAGGCAGCAAGCGAGATGGTGCAGGATACTCTCCAGCGGCGCTGATGAGCTCGGCGATGCGGTCTAGCCAGTCCTCATAGAGGTTGTCGACCGAGTGGTAGCGCAGAAGGTCACGTGCCATGAGCAGCACGGCATGCGCGTTCGCTGGGCCACGATGAGCATGGGAAGACGAGGCAGCCGGAGTCAGTGACGGGGTGGCGGTGCGGCCATCTCGCCTCACAAAAGGCTGCAGCGATGAAGCCTGCTGCTTGTGGCCCGCGGGGCCGGTGGCGGCGTTCGCCACCGGGGACAGGGGAAGGCGAGGGCAGCCATCTCCCGTCGGGGCCGTCTGAGTGACGCGGGCGGTGAGGGTGGTCCGGCGCTCAGCACGAGCTCGACGAGCGTCAGCCATGGGAGTGGTGGAGCGGTAGCGAATCATCTGGCGGAAGATAGGCTCCGACGCACACCTACTTGGCACGCCAAATGTCGGATTTTGGGTTCCATAGACCCTTGAGATGTTCAAACTCTACATGTGGTTGTATGAATACCTTCCTCCCCTCTTTACCATACAGTTGGTTTGAGAGGTAATCATCAGTGACCTGCTTTGGAAAGGCCTGAAAAGAAGGATGTGCATAAATATCTTATCTATATTGGAAATGGGGCAAAGGAATAAAAAAGGTAATGTATAATAGTTAGTACCAGCCTGTAGTGAACTGATGTCTTCTTCATTGTGCAGACAAAGGTCTTATTGTTTTTTGTCGCTAATTTCTTTATCCTAACAATATTTCTGAGTTTCTTGACTTGACTGATATTCATGGACAACTCATTTTCCCAAATGCAAAAGGGTCTAACAGTGGGTCAAAACCTCTGACAGCGGGACCTACATGTTCAAGACCAAATTGTTAAAAACCTAAATATTAGAATGGTTCCTGCAATTGCACAATAATGTGCTATTAGACAATGGACCATGCACGTGCTAACCATGATTGTAAACCTCAGTGCTTCCCATTGTTTCCCTGCAACACATATAAGGTAGTTAGTCATCAGGTTAAGTAAGGGTTCGCATGCTATTAGTAAAATATGTTGATGAAAAATAAGCACATTGCAGATTCATCAGATTAATTCAAGCCACATGGAAAACCCATCTATCCAAACCAAGCATGATTAAGACCTAGGAAATATAGCACTTGTATATGTTTCTCATGTATTAAGCGCAGCGAAATTCGATTTATTCCTCACATGCACAATAATACAAAATTCGACCCACAACAATTGGACATCACATTGCAGAATTGAACCAAGCGGTTAACTAAACACCACAACAAATGAACCAAAATTAACTAAGCACCACATTGCACAATATAACATACTCCTAATAGAAGATCAGACATTAACCAAATAGTCAACTACAGCCAATTGTAGCAATTGTATCTGTTTCTCATGTATTTACTACAGCCAAATTCAATATATTCCTCACATGGTATACAATAATAGAATGCACCCACAACTATTGAACATCGTATTGCAGAATTGAACCAAACAGTTAACTAAACACCACAACAAAAATGAACCAAACGTTAACTGAGCACCACACTGCACAATGTATAACCAAACAAAGAATGCTTGACAACTTGGAAATATAGCAATTGTATTCGTTTCTCATGTATTTTGTAAAGATAAATTTGATTCATTTCTCACATGGAAGACAATAAAAAATTGCAGCCTGAAGAATTGAACATCACATTTGCAGAATTGAACCAAACAGTTAACTGAAGACGACAACTAATTAACAAAACAGTTAATAAGTGAGCACCACACTGCACGACATATAGAACATTTACGCTAGAGCAACAGATAGCATGGTAAGATTAGATAGCACAATTCACTAGAATTTGTGAAGGAAAGGCAGGAGTAACACACGCAATGGGTAAACCGAGCATGCTTAACCGGCATAGCTAGCAAATGGCAAGGTGCTCATTCAAGATCTGGGGGTCGACACGAATGGCAGCCATCGCGACCTCATCTGCGCATGCGGCCGAGATTTGCTCCTCCGCTATCAAATGCTCCATGAGGTCCTGGCTATACTGCGTGCACCATGGCTTAGGCCGGTGCTTATTTGGTGGAAGGTGTCACACTCGCACCGGCGGTCGGGGCATGTGGGATGTGGAAGGAGGAGGAGGATGGGGGTCGGGTGTGGATTACCTGCCTGGATAGGCGAGGCCGAGCAGCGTGAAGGAGGGTCGCCGGTGAGGAGGCGGCGGCGCTGCAAGCAAGGAGTGAAGGTTTCTACTTGGAAAGGAAGGCGAAAACAGTGGAAATGTGGCTTTTGGTAAGGGGGAGGGGGCAGGGAGGTAGATATTTCTGTGGAATCCAAAAATTTGGAATTGCTTTAGCCAAAAAACTGGCGCGCAAAAGGTCATTAGGCATGGTCCCTTATTCAGGCACGGTCTGAAGATATTTTGTGCTGCAACTCACACGGTTGGTTATAATAAATTATGTGGGATCTACTTGATTTTTCATCTTGATTTGAATTACATAATGGGATCACAACGGCCATGGACGGTGTTTCAATTGCTAGAACTTTTATCTGCAGTGAACATGCAACTATAGGTGTGTCGTCAAAAAAATGGAATTTTCGGGGTTCGTTCGGACATTTTTATACATAAGCTGGGTTTTCCAGGCATTTTATGTGCACAATTCAAATTTGAACTATATGCACATTCTCTAGTGCATATAAACTGGTTGAAAAATCAAATATGTGTCCTTGGGTGCATGCTTAAGTCCCATGCAAGAAATGGGAATGAATTTCAAACACCCTGCCACCGTCACTCAGCCGCAAACATTGAGATACTTGGTTTTTAAATTCTAGTAAATCCAAAACTCGTCTAAAATAAATGAAACTTGGCATGCTATCATGGAGCGGCATCAGGATGCCGTGGTAAAAAATTTGTCCCGGACAGGTTTTGGTACAAGCTTCTCACAAACCAAAGCTTCTCACGACAAGCGTGATGGTTTCGGTAGGGAACGTGCCACCTTTGGTGACGAAATGATATATGTTGCCTCTTATTTCTTTCAAAAAAATTTGAGTGTCAACATAGAACAACAAGATTGTTGTGTTCAATTTTGGAGATTTTCGGGGTTTGTTTGGACATTTTTATACATTAACTGGGTTTTCCAGGTATTTTATGTGCATAATTCAAATTTGAACTACATGCACATTCTCAAGTGCATATAAAATGGTTGAAAAATCAAATATGTGTCCTTGGGTGCATTGTTAGGTCCCATGCAAGAAATGGAAATGAATTTCAAACACTCTGCCACCGTCACTCGGCCATAAACATTGAGATACCTGGTTTTAAATTCCGGTAAATCCAAAACTCGTCTGAAATTCATGAAACATGGCATGCTATCATGGAGCAGCATCAACATGCCATGGTAAAGAATTTGTCCCATTTGGGGCAGGTTTGGGTATAAGCTTCTCACAAACCAGAGCTTCTCACAATAAGCATGATGGTTTCGGTAGGGAACGTGCCACCTTTGGGGACGAAACGATATCCGTTGCCTCTTATTGTTTTCAAAACCTTTCGAGTGTCGACATAAAACAACAAGAGTGCACTACCGCAAGATGCTGCTAACGTGACACTACGATCAGAGACCCTTCAATGAAACTGTATGCGATGCCATAGTCACAAACAGTGGTGTAAAAAAACCGTCAAAAAAGGTGTGAAACATTTGCGATGGAGGATGCATCGAACACGTTTCAGATTTTAGTTGTATGTGTGATGCAGGGCATACAGTTCAGCTCAGTTAACTGTTTGCGATGAGGAGGAACAAAAGAAACGGGCAGCCAGATGAAGGTGTGTGCGATGTACAACATACGGTTCACTCGGATGAACTGTTTGTGATTAGGGAACACAAAAGAAACGGGCAGCCAGATGAAGGTGTGTGCGATATACGGCATGTGGTTCACTTGGATGAACTGTTTGCGTTGAGGCAAGAGAACAAAAATGGTTCAATATAACAAGATGTTTGTGATACTCCACAAATAGGTCTGTAATCAGAAATGTGTGCGAATACTGATAATAACAGAAACGGTACCCTAGTGTGTCTTTGTTCATCTGATCATCATCTCCTTCTTGTGCTAGCTCGATGTTATTTCTATGCTAAGTTTCCATTAATTGATGGCGTTTTATGAACACGCCACCGGTTCCTGCCATTTCCTCACCTGTTTCTCTCCACCTAGCGATATTGTGCATAGGCGGCACGCGGTGAACCGAGGCGACAAGCGCAGCCTGTAGCACATCCACCTTTTCCAAGCATGCCAACCCACCAAAGCACCGCCTCTTCCATCAAACTCGTCGACGAGGAAAACGAGCAGGTGTCACGGCCCGTCGAGGCCGCAGCGCTCTCCAGCAATGCGATGGACGACGCCGTGATGCACGTCATCGCCAGGGTTGAGCAGACCTTTGGCGCATGGCGCTTGAGCGCCGCGGATCAAGATAGGCATGTCAATGCCGACGAGCTGCAGCTCGTCGCACAACATGATCGATGGCGCGCCACAGAGCAAGCTAGGCTCGTCCGCGCCGATAGGCTGCGGCTCTCCACACGGCGAGGCCATTGGAGCGCCGTAGAGCGAGAGCCACGATGCACTGCACAGCAAGAGCGGATCCATCGATGCTTGCCTGCTGTCGACACGGCGTCGCAGCTGGGTACACGTCTGGTCAGTACCCCCATTCCTCGCTAGGAGTGGGTGGAGGCCCTCAGCGTCGTAGTTGCACGAGAGGTCGGCCATGCCGTTCTCATGGGTGTCGTTGTTCGCCTTGTCCGCAGCCCACTGGATGCCAACGCGTTGGTCCATTGGCTCGACCACCTCCTTGGCACAGGTGTCCACCTAGGCGCAGTAGAGGACCATGGCTTTCGCATCCTCGTGATGGTGATCTCCGATGAAATAGACAACTTGGAGCTCGAGATCGCGTTCCAGATGTACCGCGAGCGTGTCGATCGCTTGGACGAATGCCTGCATGAGTTCAAGCAGAGCCAAGAGCTACCGTAGGAAAGGGCTACTGGTCATGGTCTCATGGACGCATTTTATTTTGAAAAGTCATTTTGACGTGGATAGCTATGTATTCACAGCAATCATAGTATTGCTCTGTTTCAATGTGTGTACTCTGTTCTCCATTCTTATATGTTCTGTTTCAATGTGTGTATATACGCTTTCCATTCTGTATATGTGGATGATAACAGCTAGATTGAAATTAGTATACAAAAACAGATAGAAAATGGAATTCATAATATATATATATGTATATTAAATACTCCACCTCCTCCGCCTCGTAGCGCTTGACTTACCGATCTGCCACTTGCTGGCTGACGCGCGCGACCGATCTTGCCATTTCGTTGGGCGCCCACTGGAGCTTCTCGTTGGTGGCATGCTGGATCTTATTGGCCCACCTCCACGCAGCGACGAGGCGCCCAGCGCCTGTGACCTTCCTCACGAAGTACCCGTCTTCGTACACCTCCTCGGCACGACAACGCGCCCGGCCCCAAAGGTCCACTGCCTCCTTTTTCTAGGCGGCATCACGGGCTTCACAGGCCGCCTGGTACCTGGCTTCCTCCTCCGCCATCTCCTTCTTGAACGCCACTTGCCTGGCTTTCTCAGCCGGCGGTAGCGACTTCCACAAACAAAGATTGTACTGGCCCCAAAACCAATCCAAAGTTGGGGGTTTGGCGCAACCTCATTAGGCGGCGCGTAGGGGTCCTCATCCCTGCTTATAGCGTGAGCGTCCTCGGGGGATGGCGACTCCTCATCGGCGTGTGGGCAGACCGGCAGCGCCATGGCAGATATTTGAGAGAGAGAGAGAGAGAGACAGACATACAGAGAGAGAGGGCAAGCGAGGGGAGGATGTAGATGAGAATGCAGGCAGGACGACATGAGCAAGGTTGTATTTATTGGCGGCCAGAATATAGATCGACGGGGACAGCACAAACGCCGATCGCCAGAATTTATGAGTACTGTAGTTTGAATTACACATGATTCCCGCAGCAAAATCCGTGTGGGAACATCATAGCCAAAATCCGTGTGTGAACATAATAGCTGACGGTTTCCAATGCAGACCCGTGTCTTATTAATGATCCCTGCCATTCACCTACCAAACCTCGAGCCGTGAGATAGACTCCCAATCGTGTGGGGGCCGGTTGTCTTGCCAGATCTTTACATTTTCTTTTTTGAACACCAGATATTTACATCATCTGATGATTTTTTAACTCGCACACAAGTACAAAAAAATATGATTTTTCAAACCGTTATGGTTAGGCGTTGCATGTAGATGTAGTTCAAATTTGAATTACGGTCATTAAATGGTTAGAAAATCACTTGTAGTTCAAATTTGAATTACGGTCATTAAATGGTTAGAAAATTACTAAAAATGTCTTTAAAAGGTCAAATGACCTCTGAAATTTTCTGATTTTCACAAGACAGTTGTATTAGTGCATGTTAAATGTAGAAAAAAAATTGAAGGCCGTAAGAGGAAGCTATCTCCTGTTCGTCATCCGATATACATTGTTCCCTCTCGGGACCACGAACCTTCTAGTAAGTTGCTCCGGTTTGTGAGGGGTGTGTGTCCAAACTTTCGTCAAACAGGCCAATTTTTTACCACATTATCTTGGTGGCATGACATGAAATCAAGCAAGGTTTCATGCTTTTCAGATCATTTTTTTAATTTTTTGGAATTAAAATGCCATGCTACTCCATGCATGTGTGCCTATGACTTGAGACCAATATGTTTGAAAATTCCATCTAATTTACTGCACATGGAATTAACTCGCACACAAGTACACAAAAATATGATTTTTCAAACCGTTATGGTTAGGCGTTGCATGTAGATGTAGTCCAAATTTGAATTACGGTCATTAAATGGTTAGAAAATCACTTGAATGTCTTCAAAATGTCAAATGACCCCTGAAATTATCATAAATTTCAGATGACAGTTGTATTAGTGCATGTTAGACGTAGAAAAAAATTTGAAGGCCGTAAGAGGAATCTATCTCCCATTCGTCATCAAACATGCATTGTTCCATCTTGGAACAACGAACCTTCTAGTGAGTTGCTCTGGTTTGTGAAGGGTGTGTGTCGAAACTTTCGTCAAACAGGTTGTCGGTGTTGTAGGAACGGGGGTCCCCAGACTTGGCTACCTGCGGCCCATAGCGTGGCGCTGCAAGAGGGCCCGTACGGCCCATCTTCACCAACAAGCTTTCAAGACCCTCGTGAGGGGCCAAGCCTCGAGAGGCAGACAACACAAGACCTCCTCAGGAGCGGCCTCACCAGGAAGGCCAGGCAAACCTCACGAGGTTCCGATGACGTGAGCCATGACGACGAAGGCCAGGCGGGCGCCAGCGCGCACAGTTTCCTTGTTTCCTCTTTGGCGCTAAGGAAGCATGTGCATGCATGGAGTGCCGAGGCATCAAGCAAAGGTTTCCATATCGGTGCAACGAGACCAAGAACAGCAGGACGGCAAGACGGAGGTCACCATGGAGCCCTAGGCGGCGTCACCACTAGAGCCTTTTGCTAGCGAAGACTGCTTTTGTCAGTATAAGCTATACTAGCTGTCCCCTTTCAAATTGGCCGTTATTGGCTCCCTTCCCGCTCAATATTTGGGGAGAGGACTAGGGCCTCTATTAATAGGACCAAGCCACCACCGTAACTAGGGGAGAGGGGGATCGATCAGAACAACCACAAGTCCACCAAGCACAAGAACACCTCTCCTAAGGAGGTTGTTCTTCCCATTGTACTCTTCATCCTTAGCCCAAGAGGCAATCCACCACACCACACTGGAGTAGGGTATTACACCACAACGGTGGCCTGAACCATTATAAATCTTGTGTCCTTTGTGTTGCGAGTTCGTTGAGTTAGCCCTTGAGATCTTAGCGAAGCTTGGACGTGGATCGGCAGGGGAAGATCTTTGCACGCACCCCAGTGTTCGAACCTTGAGGGTTTTGCCGGAACCCGTGATCCAACATAGGCCAATTTTTTGAACACATCATATTTGTGGCATGACATTAAATCAACCAAGGTTTCATTTTTTATGACCATTTTTTAATTTTTGTAATTAAAATGCCATGTCACTCCATGCATACGTATGCATGTGTCCATGTCGTGAGACCAATATGTTTCAAAATTCCTTCTAATTTACTGCACATGTAATTAACTTGCACACAAGTACACAGTATGAATTTTCAAACCGTTTTGGTTAGGCATTGCATGTAGACGTAGTTCAAATTTGAATTACGGTCATTAAATGGCTAGAAAATCACTTAAATTTTTTAAAAGGTCAAA
The DNA here is from genome assembly GCF_003073215.2 of Triticum urartu. Lineage (NCBI taxonomy): Eukaryota > Viridiplantae > Streptophyta > Magnoliopsida > Poales > Poaceae > Triticum > Triticum urartu. Next base: position 206,813,473 of record NC_053025.1, on the reverse strand, counting down.
TGACCCCTAGAATTTTCAAAAATTTCACATTACAGTTCTAGTAGTGCACGTTATACGTAGAAAAAAAAGAAGGCCGTAAGAGGAAGCTATCTCCCGTTCGTCATCAAACATGCATTGTTCCCTCTCGGAACCACGAGCCTTCTAGTGAGTTGCTCCGGTTTGTGAGGGGTGTGTGTCCAAACTTTCGTCAAACAAGCCAATTTTTTACCACATCATCTTCGTGGCATGACATTACATCAACCAAGGTTTCATGTGTTTCTGATTTTTTTAATTTTTTGGAATTAAAATGCCATGTCACTCCATGCTTAATTGTGTCATAGCCTTGAGACCAATATGTTTGAAAATTCCATCCAATTTAGTACACATGGAATTAAATCGCACATAAGTACACAAAATATGAGTTTTCAAACCGTTACGGTTAGTTGTTGCATTTACATGTAGTTCAAATTTCAATTATACTCATTAAATGGCTAGAAAATCACTTAAATGTCTTAAAAGGTCAAATGACCCCTGAAATTTTCGAAAATTTGACATGATAGTTGTATTAGTACTACAAAATTTCTCGTATATTTAAAACACCATCCGTTACCACTGTACTCCAAATTCGTCTTTCACAGCTAATAAAAAATATCTACAACATGCTGAAGGTGCATGTTGAAGAAGTCGCTCCTCACGAGCCGCTTGGGTCCTGAACCTCGGGATGCTCTAGAGGCCCAGGAGGCTCATGAAGAACCGTCGCCATTTCTGCCAGGACCGCGTGGTGCCTGGCCTCCTGAGCCGCCACGATGCTCCGCAGGTGGCGCTGGAAGGTAACAACCGCATTCGGCAGGCCAAAAGGCATGTGAATGTAGCTGTGAGGGGGGCCTCACAATGACCAACGCTCCTGGGATGGTCAGAAGCGCTCCTGGGATGCGGCCCTGCTGAGCCCTGGAATGTTGACACAGACGCGGAACTCATTGTCCTCGCCAGGAGAACGAGTCGCGCTAGGCGGTGGGTGGCGGTCGCCGCGCATGGCTCTTGCCTCTTGAAGCTCCTAAGTCGCCTTGGTGATGAACTCCTAAGCACCTGGCACCCTGTTCCTTGCGCCCTCATGAGGGAAGCGTGCCATGAGGCATGCCTCCATGTGGTGCTCAAGCACCTCCCTCATGACATTGGCTAAGTCATAGGCCCTCCAGAAGAGAGCCCCGGGCCCAGCCTGAGGAGGGCGTCGGGAGTGCCTTCAATGCGCAAGAGGGAGGCGCCCCGTCCGTGGGCGCAGGTCCTGAGGTGGTGCCACTGGAGACACTGCTCTCCTGAGGCTCTTGGCGGAGCAGCTACTTCTTCTTCTTGGGGACAACCTCAGGAGGGTAGATAGTGCCCTTGTTGTCTGGGTCCTTGACTATAGGAATCTGGTAGGCGCGCTCAAGAGAGTACACCGCATCCTTCTCCTCACAGGCGATCATGATGATGTCGCGGTTCCCTGGCATCTTGAGGAAATTGTAACCATGATGAGTCACCACCATAAACATGGCCCGGGCTAGATATCCAAGGGTGGCATTGTACGGAAGGCGGATATGGGTGACGTTAAAGTCGATGAGTTCGGTGCGGAAGTTGTCACGCTGGCCGAAGGTGACAGGGAGGCGGATCTACCCTATCAGGGTGGTGGAGCCATCGGTCACTCCTAAGAAAGGCTTGGTGGGCTGCAGCTGATCATAGGGCACTTGGACGCGGTCGAACGTCTTGATGGAAAGAACATTGAGCCCTGCGCCGCCCTCGATGAGGGTCTTGGTGACGAGGACATTGCTGATGATGGGCGAGCAAAGCATCAGGAGCGCGCCAGCAGTTACCATGCACCTGAGCTGGTCGGATGAGCTGAAGGTGATGGTGCACTTGGACCACCTAGTTGGGCACGTGGCCTCGAGCCTGGGAAAGGCCGCGTTCACCTCATGGGCGAACTACTTGAAGATGCATTGAGAGGCTGAGGCCTGAGCGCCGCCCAGGATGCAGGCGATGGCACGAGGCTCCTGGAAGCACCCAGCCCCTCGTCTTGGTGGTGGTCTCCGTTCCTTCTTGGTGGCGATGGCAGTGGAGGGTGTCGGCGTCCTGGGAATGGGGGTACCTAGACTTGCCTGCCTGCGACCCACGGCGTGGCTCATCCAGCGGCCTGGTATGGCCCATCTTCATCAGCAACCACTCAAGACCCTCGCAAGAGGCCAAGCCTCGTGAGACGGACGATGCCAAGACCTCCTAGTGGTAGCCTCCCTAGCCTGGCTCCCGAGGAGAAGAGCTATCTATGCAAGCGGCACATCACGAGGTTCACATGACGTGAGCCATACGACCAAGGCCACGCGGGCGCCTGCAGGCGCAGAGTACTCGTTTCCTCTTTGGTGCTAAAGGGGCAAGCATAGGCGAGGAGTCCCGAGGCGTCAGGCAAACGTTTGCATATTGGTGCAACAAGACCAAGACCAGCAGGGTGGCAGGACGGAGGTCACCGCGGAGCCCAAAGCTACATCACCACCAGAGCCTTTGGCTGGCGAAGGCCGCCTTTTGTTAGGATAAATTGTACTAGTTGTCCCCCTTCCAAATTGGCCATTGTGGGATCCTTTCCCTCCTAAACATTTGGGAAGAGGACTAGCCACCATCATAGAAAGAGGAGGATCGGCTCATCTTGGATCGGATCCAGTCCACCAAGGCCATCTCACCAGCTCATTGAGCTCAAGAACACCTCTCCTCAGGAGGCTATTCGCCCACTGTACTTGTTCTTCCTCAACCCACGAGGCAATCCACCAGACCACACTGGAGTAGGGTATTACACCACAATGGTGGCCCGAACCAGTATAAACACTCGTGTCACTTGTTCCTTCTGTTCGGCGAGCTGGGCCTAAAGATCGTTGCGAGAGTAAGCGAGAGCGAGAAAGAGAGAGAGAGAGAGAGATCTTCATGCGCACCCCAATGTTCGAACCTCAAGGGTTTGCCGAAACCCACGATCCAACATTTGGCGCGCCAGGTAGCGGTGCGCTGAAGCGTTTCTCCCGTCATTCGACCCATCGACGCCCCGATGCTCTAATGTTTGGCGACCCAAGGTCCAACGCCGTTCAATCGGCTGCTTGGCCCGTCCGGGTGGCACCGTCCGCCCAGGGAGACCTCAACTCTACACTCCAGATGGCCCACGCTCTGCCAAGCGCCGCGGGACGCGGGCGGCGCGGATCGATGCCTTCCACCCTCACACTACGACGCACGCGGACCGCTGCAAGATCCTCAAGATACGCAGCGATGATGGCGCCGCGCACCAGATGTGAACAGGCGAACGTGCGAGCTGCGCTCGTGGTGGCGCGGGAGCTGCTGCAGTGCCGACTGATGCAGAGCGGTCGCGACGCGTTGCTGGAACGCGTCGCTGAGCTGTTGGACGCTACATCCAGGGGTATGCCGCCTTTCTGCTCCCTACTTACATCTCAAGTTGTGGCCAGATCACACGACGGGCCTCGTCGCGCCCGCATGCTCCCAGGTGCACCAAGAGGGCTCTCCAGCGCATGCACGACCAACGGTGCCAGACATCCAGCCGCGCCTTTGCCTCCACTGGGTGGCGTAGGTGCGGCCGTTCCTCCTCAAGGTTCCAATAGGGTGCCACCCTACAGCCACCAGGGGTGCGCCGGGCTCAGCGGCACGGGGCGCAGGGCGTCCCGGCGGAGGTTCCGGAGAGGCAGCTCAGGAAGCCTATGTGCCCCGCATGGTGGATCGAGAGTACATGGTAGAGGATGACCCCTGCATGTTCCTCGAGACAGGCTGGGAAGAAGAGATGTTGGACGTCGAGGCCTTCCATGAACCGCCCAGGAGCCTCGCCGACCCTGCCAAAGACAACAACCGCAGGGTACAAGTGATTTCTCAGGAGCAGGCTTACGCTAACCATGGGTCGCAGGTGGACCAGGCCGCAACGGCGGACGGCGACCCCAGCGCGGTAGCCCCACTCCAACCAGGGGTAGCGCACTAGGGGATGCATGGGAGGGGCCCGGAGCAAGGTCCTCCCTCATGTCGCGCGGGGCAAGGCATAGCCCGGAGGAGGGTCCTCTCTTGGGGAGGCGCAAGCGAGCCCATCCCCGTGCAGAGGGCCCATGGTCGCCGAGGGTGCCGCTAGCGTCCCCTTTGCCCCTTGGCATCATCCTGGTTTCGGGATGCCCCAACGGTGGTCGAGGGTTGCGCAGGGTGGGGCCCTCCTCTGGCGATGTGAAGCAAGGCTCACGCCTCTGAAGGTCTCCGCCCGTGACACTCTCATGTAATAATGAGTGGGCTGTACACGCCCCGGAGTCTTCGGAGAGCCGTCGTAGGGCATCGGGGGCTCCCACCACGTCCTAGTGGAAGCACCATGCTGAGCGCTGGCCGTCGACACTGTCCCCCAATGACTATGCTCACGGCCAGTGAAAGCACTTAGCTCCGCGCTGGTGGGAAGACAAGAAGACTACCTAGGTGCCGGACGCGACCATTTGCTTTTAACCCCTTTTCTGTAGCTCGATTTGCCGCCTTTTGGATTTGAACTTGAAGTCGTATTTTCATTGGCAAGCATGGGGGGCATCTTTTCTCGTTGATGTTGATTTCTTGAGTTTTCTGGCTCCGTGCCTTGTTTTGAGGCCCTCGCCTGCTGCCCCTCCCTTATGAGCACCTTGCGAGCAGGGGCTGGGCGTGGTATGTGCGCACATCTCGCCGTGATCTAATGCCCATTTCTCGCGAGGCCCTCTCGGGCGGACTAGTAGGCTCCTCAGAATCCCGAAACCTCACGAGCCCACGGAGGACTCCCCTCGGGAGAAATGCACATCGACAACTACAAGACCAGTCTGAGGCCTGCCTAGACTGAGGTAAGTCACATCAGCAAGCCCGCGGAAGAGCTTGTGGGCTTGCAAAGGCATGTTTTAAGTATGGCGTAAGGAATAAGACAGTAGTCTAATTACATGAGGCGCTCCCCCTCTTCAAAATGCTCTTACACCTTCAAGGGCCGTGCCCAAGCTTTTGCGCGCAGGTTCAAAACAAATGAGCTTGGGCTCAATCGGACATGTCGCTCGCTGCACCTTCCAAGTCACTCCCGGACACGCTGTCGGCACCGTCGCTTGCATCATCTTCACAGTCATCAACCGCGCCGCCTTCATCTGCCACGACCACCACCGCATCATCCTCAGAAGTGAAAGCCCTGACCAGAGCATCCACATTATCATCCACCCAACGTGCCAGGTTGTCCCGGATGGCTCCGGGCACTAGGCCATGGCGGCGTCGAAGATGAGGTGGGGATCGATGGTCTGAAGATGACTAAGTACATGGGAAAATGCGTGCCCAAGGAGTCCTCGGCTCTTTTCATCCACAAGCTCGCGAGCCCTCTCAGCCCGGTCCTCCAGGCGCATCACGACGTCGGTGAAGAAGCAGAGATGGCTGGCATAGTCCTCTACATGGGGGTGAGGGCATGTTCATCGCAGATGGTACCCAACGCCTAGTTGGCCCTCAGCCTGAGAGCCCGGAGTATGGGAGTGTGCTCGCGCAGCAACGTCTGGTGGCAAAGTGCTTCCTCCTCGCTCTGCTGCACGTGGGACTCGACATCGGCCACTCGCCACTGGAGCTGGAGCAGTTCGGCGCGGGCGGAGGCCAACTCGGCCTGGACGGAGATCAGGGCCGCTGCAGTGGCCTTCTCGCGTCGTTTCGCTTCATACAACCTCGACCTGAGGGCGGTGGTTCTGCCCTCACCTTCGGCTTCCACGAGCTTCATCTTCAGGCCATATCTGCTGGCGAGATCTGCTCGAGCCTTCGCCACCCTACGATCGATCTCCTCCTGGATCCTAGCTTCGCGCGCACTGGTGGCGTCCTCCACTTGGGAAACCTGGCCCTCCCTCATCTCTAGCCATTCGAGCTCGAGGCCGCGCTCTATGGCCTCCAGCATCAGCGCCTCCTCGCACTTCAAGATCTCTTGCTCGTCGGAAGATGTCTGCTTCATCGATGCCAAGGAAGCCCTGCGCGCCTCAACCTGCTGCTCCAAGGAGGGGTTCAGAGCCCAGACCTCCCCTTCGCATTTCTCTACGACTGCGCGGCGGTGGCCAGCCTCCCTGGCTTCCTCCAAGGCTCATGCGCTATCCTCACACCAGGTGGCAAGGGATGCCTCGGTCTTCGCATTGGGGCGCTCGCGCTGGAGACACCCGAAGTCGATGGCCACCTTCAACTGATACCATTCGTCCGCGAGCCGAAGGCCTTCGGTTTCATGGCGGGCGTCAACATCCACAAGCTCTTCTCCGAACTGGCTCAGCGCGCCCATCGCCTCCTGGAAGAGCTTGTGGCGGACTACTCCGCGCTCGCGTGCAAGCTCGAACGCGCGGCCGAGTCCGTCCTTCGTGCCAAGATGTGTTGGAGAAGTTCAAAGTGGCTCGCCCGCTCCCAGCAGGGGGCTAGAGGCCGGTGCCTTTCCGGCCGCCCTCCATTCCTCGTCGGTCAGTCATGAGGCCAGGGCCGAGGTCGCCCAGCTGCAAGGAAGCACCATTGGTGGGGCCCTCGGCACACTCCCCGCACCCGAGGCCGAACCGCGAAGGAGGGACGACAAGAGCGCGGGGTCAAGACGCCAGGCTGGCGCATCCGCCATCCCAGCAGGCCTCGCGCCGCGCATGGCACGTTGACTTGAGGAACTCAGGGTCAGCAGAGAGCCTGAAGCAGGCGAGGGTTCTTTCTCGGGAGACTTCATCGCCCTGGAGGAAGGGATCCTGAAGAACTATGGTCACGAGGAGAAGCAACGCTCAATAAATTACAAAGATAAGGTACTCACTCGTCAATAGCAATAAACTTCCTCTGCTTCAATGGCAGGAAGGCGTCACCACTTCAGCTTGGAGACCCCTTCCTCTTGCGGAGCACTTCGAAGTTCGGTCGGAGCCGGCCGAAGCCCTGGGCGCGGTCACCAAGGCCGGGCGTGGGTGGTCTGACTGCTGAGGAGGCGACCTCAGGGGTGACGGACCAAACGAAGACCTCGGTACCCGCCTCATGGCGATTCACCGGGGCCTCGGGGGCTTCAGCCTCAGGAGTATCTGTCTGCGCCGTCCCCCCGGCCGTTTCCTCGGAACGGCTCTCTCTAGCCCCAGGGGACGGCACTTCAGGAGCCCCGAGTGGCGCCGGTTCCTCAACAGCAACGCCGCCATCGTTTGACAGCGACCGCCCCCCTGCGCCTGCTTCTGGGGCGGGCATCACGCTGGCGGCAGGCAGGGGGCCACAAAGACAGGGCTCTCGCAAGGCCCTTCAAGGCCAACTGGGAGCAGTCCCCATTGGTCGAAGAGGGGCATCTGCTTCACGAAGTCCACCTTGTTCGAGCAGTAGTGCAGAAGACATCCCTCCTCCAGCAGGTTGGTTGGCATCGGGTCGCCCGTCAGGAGCTCGAGCACCGTGCGCCGCACCTCAGGAGGAAGAGCCGGAGCCTGAAGCCTCATGCGGTCCCTGTAGCTGGAGAAGGTCCACATTTGCTGGCAGTGGCGCTAAAGCGGAACGATGTGGCACCGGATGAACTCCTTCACCACCATAGGAGTCGTCACTTCGAGGTCCGTCAGCCTGGCCAGCCGGTGCCAGATATGGGCGAGCTGCCGATCGGTGAGCTTCGCGTGACCCCAACCAAAGCTCGGAGCAGCTGGAATCCGTCGGAGCTGCAGTAGGGGGCTGCGCACACCAACGTAGCCTCCGACGACCGGCGAGAGCTTGAAGTCGATTCCCGAGCCGGCCGTCACCGTGACGGCCTGAAGGGATACACACCCTGAGCGCTTGCGAGCATCTATCAGGTGTAGCGAGAAGAAGTGGCAAAGCAAGGCCACGGAAGGGGCAATGCCCACCATGGCTTCACCGAAGAAGGCAAAGACAGCAAGGAGGATGATGGATTGGGGATCGAGATGTAGTGCATGGATCTGGTATTGCGATAGCACCGCATTGAAGAAATCGGAGAAGGGATGAATCAGGCCTGCCCAGAGGGAGTGAAGATAGATGGAGACCTCGGTGGCCATCCTGTCAATTTCGGCGTGGGAAGCAGGCCAAGCCACCGTCGCCCCCACTCATTGAAATCGGCAGCAAGCGTCGGGCGCACCTTGCCCATCGTCTCTTGGTTGAGCACCACCGACCGCTCGATGGCAGGCTCGAAGACCGGCATCATGGGGGCCGAGGTACGGGACTCCTTCTTTCCCCTTCTTCTTCTGGCTTGGTGCCATGGCGGTGGGGGGAGTTGGTGTCAGATTGGACCAGGGGAAGAAATCTATTGCCTTCCGGAAGATGAGGGAGCTACGGAGCGTGCTGCGTGTAAAGGCGGCGGAGCTCTGTAGACGACAGTGTCTGCCTAGCCAGGCACAAATCAAGGCTGCATGGGGAAGTGGAGGCGCCCATGTCCTGTCAGTTGCCACACGTCAATCGAGGCCACAGGCTATTGGGGCCCGTGGTGCTCCGCACTTGCCCTTTGGCTTCACCTCGAAGCCAAGACCGAGCGCGCCTTGGGCCTGGGAGCTACTGTTGGCGTCCTGGGAATGGGGGTACCCAGACTTGCCTGCCTACGGCCCAAGGCGTGGCTCATCTAGCCGCCTGGTACGGCCCATCTTCATCAGCAACCACTCAAGACCCTCGCGAGGGGCCCAGCCTCGCGAGGCGGACGATGCCAAGACCTCCTAGGGACAGCCTCCCTAGGCTGGCTCCCGAGCAACGGAGATATCTATGCAAGGGGCACCTCATGAGGTTCACGTGACGTGAGCCATGATGACCAAGGCAAGGTGGGCGCCAACGGGCGCAGAGTACTCGTTTACTCTTTGGTGCTAAAGGGGCAAGCGCAGGGGAGGAGTCTCGAGGCACCAGGCAAAGCTTTCCATATTGGTGCAACAAGACCAAGAGCACCAGGGCGGCAGGATGGAGGTCACCGCGGATCCCACACCTACATCACCACCAGAGCCTTTGGCAGACGAAGACCACCTTTTGTGAGGATAACTTGTACTAGTTGTCCCCTGCGAAATTGGCCATTGTGGGATCCCTTCCCGCCTAAATATTTGGGAAGAGGACCAGGGCCTCTATAAATAGGACTAGCCACCATTGTAGCAAGAGGAGGATCGGCTCATCTTGGATCAGATCCACTTCACCAAGGCCATCTCACCAGCTCATCGAGCTCAAGAACACCTCTCCTCAGGAGGCTGTTCATCCACTGTACTAGTTCATCCTCAGCCCATAAGGCAATCCACCACACCACATTGCAGTAGGGTATTACACCACAACGGTGGCCCGAACCAGTATAAAATCTCATGTCACTTGTTACTTGGGTTCGGCGAGCTAGGCCTAAAGATCGTTGCGAGAGTGAGCGAGAGAGAGAGAGAGAGAGATCTTCGTGTGGACCCTAGTGTTCGAACCTCAAGGTTTTGCCAGAACCCACGATCCGACAGAGGGAGGTCAGCGTTGCCCTGAGGATGGTCCTCATGAGGCTGATCTCTCCAGGTGCCCTCGCGAGGCTGGGCCTGCCAGCGGTCCTCACGAGGCTGGTCGCACCACTACTGGCAGGGGCCGCGGTCGTCCCAGCGTCCTCCACTTCGACCTCCTACATGGCCGTAGCCTCGATCGTTGCACTCGGGGCGATGATCGAGGCGCCCGTCACGGATGGCCCTGAGCTCCTGGCAGTCATTGGTGTTGTGGTTGTGTACGTTGTGCAAGACGCAGAACGGACAGGTGCTCTTGGATGACTCTGGGTGGTCACAACCGCGCTTCATCTCTGGTTCAGCCGGGAGCACAGACGCTACCTTGCACTTCACGTCCTTGGGCTTCGCCTTCTTCTCTTATGGGTCGGACGCTGGGAGCTCGAGGAGGGAGATGCGTCCTTCCTCATCTCTCGTGCACCTGGTTGCCATGTTGAACATCTCTAGAGCCGTGCACAGGACCTCATGTATGGCGAGTTCCTCCTTCATCTTGACATCATGGACGCCATCAGAGAATGCTGATATGATGGCTTCGTCCGACACCTTGGGGATCTTGAGACAAATGCGGTTGAAGCGCTGGATGTACTTCTGCAGGGTTTCCCCTAGCTGCTGCTTGATGCGCCGCAGGTCACCCGCGGCAGGCGGGAAGTCGTGAGTGCCCTGGAAGATGGCGACGAAATGCTCGAGCTTCTCTCCCCAGGAGAAGATCAATCCCGCGGCAGGTTCAGGAGCCACGAGCGCGCGCTATCCTTGGGTGCCATGGGAAACCAGTTTGCCATGACCTTCTCATCACCGTTGGCTGCCTCGATGCTCAGCTCATAGAGTTGCAGGAACTCCGCAGGGTTGGGGGTGTCGTCGTAGCATGGAGGCAAGTCGGGCTTGAACTTTCCCAGCCAGACGACGCTGCGTAGCTCGGGAGTGAAGGCTCGGCAGCCCGTAGTGGTCAGGGGAGCCCGGCATGGAGGTGGAGCCTAATCTTGGTGCTCACGCGCCACCATCGCAGGCGGCGCGCGGTCTTGATGTAGTGGTGCAGGGAGCGCTGGAGCACCTTGCGGCGGCTAGACCTCCTGGCCGCTTTCTTCTTCATGCGCGGGCGCCCTATGTGGCGGGTCACACTGTGGGACCGTACGACTTGGTCTGTGAGTAACGTCTTGATGGGGAGGTGGCATAGGCGCTCCATGGGCTACGTCGGCACGGCAGGCGACGGGCGAGGTAACAAGAGGGACGGCACAAGAGAGCCCCCAGCGGCACTAACAATCTCGGTGATGCGATCCAGGCAGTCTTCGTAGAAGTCATCGACTGGGCAGTAGCGCAGGAGCTCGCGTGCCATGAGCAGCGTAGCCTATGCGTCTGCCAGCCCGCGACGAGCGTGAAATGATGAACCAGCCAGAGTCAGCGACGAAGCTTGCTGCTCATGCCCCGCCGGAACAGTGGCGGCGTTGGCGGAAGGTGATGGGGAACGACGGGGAGGCCTGCCGGCGGGCGCCATCTGGGCGACGCGAGCAGCGAGGGCGGCCCAACGCTTAGCACGGGCTCAATGAGCATCAACCATGGGAGCGTTGGAGCGGCGGCGAGTCGATCGGCGGAAGAGAGGCTCCGATGCACCCCTACTTGGCACGCCAAATGTCGGATTCAGGGTTCCGCAGACCCTTAAGAGGTTCGAACACTTGGTGCGTGCGAAGAACTCGTTGTAACACCCCGGATGTAACTTGCCATATTTGTAACTCCGACTCTGATATTTTCGGCTTTAAGTTATGGGATTTCCTTCTTGGTTGGGTTTTGTCTTCATTTGGCATTTTTTCATGTCATGCATTACATATCATGCCATCATGTGCATCTCAGTCGCATACGTGTTCGTCTCATGCATCCGAGCATTTTCCCCGTTGTCCGTTTTGCAATCCGACACTCCTACGTGATCCGGCGTACCCCTTTTGTCTCTTTTCGTGAGTGGATGTCAAACGTTCTCGGAATGGACCAAAATTTGCCCAAGTGTCCTTGGTACACCACCGGTAGACCGCCTGTCAAATTTCGTGCCATTTGGAGTCTATTTGATACTCCAATGGTTAACCGCCTATAAAAAGCCTCTTGTAGGTTGCAGCCAACACCCCTCCAAAACGGCCCAATAACCCATCCAAACCACTCCCATCTCCTCTGTCGTCGAATCACGATCATGTGGGCGAAAACTACACTCCATTTGGACACTCCTACCTCCTCCTAGCTATAAATATGTGCACCCCTCCTCCAAATCCAGGTCCAAACCCTAGATCTGCATCCCCCGCCGCCGCTGGACACGTTAGGATCAGGCCAGATGCGTCCGCCTTGCCGCCTCAGCCACTCCCATGCCGCCACGTCACCGCTGCCATCCCGCGAGCCACCGAGGCCCACCGGGCCCAGATCTGGCCCCCTCAGGCCCGTACACCACCGCCCGCGCCTACGCACAGCGCTGCCGCCGTGTCCGCTCCCCGCCGCCTCGCTCCCTCGCCACCGGCCGCCACCCCGCCATCGCCGCTCCCAGCGCCGCCCCTAACCGATCCCGCGCCTCCCGCCGGCAGTCGTGCCGCCTTGCCTGCCCCGCCGCCCGAGCGCATTCCGCCGCCTCCGCGCAGCTCGCCGCCGACTGAGCTCGCCGGCGCTCCACACCAACGCTCCGGCCACCTTCTACTCCGCCGGCCTCGTTCCCCCAACTCCGGCCACCGTAACTCCGATGAAGATCCAGTCGCGCCTCGGCTTCCGTGCAAAACCCTATATCTGGGAGGAGGTTGACTCTGTTTTCCCACTAAGTCTTTTTCTATGATGATTTTATGCTATGTTTATCGCATCATAACTCCATGACTGTAGCTCCGTTAAATGCGCATGATACATAAAAATGTTCATTTGGAGATGCTCTTCATTTCATTCCATTGTGGCATGTTTGTTTGAGTCCATCTTGATGCCCAAATCATTGATGCAAGAGTGCTATAAAATGTTTGCTCCTGTTGCTTTGCAGATTAGGATGTATTGTCATTTTTGTCACATTTGATGTGTGCATCATAAGGGCATGTGCTCTACATGTGTTTTGATCTATGCCATGATATGTTTACAGGGGTGCTTGCCATGTATTTTTGTGATCAATGTGGTGATTAGCACAAGCATGCAAAGTAGCCTTCGTGATATTGCTGATTTCAGGGACTTAGGATTTTGCTAAGTCTTTGTTCTGCTGTTATTTTTATGCCATGTAAACATGATGCTATAGTGAGATCCATGCTTGTTTTAAGTATCTTCAGTAAGGGTGTTTTGGACATATGGTTATGATCTATCCATCCATGCCCATGTTTTCAACTATGGAGTGCCCTAGAATGTCTTAATCTTGCTCTACTTTTGCTATAAAATGTTTCTGGCAGATTGTTTACATGCTAATAAATTTTGCCATGCTTGTTGCTAATGATCCATGCATGCTATGAACTTGCTCTTGCCATGGTTAGCTTCATGAACATGTCATCTTGTTGTAGGTATGCTTTTTTTGTCATGCAAGGCTTTGTGATGAGTGATTTGAGCTCGCAAAAATGCCTTCATAATTCTGTTTATGCCATGCTCTGTTTTCTGCCAAGTCTGAAACTGTTAATAAAACTTGCTATGCCTTTTTGGCTCATCACCAGTAAGAGACTTTTGTTATTTGCATTTAGTAGATTCATGCCATGCCTTGTATTGCTATGATATGTTCCTATACCATGTTGTTTCCTTGCTCTAAACATGGCTTCCTGATCGTATTTTCTGGCATGTTAGTATTTTCACGAAGTCTGTGAAGCTGATATCTTTTGCACTTTTTCCATGCTTCTTTGAAACTGCTCTTTTGTGATTTAACCGTAGCTTAGTGGTCATGTTTTGTCAAGAATCTTGTGTGTATCACTGCCATAAGCCATGTTGATATGTTGCAGTGCAGTAGCTTAGTTTCTTGTTGCATTCTAGATGGTATCATGCTGTTAATCGCAGAATTGTGACATTCTTCTTTTGCTTGCCATTTGCAAACTGCGCATCCGTTTCCGGTGATCTTTATATTGATTTCACCCGAAATCATCTCATCTTTCCAGAGGCACACTTGGTTTGCCTAGTTGATGCCTTATTCATCCTTTTTCCTTCCGGGGCACGCATATGCATTACATATCACATCCTGCATGTCATGCCGTGTTTTGCATCATGTTGTTTGTGCATTGCACCGTGATTGATTGTTGGTCCTTTGCTTGTGTTCTTGCTTTGGGTAGAGCCGGGAGATGAGTACGTGATCGAGGAACCTGATGAGTACGCGAACGAGGATCAAGCTTTCGTCAACTCTGAGAACTTTGCAGGCAAGATGACCATACCCTCGAAATCACTTCTATCTTTGCTTGCTAGTTGTTCGCTCTATTGCTATGCTGCGTTACCTACCACTTGCTATATCATGCCTCCCATATTTCCATGTCAAGCCTCTAACCCACCTTTCCTAGCAAACCGTTGTTTGGCTATGTTACCGCTTTGCTCAACCCCTCTTATAGCATTGCTAGTTGTAGGTGAAGATGAAGTTTGTTCCATGTTGGCACATGGATATTGTTGGGATATCATTATTATCTCTTATTTACTTTAATGCATCTATATACTTGGTAAAGGGTGGAAGGCTCAGTCTTATGCTTGGTGTTTTGTTCCACTCCTACCGCCTTACTTTCCGTCATACCGGTGTTATGTTCCTTGATTTTGCGTTCCTTACGCGGTTGGGTGTTCCTTGACAGTTCGCCTTGAATAAAACTCCTCTAGCAAAGCCCAACCTTGGTTTTACCATTTGCCACCTAAGCCTTTTCCCGTGGGTTCTGCGGACTCAAGGGTCATCTTTATTTTAAACCCCTGAGCCAGTGCTCCTCTAAGTGTTGGTCCAAAGCAAAGCCACTTGCAGTGCCACCTCGGGTAAACTTGAGGGATGGTTTTAGTTGTACGTAGTGTTCATCTGGTGTGCCATGAGAACGAGATATGTGCAGCTCCTATCGGGATTTCTCGGCACATTCGGGCGGCTTTGATCGTCTTGTTTTACCATTGTCGAAATGTCTTGTAACCGGGATGCCGAGTCTAATCAGGTCTTCTTGGGAGAAGGAATATCCTTCGTTGACTGTGAGAGCTTGTGATGGGCTAAGTTGGGATACCCCTGCAGGGTTTTCAACTTTCGAAAGCTGTGCCGCAGTTATGGGCAGATGGGAATTTGTTAATATCTGGTTGTAGAAAACTTGACACATAACTTAATTAAAATGAATCAACCGTGTGTGTAGCCGTGATGGTCTCTTTTTGGCGTAGTCCAGGAAGAGAACATAGTCTTGTGTTATGCTTGAACGTAAGTAGTTTCAGGAGCACTTCTTGATCATGTTATAGCTTCTCGACCGTGCTTTGCTTCTCTTCTCGCTCTCATTTGTGTAAGTTAGCCACCATATATGCTAATGCTTTGCTGCAGCGTTGATCTCGCGGGTGTGAGATTGCTGAGTCCCCATGACTCACAGATACTTCCAAACAGATACAGGTGCCGATGATGCCAGTGCAGGGGACGCACCGAACTCAAGTGGGAGTTCGACGAGTATTCGGGCCATTACTATGTTTCTTTTCCGGATGATCAGTGGAGGAGCCCAGTTGGGACGATCGGGGATCTAGAATTTGGGGTTGTATTTCTTTATTTTGGTTCCATAGTCAGACCTTTGTTTGTACCTTGGATGATGTATGGATTATTTATGTATTGTGTGAAGTGGTGATTGAAAGCCGACTCTATATCCCTTTCTTATTCAGTACATGGCATGTGTAAAGATTACCCCTCTTGTGACATGCCTGCCATGCGGCTATGCCTCTAAGTCGTGCCCCGACACGTGCGAGATATAGCCGCATTGTGGGTGTTACAAGTTGGTAATCAGAGCCTTCCCCGACTTAGGAGCCCCCTGCTTGATCGAATCGTTGACGTTGTTGTGTCTAGAACAAAATGTTTTGAGTCTTAGGATTATATTTATCGGAGAGTAGGACTCTTTTTACTCATCAGTCCCTTCG
The DNA here is from genome assembly GCF_003073215.2 of Triticum urartu. Classification (NCBI taxonomy): domain Eukaryota; kingdom Viridiplantae; phylum Streptophyta; class Magnoliopsida; order Poales; family Poaceae; genus Triticum; species Triticum urartu. The sequence continues at coordinate 206,798,039 of NC_053025.1, read as the reverse complement.
TCGCTCTGGTGAGGCCTCCTGACGTAGAGTTTTGACTCTTCTCTCCTCAAATTTCACTAAAAAAAATTAGGATCACGCGGGTATCTTGGAATCGTTCCGATGGTTTTGTGACGAGAACATTATTCTTGGTGCCTCCTGACATTTAGGGGTTGTGGCAGTGTCCCACAGAGTTGAGCTCCGAGGTGTTGTCGTCACAATTTTATCGTTGCAGTTCTGGAATACCTGAGTTCGCCGACATCGAAAATCTCTTTTATGCAGTTGTTGGTGAGATAACCTCGATGCCACCCAGTACTGGGGCGGTAGCTCGGGAGTATTGCCATAACTCGTATAACGGATGCTATTTGAAGGTTGAGGTAAATGATTTTCGAAGGTTTCTTGGTTATGTGTTGAAGGATGGATACAGTGGATGTAGGATTTGCTAGTTTTGGGTGAGATATTATGCTTCCCATGTATCCCCAACATATGATTGCATAACCAGAAAGTTTCGAGAGTTTAATAGGTGGGAATTCATGTAGCTCTAGTATTTCATCCGTTAGATATTTGGTTTGTGATTGGGTGATCCTTACCACTTATTTGTTCATATTTGTACGTTGTTGTTTTATTCATCTACCTTTATCTAAGTGGCTTCTCAACCTTAATGGTAGTGTGATGACTTACTTTGGAATTCATTCGTTCATCCTTGTTCGAATGTTTATTGTGAAGACTTTATGTTGCAATTTCGATCCATTGATTCATCTTGAATATATGTCTTTCAAGATGCTAACGGATGTCAACCTCTTCAGGATGGCTCCTCCAACGCGTCAGAATCCGGACCGCAATGATGGGGATGAGTCGAACCCTCCGCCACCACCTCCACCTCTGGAGGCATGGCAAGCTGTCATGGTAGCCACCAACGCCAACACTCGGATGCTTTTGCGACTCTTGCAAGAGCGCAACCAAGGGCAAGGCAACCAAGGAAATCAAGGCCAAGGCAACAATCAGCCTCAGTTTTTTACCCTCAACCAGTTCCTCGCAAACCAGCCGAAGTCCTTCAACAACTGTGTCGGTGTTCTAGGAACGGGGGTCCCCAGAATTGCCTGCCTGCGGCCTGTGGCGTGGCTCAAAAGGGGGCCCAGCACGGCCCATCTTCACCAACAAAAACCCAAGACCCTCGCGAGGGGCCAAGCCTCGCGGGGCGGACGACGCGAAGCCTCCTCAGGCACGGCCTCGTCAGGCTGGCTCACGAGGAGGCGGAGAGATCAAGGCGGGGTACCTCACGAGGTGCCCATGACGCAAGCCGTGACAACTCAATGCGCCAGGCGGGTGCCAGCCCGCGCAGCGTCCTCCTTTCCTCTTTGGTGCATAGGGGGCAAGCGCAGCCGCGGAGTACCGAGGCATCAGGAAAAGGTTGCCATTTCGGTGCAACGAGACCAAGACCAGGAGGACTACGAGACGGAGGTCACCGTGGAGCCCAAGACGGCGTCATCACCAGAGCTTTCCGCAGGCGAAGACTACTTTTGTCAGGATAGTTGATACTTGCTGTCCCCCTTCAAATTAGCCCGCCATTGTTGGCTCCCTCCCCGCTCAATATTTGGGGAGAGGACCAGGGCCTTTATAAATAGGCCCAGCCACCCACACAGAAAAGGGGTCGGTGAGAGCAGAGAGAGAGAGAGAGAAAGTTGGCTGAACTCCTCCCAGTAGTTCATCGCCTCAGCCAAGAATAGACCCTCGCGAGGCTGTTCTTCCTTGTATTGTTCATCATCATCGGCCCAAGGGGCAATCCACACACCATACACTGGAGTAGGGTATTACACCACAACGGTGGCCCGAACCAGTATAAACCCTGTGTCTCTTGTGTTGTTCTTTCCTTAGTTTAGATCCTAGCATGGCGGAGGGGTGCAGGTAGGTAGGAGGCGAAATCTCCGTGCCCACCCTAGTGTTCGAACCTCAAGGGTCTGCCGGAACCCGAAATCCGACATTTGGCGCGCCAGGTAGGGGTGCGCCGGAATTCGTCTTCCACCGCTCCGTGCCCCGTCGCGCCGTCATCACCATGCCCGGCGACCAGGAAGGCAACCCAGACCCATGGGCGGCATGGGCCGCCCGCGTAGAGCCGCTCGCCTCAGGCGACCCCATGCCCCAGGTAGCTCGCAGTCCGCAGGGCGCTGCGGGCCGCGGGCGATGCGGCCAGGCTTCGACAGCTCTCACACCGCGGCAGGCGCGGTCGGCAGCAAGGGCCTCCAATCACGCCCCGACCACGACACCGTACACCCGCCGGGAGCAAGCGAACTCAAGGGCCGCGCTCATGGTGGCTCTAGAGCTGCTGCAGTGCAGACTGCTGGAGGGCGGCCGCGACGTGCTGCTGGAGCGGGTGGCAGAGCTCCTGGGCTTCGCCGCCTCGAGGGCTCACCCCTTCTACAACCAGCTCCCAGCTCCAACCCAGGGCGGCCCGCGCGGGGGCCCCGCGCGCGCCCGTGGGCTCCAAGGCTACACCAACACCAGCGAGGCTGTCAGCACCGGACCGGCGGCGGCGCAGCCCCTGCTCCTGGTCCGCGAAGAAGAAGGGCTCGACGCGACCCCAGTGGACAGTCGCACTGCCACCCCAAGGTAGGCGCGTCAGGCAGGACCGGGTGGCGCGCAGAGCACTACGGCGTGGCCTTCGGGGTGGCGGCGCCAGAGGAATACGTGCCCCTCATGATGGATTAAGGACACTCACACAAGGGCGAGCCAGGCTTGCTCCTCAGCCCGAGCCGGAGGGACGAGGCGCCAGAAGCTGAGCCCTTCCAGGAGTCTTGGGACGGTCCCACTGGGCACGCTGGAAGCAGCGATTATCGGGTACCACTAATTCTTCAGCAGGCATACGCTAACCATGGATCGCAGGAGGTGCAGGTGGCCGCAGCGGGTAGGTGCCCCGCTCCCACAGCCTCCTACCCCTCGGGAGGAGGACGCAGGGGACTGCAGGAGAGGTGCAGGGATTCGACATCACCATCGCGGCGTTCGGAGCAAGGTTTTCTCAGGAGGTAGGCCCTCCGCTGGGGAGGTGCCCCAGGGCCTGCCCCCGGCGGAGGACCCGTGGTCGTCGGGGGAACCGCTGGCGACCGCTCTACCCCATCGGCGGCGTCCTGGTTTCCGGTCGTCGTTGATGGCACTAGAGTGTGGCGTAAGGCGGGGCCCTCATCTGGCGATATGAAGCAAGGCCAGTACCTATGAAGAAGGCCTAGTGCCTGTGAAGCTCGCCACCCCGTGACCCTCTCACATAATAATGAGTGGGGATGTACACGCCCCGGAGTCTCAGGGGTGCCAGCCTCAGGCCCTGGGGCTCCCACCCACGCCCAGTGGCAGCACTTAGCTCCGCGCTGGTGAGAAGACGTCCAAGACTAGACTAGGTGCCGGACGCGCCTTTTGTTTGCTTCCATTGCTCTTCCCCTTGGTTGTCGCTTTTCCCCGCTGGATTCAAGTTGGATTCGAATTTGAGATTTGCGTGTGTTCGGGGAGGGGTGCTTAGTCTCGTTCGAGCAATTTCTCATGTTTTGGTTACCACTTCGCCTCAGCCGCCTCCCCTCGCGAGCCCCTCACGAGCCGGGTCAGGCCTAGCTTGCGCGCAACGCAGACTGCCGCCGCCGCGTCCTCTCAGGAGGGTGTTTTACTGCAGATCCTACGGATTCAATCAGGGGACACTCAGGAAACCACAACCCCCGCGGGCTGCCTCAGGGCCAGCATGGAACAAAGGTATACTAGCCGACCAGCGCGTCGCTTAAGCTAGCCACTTGGCGTGGGCGCATGGGCGATGTGGCTTCTACTAATACGATAAACACAAGTTTTACATGAGGGGCCCCCCTCCAAAATGCTCTCACAGTCATCAGGCCAAAACCTGAGTTCTATTCATGCAGGGTAAGGAAGCAGGAACGATGTACAGCCAGTCAGACGAATCCCCCAATGCGTCCTCAGGAGCACCACCTGGGCCGTTGCTGGCGCCGCTGAACTCGCCATCGCTATCCGCGTCGCCGCCAGCGGCGTCAGGGCCGCCCATCGCGCCGCCCTCGTCGGCCGCCACGATCGCATCATCGATGTCTGAGGCAAAGGCCCTGATAAGAGCGTCCACATTGTCCTCCACCCAGTGCGCCAGGTCGCCTCGGACAGCCTGGGGGACTGGGGCGATGGCGGCATCAAAATCAAAATGGGGATCCATGTTCCGGAGGTGACTGAAGACGCGGGAAAAGGCGCGCCTGAGCAGGGCGCGACTCCTCTCCTCCACCAACCTGTCAGCCCTGGTAGACCGCGCCTCCAACTGCGTCACCACATCAGTGAAGAACTGGAGATTGCCCGCGTAGTTGATTGCATGCGGCTCACCGACGGCCTCCTCGCAGATGTTGCCCAAGGCCGCGTTGGCTCTCTCCCAGAGAGTGGTGAGCTTGGGGCCGTGCTCATGCTCCAAGATCCGCCACTGACGTATCTCGTCCACATTTTGACGCGTGACGGCCTCAGCCTCCTCCGCCCGCTGGCGAAGAAGGAGCACCTCAGCCTAGGAGGCGGTTAACTCACCTCGCGCTACCTCAAGGGCGGCCCGGGAAGCATCGGCCCGCCGCACCGCCTCCTCCAGCTTGGCCCTTAAAGCGGCAGTCCTGCCTTCAGCTTCGGCCCGGATCAACCCCAGCTTCTCTTCGAACTCATGCTCGAGGTTCAAATGCGCCATCGCCACTCAACGTCCGACCTCCTCCAGGACGTGGGCTTCCTGTGCAGCAACATCATCCTCCGCCTGCGTCACCAAGTGCTCCCTCGTCTCCATACGCTCGTACTCGCGGGTACGTTCGGCGGCTTCCAGTGTCAGCGCCTCCTCACGCTTCTGGACCTCTGCTGAGTCGCCAGAGGCCACCTTCATCGATGCGAGGGCTGCCTCGCGCAGCTCCACCTGCTCCTCCAGCGAGTGGCACCAGGCCAGAAGCTCTCGAGCCCGCTCCTTCGCAGCCGTTCGCCGCCGGTCAACTTCCCGAGCGTCCTCAGCGGCCCGAGACCGGGCCTCCCGAGAGGCCACCAACGACGCCTTGGCCTCTGCTTCATCAAGATCACGCTCACGGCGTGCAAGGGCGATGGCGCCCTCCAGCTCGCGCCTCTCTGCAGCCAAGCGCAGGCCCTCGGCCTCAAGGCGCATGTCTTCATCAGCAAGCTCCTCACCAAGCAGGCTCACTGCGTTAGTCGCCCTTCGAAGGAACCCTTGGCGGAGAGCGCGGCGCTCCCGGGCGCACTCGAGCACGTCTTCCACACCATCATCCGCCCCGAGCAAGCGCCGGGGGCCGCGAGTCAGCACTCCCCCTCTGGGCTGGGGGCTGGGGGCTGGCACCCTTGTGACGGCCGGGCACGCCGCGTCAGAAGCCCGGCCTGGGGCCAGCCCGTCCTCAAGAGAAGAGCGCAGGAAGCGCCTCAGCCAATCGCACTTCACGACCAGGCGAGAGGCCCATGGCAGGCTGGCTATGCCATGAGAAGGCCCGCGAAGGAGGATCGCGAGGTGCGCGGGGCCGCGGTGCGCCTCGGGATGGTTCGCCTCTTCGATCGCCCTGACCACAAGGGCTCCGCTGCTCGGAGCGCTCGAGGACGGTGGAGGGGGCGAAGCCAAGGGGGACGGCTCCTCAGCCGTCTCCGCAAGCTTGGCTGGAAGGGGCCTGTGGAGCAAGGGTCAGTACAAGTAACAGAAGGATCGGGAGCCGGGAAAGGAAAAGGCTTACTCATCAGTGGCGAAGTACTTCCTACGCTTCAGCAGGCGACAAGGGTAATCGTCGCCCAGGGCCTCCCTTCTCTTCCGGAGAGCCTCGAAGTTCACGCGGAAGTGGCCCAAGAGTTGGGCGCATGGATCAACCTTCGATGAAGACGGAGCAGCAAGGCGATCTGCGGCAGGGGCGCCTGCCTGGTGTGCACTGCCAATCGCCTCCCCAGGAGACGAAGCTGGAGCCTCGGGGGCCCCAGTCGCAGGCACTGAGGGCAGCTGCTCGCCACCCTCAGCCTCAACGGCACAGGCCCCAAGAGCTGCTTCCTCATGAGCCTCGCCCGGCGCTGTCACTGCGCCGGGAGCCCCCTCGGCCTCTGGCGCCTCGTGCCTCCCTGCTCCGCCACTCGAGGATGAGTCGCCTTGGCCGACTGGTAGGGCCGTCACCACCACTGGGTTCTCGTGAGGCCCCTGAAGGCCGGCGGGGCGTGGCCCCCACTCGTCAAAGACAGGCATCTGCTTCACAAAGTCACCTCTGCTCTGGCAGAGGTACAGCAAGGCCCCTCCCTGCCGGACACTGCCGGGGTTGGGGTCCCCAGCCAGGGTCAAAAGCGTCGTCCTCAGCATCTCAGGAGTCAGGTCCTCTTCCTGGAGCCTCATACGATCCTCGCTCCCATGGAAGGCCCACATCCGGCGAGAGTGGCATTGAAGAGGAGCAACGCGGCATAGCAGGAACTCCTTCACCACCTTGGGCGCTGTCACGCCAAGCGACCTCAAGAGCGCGAAGCGGCGCCAGACGAAGATGAGCCGGGGGCTCTCAAGCGTCTCCTGGCCCCAGCCCGAATTGGGGACGGCAGGCGAGGTCGGCTCCAATAGCAGGGGGCTGGGCACCCCTGCGTCCACATACAGCCACCGCTCGCGGAACCCGACCGCGGGCAGAGGAAGCTTGAAGACAATCCCAGAGGCCGCCGTCTCAGGCGCAGCAACGAAGCTCACACAAGCCCAGCATTGGGAAGGATCGACAAGATGGAACGAGAAGAAGTGGCGCAGCAGGGCAACCGAAGGAGGGATGCCCACCATAGCTTCACAAACAAAGGCGAAGACCGAAAGGAGGGTGATGGATTCAGGACCCAGATGCATCATGTGGATCTGATAGTGGGAAAGCACGGCATTGAAGAAATCAGAAAAGGGGGGAACCAGACCCACCCACAGGGCGTCGGCAAGATACGGGACCTCAGTGGCTGTCCTGTCGATGGAGAAGTGGGATGCGGGCAGGCCGTCGTCCTCCCGCATTCATTGAAGATGGTGGCCAGAGCCAAGCTGACCTTGCCCAAGCCCTCGGCGGGGGCCGCCGACGGCGGCGGGCAAGGCGGAGACACGGGTTTCTTCCCTCTCCCCTTCTTCGTCGGAGCCATGGCGGTGGGAAGCGGGGGGAGGGAGGCTCGAGATTGAGTTGAAAACAGAAACCGGAGTTCGAGTGGAGGAAGGACAGAGGGTGCTCGAGCGATAAAAGCGGAATGGCTGTGTACGACTACGGGTCCGCCTAGCACGACACAAGATAAGGAGGGCGTGGGGGAACAGTGCCGCCCACGTCCAATCAACCGCCATGCGGTGCCCAAGGCCGCAGGCTGTTAGGGCCCGCGGCGCTTCGCCCTTGCCCTTCCGCCTCCCTGCACGGCCAAGTCCGGGTGCGCCTTGGGCCCGGGGGCTACTGTCGGCATTCTAGGAACGGGGGTCCCCAGACTTGCCTGCCTGCGGCCTGTGGCGTGGCTCAAAAGGGGGCCCAGCACGGCCCATCTTCACCAACACAAACCCAAGACCCTCGCGAGGGGCCAAGCCTCGCGGGGCGGATGACGCGAAGCCTCCTCAAGCACGGCCTCGTCAGGCTAGCTCACGAGGAGGCGGAGAGATCAAGGCGGGGTACCTCACGAGGTGCCCATGACGCAAGCCGTGACAACTCAAGGTGCCAGGCGGGTGCCAGCCCGCGCAGCGTCCTCCTTTCCTCTTTGGTGCAAAGGGGGCAAGCGCAGCCGCGAAGTACCGAGGCATCAGGCAAAGGTTGCCGTTTCGGTGCAACGAGACCAAGACCAGGAGGACTACGAGACGGAGGTCACCGTGGAGCCCAAGACGGCGTCATCACCAGAGCTTTGCGCAGGCGAAGACTACTTTTGTCAGGATAGTTGATACTTGTTGTCCCCCTTCAAATTAGCCCGCCATTGTTGGCTCCCTCCCAGCTCAATATTTGGGGAGAGGACCAGGGCCTCTATAAATAGGCCCAGCCACCCACACAACAAAGGGGTCGGTGAGAGCAGAGAGAGAGAGAGAGAAAGGTGGCTGAACTCCTCCCAGCAGTTCATCGCCTCAGCCAAGAACAGACCCTCGCGAGGCTGTTCTTCCTTGTATTGTTCATCATCATTAGCCCAAGGGGCAATCCACACACCACACACTGGAGTAGGGTATTACACCACAACGGTGGCCCGAACCAGTATAAACCCTGTGTCTCTTGTGTTGTTCTTTCCTTAGTTTAGATCCTAGCATGGCGGAGGGGTGCAGGTAGGTAGGAGGCGGAATCTCCGCGCGCACCGAAGTGTTCGAACCTCAAGGGTCTGCCGGAACCCGAAATCCGACAAACTGTGTCGAGGCCATAGATGCCGACGACTGGCTCGTGGATATCTGCAAACAGTTTGAGTGTAGCAATGTCAGGCCTGAGGACTTTGTCAAGTTTGCTTTGTTTCACCTCAAGGATCAAGCTGCTGAGTGGTATCAACAATACATAGATTCCAGAGGAGGTCGTGTGATTACCTGGGATGATTTCCACCGAGACTTCGAAGCTCATCACATTCCACAAAGTGTTGCTGAGAGCAAGCGTGAGGAGTTCCGCAATCTCAAGCAAGGCAGCATGTCTGTGTATAAATACAATATCCAGTTTCAGAAACTCACTCGCTTCGCTAGACAAGACGTCCCTCATGAAAAGAGTATGATTTATCAATTCAGAGGTGGCCTCAGAGAAGATCTGCAATTAGATCTCGTGCTTCTTGAGCCAACTAAGTATGATGAATTCTACAACATGGCACTAAAGCAAGAAGATGCTTAGCTCAAGTGTGATGCATCTAAGAAGAGAGTTAGGGATGCAACTCAATCTTTTTTTGCAACTCAAGTGGTAGCTAAGCAACAGAAGTTCTGGTTGCTTCCTCCCCCCTTTCGTCAGCATTATCAGCAGAAGAGTAAAGGTGGCAATGGATCTTCCCACCCACCCAACCCAGGCTATGAGAACAAAGCTCAGTCTCATACTCCAAGTTCAAGTGCTCCTTATCACCGTCCGCTCTCAGAGGTTACTTGCAACATGTGCCAGTAGAAAGGGCACTATGCAAACAAATGCTTCAACCAAAGGCGCCTTCCGCCTCCTCCTCCTGTGAGATCTAACAGCAATGTAGTGGTCAAGCATAATCCCAAGCATGCCAAGGTCAACATGATGAACGCAGCTCAGGCGGAGGATTCTTGAGAAGTGATCATGGGTAACCTTCTAGTTAACTCTTTCCCTGCAAAAGTATTGTTTGATACTGGTGCATCACTTTCTTTCATTTCAAGACCTTTTGTTGCCAAGCATGAGTTTGTGATCGAAAAGATTCCTTTTGCGTTGAAGATTGTGTCCCCGGGTAAGCAAATGACATCCAATAATTGCGTCCCGGATGTGTCTATCGAGATGGGTGACCATAAATTTCTGTCTTCTCCTATTGTTCTCGGTGACTCGGATATTGATCTAATTCTTGGCATGGACTGGCTTTCTAAGCACAAGGATCAGCTTGATTGTGCTGCCAGGCAGATTCAATTGACACACTCTTCTGAGGATGTGATCATCTATGCGGCTCGGGATCATACCATTCGGCTGTTTTCTCCCAATGAGAAGGGCGAGTTGAATGCCATCTCTCAGATTCCAGTCGTTTGTGAATATCAAGACGTCTTTCCAAAAGAGCTTCCAGGAATGCCTCCTCACCGGCCAGTTGAATTCGTTACGGATCTTGAGCCTGGCACGGAACCTGTTTGCAAGCGCCCTTACAAGTTTGGACCAGAAGAGTTGAAGGAGTTGAAGAAACAACTCGATGAACAAGAGCGCATGGGTTTGATCAGACCGAATTCATCTCCATGGGGTTGTGCTTTTCTTTTCGTCAAGAAGAAGGATGGAACGGAATGACTCTGCATTGACTACCGTCCATTAAACAAGAAGACAATAAAGAACAAGTATCCACTTCCCAACATCAATGAGCTATTCGAGCAACTTAAGGGTGCTCAAGTATTCTCCAAGCTTGACCTCCATATGGGTTATCATCAGATCCGCATTCGTGAACAATATATTCCCAAGACAGCATTCATAACAAGCTATGGTTCTTATGAATATACTGTCATGTCTTTCGGCCTTGTCAATGCTCCTCCAACATTCTCTCGCATAATGAACTTCATCTTCACCCCTTACACAACTGATTTCGTCTTGGTGTATCTCGATGACATCTTGGTCTTTTCCAAGAATAAGGAGGATCATGCCAAGCATTTGAGATTGGTACTCAACAAATTCAGAGAGCATCAATTCTATGCGAAGTTTTCCAAGTGTGAGTTCTGGCTTGATGAGGTTATTTACCTTGGCTATATCATCTGCACCAAGGGCATCGCTATTAGTCCTGAGAAGGTGTATGCAATTGTGAATTGGGAACCGCCTCAAAATGTCAAGCAGCTCCGCAGTTTTCTTGGGCTTGGAAGCTATTGTCGAAGATTTGTTGAGAATTTCTCTAAGATTGCATAGCCTCTTTCCAACCTCCTCCAGAAGCATGTCAAGTATGTCTGGACGCCTAAATGTGACATTGCTTTCAACACCCTCAAAGAGAAGCTGGTCACAGCTCCTGTCTTGACTCCTCCTGATGAATCTAAACCATTCAAAGTTTTCTGTGATGCCTCCCTGCAAGGTCCCGGTGCTGTGTTAATGCAAGAGAAGAAAGTTGTGGCCTATACCTCTCATCAGTTGCAGCCCAACGAAAGGAACTACCCCACTCATGATCTTGAGTTGGCGGCAGTTGTCCATGCATTATTAACGTGGAGACATCTCTTGTTGGGAAGGAAAGTGGACATCTTCACAGATCATAAGAGCCTCAAGTACATCTTCACTCAGCCCAACGTCAACCTCAGGTAGACCCGTTGGGTCGAAATGATTCAAGAATACAATCCGAGTATTGAATATACTCTAGGCAAGGCCAATATCATTGCAGATGCTTTGAGCAGGAAGGCTTACTGCAATAGCTTAATTCTCAAGCCCTTCCAACCGGACCTTTGCGAAGCTTTCCGCAAATTGAATCTCCAAGTTATTCCTCAAGGCTTTCTTGCCAACCTCCAAGTCTCTCCTACTTTGGAAGATCGAATTTGTGAGGCACAACTTCTTGATGCCATGGTGAAGAAGGTGAAAAATGGGATTGCCAAGAGCCAACCCAAATACAAGTGCTATCGCATTGATGACAAAGACACTGTTTTCTTCGAGGAACGAATTGTGGTTCCTAAAGGTCATCTGCGGAAAGTCATTATGAACGAGGCGCATAATTCCCTTCTATCCATTCATCCTGGAAGTAGGAAGATGTACCATGACCTCAAGTAGTCGTACTGGTGGACTAGAATGAAGCGAGAAATTGCTCAGCTCATGAATGAATGTGATGTCTGCAAAAGAGTGAAAGGAGAACACCAATGACCAGCTAGTCTCCTCCAACCTCTTGCCATTCCAGAATGGAAGTTTGACCATATTGAGATGGACTTCGTGACTGGATTTCCCAAGTCCAACTGTGGAAATGATACTATCTTCGTTGTCATCGACAAGCTTACTAAAGTGGCTCATTTCCTTCCTATCAAAGAATCTATCACAGCAGCTCAGTTGGCAGAGCTATACACCTCCAGGATTGTCTCTTTGCATGGCATTCCGCAATTGATATCTTCAGATCGTGGAAGCATCTTCACTTCTAAGTTCTGGGACTCCTTCCAGAAGACCATGGGCACTAACATGCGCTTCAGCACAGCCTTCCATCCTCAAACTAGTGGCCAAGTCGAGTGAGTCAATCAAATCCTTGAAGATATGCTCAGGGCTTGTGTCATTTCCTTCGATATGAAGTGGGAAGATTGTCTTCCATATGCCGAGTTCTCCTACAACAACAGTTTCCAAGCGAGTTCGGGCAAGGCCCCATTCGAGATTCTCTATGGCAGAAAGTGTCGTACTCCTCTTAATTGGTCAGAGACTGGTGAACGCCAACTTCTTGGCAATGACTTAATCACAGAAGCTGAAGAAATGTGCAAAGTCATCCATGAAAATCTCAAAGCCACGCAATCGTGCCAGAAGAGTTACTATGATCGCAAGCACCGTGACTTGGCTTTCAAGATCGGAGACCATGTCTACCTCCGCATCTCTCCAATGAAAGGCACTCGTCACTTCGGTATCAAAGGGAAGCTTGCCCCTAAATACATGGGTCCTTTGAAGACAATTGGCAAAAGAGGCGATCTCGCCTATCAACTTGAGCTTCCGTCCAACTTAGCAAATGTGCATGACGTGTTTCACGTGTCACAGCTTCGCAAGTGCTTCAAAACTCCTGAGCACACCATCAACTTCGAAGAGATTGATCTCCAAGAAGACCTTTCTTATCATAAGCATCCCGTTGCTATTCTTGAAGAATCCGAGAGCAAGACTCGCAACAAGTCTATCAAATTCCTGAAAGTGAAGTGGTCACATCATTTCAACTGAGAAGCCACCTGGGCACGCAAGGACCACCTCCGTTCTGAATATTCGGAGTTCTTTCAGTCCTAGATCTTGGGACGATATCCTTTCATAGTGGTGGAGTGTTGTAACACCCCGGATATAACTTGGCATATTTGTAACTCCGACTCTGCCATTTTCGGCTTTAAGTTATGAGATTTCCATCGTGGTTGGGTTTGTCTTCATTTTGCATTTTTTTCATGTCATGCATTTCATATCATGCCATCATGTGCATCTCATTTGCATACGTGTTTGTCTCATGCATCCGAGCATTTTCCCCGTTGTCCGTTTCGCAATCCGACACTCCTACGTGATCCGGCGTACCCCTTTTGTCTCTTTTCGTGAGCGGGTGTTAAACGTTCTCGGAATGGACAGAAATTTGCCAAGTGGCCTTGGTACACCACCGGTAGACCGCCTGTCAAATTTCGTGCCATTTGGAGTCCGTTTGATACTCCAACGGTTACCCGGGTAACCGGAAAAGCCTCTTGTGGGTTGCAGCCCAACACCCCTCCAAAACGGCCAAACAACCCATCCAAGCCACACCCACGTCCTCCGTCGTCGGATCACGATCGTGTGGGCGAAAACTACACTCCATTTGGACACTCCTACCTCCTCCTAGCTATAAATATGTGCAACCCTCCTCCAAATCCTGGTCCAAACCCTAGATCTGCATCCACCGCCGCCGCCAGACACGTCCGGATCGGGCCGGACGCATCCTCCCCGCCGCCTCAGCCACTCCCACGCCGCCACGTCATCGCCGCCGTCTCGCGCACTGCCGAGGCCCGCCGGGCCCAGATCCGTCCCCCGCGGGCCCACACGCCGCCGCCCGCGCCCGCGCACAATGTTGTCGCCGCCTCGCTCCCTCGCCATCGGCCGCCGCCCTGCCATCGCTGCCCATAACCGATCCCGCGCCTCCTGGAGACCCCCCGACTCCAACTCCAACTCTATATAACTGCTTTCGGGGAGAAAAAATTAGGAGAGAAGAAATCATCACGTTTTACGATACGGAGCCGCCGCCAAGCCCTAAAACCTCTCGGGAGGGATGATCTGGAGTCCGTTCGGGGCTCCGGAGAGGGGAATTCGTCGCCGTTTGTCATCATCAACCATCCTCCATCACCAACTTCATGATGCTCACCGCCGTGCGTGAGTAATTCCATCATAGGCTTGCTAGACGGTGATGGGTTGGATGAGATTCACCATGTAATCGAGTTAGTTTTGTTAGGTTTGATCCCTAGTATCCACATGTTCTGAGATTGATGTTGCAATGACTTTGCTATAATTAATGCTTGTCACTAGGGCCCGAGTGCCATGATTTCAGATCTGAACCTATTATGTTTTCATCAATATATGAGAGTTCTAGATCCTATCTTGCAAGTCTATAGTCACCTATTATGTGTTATGATCCGTTAACCCTGAAGTGACAATAATCGGGATACTTACCGGTGATGACCGTAGTTTGAGGAGTTCATGTATTCACTATGTGCTAATGCTTTGTTCCGGTTCTCTATTAAAAGGAGGCCTTAATATCCCTTACCTACAAAAGATTTCATGCACGTTCTTTTCCATAACCACGTATGACTATATTCGGAATACATGCCTACATTACATTGATGAATTGGAGCTAGTTCTGTGTCACCCTATGTTATGACTGTTACATGATGAACCGCATCCGGCATAATTATCCATCATTGATCTGATGCCTACGAGCTTTCCATATACTGGTTTACGCTTATTTACTTTCCCGTTGCTATTGTTACAATCACTACAAAACACCAAAAACATTACTTTGCTTTCATTACTCTTTTGTTACCGCTACCATCACTATCATATTACTTTCCTACTAAACACTTTGCTGCAGATACTAAGTTTCTAGGTGTGGTTGAATTGACAACTCAGCTGCTAATACTTGAGAATATTCTTTAGCTCCCCTTGTGTTGAATCAATAAATTTGGGTTGAATAATCCACCCTCGAAAGCTGTTGCGATCCCCTATACTTGTGGGTTATCAAGACTAATTTCTGGCGCCGTTGCCGGGGAGCATAGCTCTATTCTTTAAGTCACTTGGGATTTATATCTGCTGGACACTATGAAGAACTTGAGAGATCCAAAAACCAAGATCTATCCCTCAACAGCGAGGGGAGGTAAGGAACTGCCATCTAGCTCTGCACTTGATTCACCTTCTGTTATGAGTAAGCTTGCGACACCTACACCTGCTTCTGCTATTCGTTCTGATATGTCGCATGTTATTGATGATGCTACTTCTGCTATGCATGATACTTATGATGAAACTACCTCTATGCCTGATACTACTATGCCACTTAGTGATTTTCTCGAGGAATGACTTGCTAGGGCTAGAGAGATTGAAAATATTGAATCTGATTATGAAGATGAAAGTGATGATGAAGAATCACTTGTTATTCCTGAGGGTTATTTATTTGATCAAGATGCTTCTTTAGCTATTTTTGCCTGCAAAGCTAGATATGAACTCAAAAGGTTATTAGCTAAATGGAATAAGCAATCTCCAAATGCTAGGATGAGACCTGACATTGCTTTTGCTACTTCACCTATATGTGTTGCTGATAAGGATTATGAATTCTCTATTGATCCTAATATAATTACTTTGGCTGAATCTGATCCTTTTCATGGCTATGAATCTGTAACCGCTGTAGCACATCTTACTAAATTAAATGATATAGCCACCATGTTCACTAATAATGAGAGATCTTGCTACTTTTATATCCTTAAAATATTTCCGTTCTCATTAAAGGGTGATGCTAAGATATGGTTTAATTCTCTTGAACCTGGTTGTGTGCGTAGTCCACAGGATATGATTTATTACTTCTCTGCTAAATATTTCCCTGCTCATAAGAAACAAGCTGCTTTAAAGGAAATATACAACTTCGTGAAAATTAAAGAAGAGAGTCTCCCACAAGCTTGGGGAGGCTTCTCAAGTTACTTAATGCTTTGCCTGATCATCCTCTTAAGAAAAATGAAATACTTGATATCTTTTATAATGGACTAACCGATGCTTCCATAGATTACCTGGATACGTGCTGGTTGTCTTTTCAGGGAAAGAACACCAGATGAAGCTGAAATCTTATTGAATAATATGTTGACAAATGAAAATAATTGGGCACCTCCTGAGCCAGCTCCTGAGGCAGCTCCTGCTCCAATTAATGATCCTATTCCTAAACCAACTCCGAACAATAGAGTTGTTCTATTTCTTAGTCCTGAAGATATGAAAGAGGCAAAGAAATCTATGAAAGAAAAAGGTATTAAAGCTGAATATGTTAAGAATTTACCTCCTATTGAAGAAATACATGGTCTTAATTTACCGCCTGATGAAGAAATATATGATCTTAATCCTTTATTTATTGAAGAACCTCCAGACCTCGATGACCCAACATAGGTAGTAAACGTAATTCTCTCTATAGATATGATAAAGCTGAAATCCCTCCTACTAAAATTGCTAGTCAATGCTTGGATGAGTTTCATAATTTTATGTTTAAGCAAGAAGACTTCAATGCTTATTTTGGTAGACAATTAAAACAATATGCTGATATGATTAAATACCTAGGTGATTATATGGCTAATATTAGAGGTGAATTTAACTTGTTAGCAAACATGCTTCTATGGTTACCACTCAAGTAGAACAAGTACTTGAAGCTCAAAAAGAATTGCTCAATGAGATGAATAGTAAGAAAAATGATTATGTTGTTAAAGTGGCTACTACAACTGGAAGAATGACTCAGGAACCTCTGTATCCTGAAGGGCACCCTAAGATAATTGAACAAGATTCTCAGAGAAATAAAATTGATGCACCTAGTTCTTCTAAAAGGAAGTAAAAGAAAAATGATAGAAATGTGCAAACTTCTAGTGAACCTATTGCTGGACCACCTGATAATCCAAATGATATATCTATTTCTGATGTTGAAACACATTCTGGCAATGAACATGAAACTAATGAAAATGTTAATTATGATGTTCATAATAATGCTCAACCTAGTAATGATAATGATGTAGAAATTGAACCTGTTGTTGATCTTGATAACCCACAATCAAAGAATCAACGTTATGATAAGAAAGACTTTGTTTCTAGGAAGCATGGTAAAGAAAGAGAACCTTGGGTTCAGAAACCCATGCCTTTTCCTCCCAAACCATCCAAGAAAAAGGATGATGAGGATTTTGCGCGCTTTGCTGAAATGATTAGACCTATCTTCTTACGTATGCGATTAACTGATATACTCAAAACAAATCCTTATGCTAAGTACATGAAAGATATTATTACAAATAAGAGAAAGATACCGGAAGCTGAAATTTCCAACATGCTTGCTAATTATACTTTTAAGGGTGGAATACCAAAGAAACTTGGAGATCCAGGAGTACCTACTATACCATGCTCCATTAAAAGAAACTATGTTCAAACTGCTTTATGTGATCTTGGAGCCAGTGTTAGTGTTATGCCTCTCTCTTTATATCGTAGACTTGATTTGAATAAGTTGACACCTACTGAAATATCTTTGCAAATGGCTGATAAATCAACTGCTATACCTGTCAGTATTTGTGAGGATGTGCCTGTTGTGGTTGCAAACGTTACTATTTTAACAGACTTTGTTATTCTTGATATTCCCGAGAATGATAGTATGTCTATTATTCTTGGAAGACCTTTTCTAAATACTGCATGGGCTGTTATTGATTGCAACAAAGGCAATGTCACTTTTCATGTTAATGCTAATGAGCATACGGTACACTTTCCGAGGAAACAACCTCAAGTTCACAGTATCAATTCTATCGGAAAAATTTCATTGATTATATTTGGAGGTTTTGAATTTCTTCTCCCTACTGTCAAGAAGAAATATTATATACTTATTATTGGGGATGTGCATATCCCCGTTGAGGTAACCTAGTGTTATTCGAAATTTCTCCGGTTTCATCTTAATCGGAATGAGTTTGTTAACAAGACTTGATCAACCTTGTTAGTGGATTCCTTTTGACGACCATGAGATGGATGAAAATAGAAGCACAACCTTTTGTACCCTCTCTATACTTTCTGTTATTTATGTTAGATAAAGTAAAAATAAATAATTTTCTGTCTGTTATTTGATTATCCGTGCAATATAAAAATACCTTGAAAATAAAAGTTCTCCAAATGCCCTGAAAATTAAATATGATGTTTTATAGAATATTTGAGGATTTATGGAA
Source organism: Triticum urartu (assembly GCF_003073215.2). NCBI lineage: Eukaryota > Viridiplantae > Streptophyta > Magnoliopsida > Poales > Poaceae > Triticum > Triticum urartu. Next base: position 206,780,389 of record NC_053025.1, on the reverse strand, counting down.
CAAAGAACACACCAGGGGGGCAAACCACCTTGCCACGAGGGTGGAGGGCGTGCCCCCTGCCTTGTGGGCCCACGGTGGCCCTCCTCCACTTATTCTTTCAGCCACACACTTCATCTTCACCCCCAAACACGAAAAACCAACTCAAACCCGAGTCCAAGCTTGTTTTGCTGCCATTTTCGATCTCCTTGCTCAAAGCACCTCTCACAAAACTGCTTGGGGAGATTGTTCCTTGCTATGTGAATCCTCCATTGGTCTAATTAGTTTTTGTTCTAGTGCTTTATTCATTGCAAATTTGTGTTGCTTAGGTGACCCTGTTCTTGAGCTTGCATGTCAAATTTATATGGTCAAAAGTAGTTTTGATGCATGATATAGGTCCTAGGCACTTGTAGGAGTAGTTGCTGTCAATATTATTGACTTTGGTTTACTTTTATTTTGAAGTTACTAAAAATTTCAGAATTTTTCAGAAAATGATGAGGAGATTATTGAGGGGCTCATCGAGCTAAAGCTCGAAGGAAAAGGCACCGAAGCCTAAGTATAATTTGCCGCGCACAGCGGAGGTTCGGGCGTGTGAATGGCCTTCTGAGGATTTCTTGAGAGCAGCCGGGATTTATGAAGATTTTCATGAGTTGGCTCATAATGTAAGCCTCACCGCTTTCCTCCACGACCAATGCGATCAGTATCTCTTGCTCACAAATACCTTTGTGCAAAACTTTCATTTTCATTCTAGGAACTCACCACCTACGGTGGAGTTTCATTTATATGATGAGCATAAGGAGATGTCACTTTATGATTTCTGTCGGATTTGTTTAGTCCCTTTTGGGGGCAAGACAAAAGAACCACATCATGATGATGTGGAGGGATTTATTAATACTATAATTGTAGGGGAAACTAGGTAGGTTTCCGATGCACGAATCACTAGCATACATTTTCCCGTCTTACGTTACTTTGCATTATTTGCTAGTTGTTGCTTAATTGGCCACGGAAACTGTGGAAACCTTAGTATCCCTGATATTATTATTTTTCTCCAAGGTTTATACAGTGATAACACTTTTAGTATGGGCGGCATTATTGCTAGACGGTTAAGTATGAACCGTACTAAGGGTCCCATCTTTGGAGGCATCTATGCTACACGCCTAGCTGCACATTTTAACATAGCTATTAGGCATGCTGAAAACGAAGAAAAAGTGCTACCTCGTGTTTATTTAGATTATAAAAGTATGGTGGCACATGATTTTATTGCTAAGAATAGGGCATGAGTGCTTAAATATCAATTGTTCTTTAATAAACATCATCCTGAGACTATTACCTTGCCTGCTCCTGCTTTGTTTGATTTGACTGTAGGCAAGTACCTTGTTCCGTTGATGGCTATCCACGCCTACCGGAACCCTGCACCAGCCGAGGAGCTAGAACCGGAACCACAATTTGATCCTTCATGACAGTCTAACTATCAGTTGGATCCGGAGATGATTGCCAGCCAGTGGCAATCGGAGCCTTCTTCTTCCTCATCACAGTACGACCCCAACAACTATTATTATGGATATCAGCCAGGCCAGCCATGGCCGTAGACCAACTTAGGCCAAAAGCCTATGCTCGGGGGAGTACGTATTTCTCACCGACATTACATTTATGTTCACACACACTCATTGCTAGATGTTGGTGCTCATACTTTTTCATTGTATCATCCATGCTAGTTTATTTTCTTTTATGCTTTCTTCTTGTGTGTTTAATAAACCTTAATAAAAACCAAACAAATTAGTTGTAGTTGTTAATTAATTTACTTTCCATGCTTGTAGTAGTAATTAAAAAGAAAACCCAAAAATATTTCGTGTTCTACTTTTGCTTGTTGGGAGCTTTCCCATGTAAATAGTTTTTTTCTTTTCTTTTTTTTGGGGTCGATAGGAGAAGACCATAATTAAATTGTTGAAGTGGCTCTTATATGCATTACTGTTTATCTGACAAAAGAGCCCATATTGCCTTGTCTTCTCCTGTTTATTGAATGCTCGCATATTCCAGCTTAGTCCAATGCACGTGCACTCTTATTATCATTCACATCATTCGGTCATGCAAGTGAAAGGCAATTATGATGATATATGATGGACTGACTAAGATGAGAAAAGCTGGTATGAACTCGACCTCTTTTGTTTTTGTAAATATGATGAGTACATCGTTCTTGATTCAGCTTGTTATGAATAAACATGTTTGCAATGACAATTAGAGATCGTAGTTGCTTATGTCATGCTTGATTAGCTATGAGTTATAATGGTTTACCTTGCGTGCCAACATGCTATTAAAATGGTTATGATGTGGTATGATAGGGTGGTATCCTCCTCTGAATGATTTAAGTGACTTGACTTGGCACATGTTCATGCATGTAGTTGAAACAAATCAACATAGCCTTCACGATATTTATGTTCATGGTGGATTATATCCTACTCATGCTTGCATCCAATGTTTATTAATTTTAATGCATGTACATGGCTGTTGTCGCTCTCTAGCTGGTCGCTTCCCAGTCTTTTGCTAGCCTTCACCTGTACTAAGCGGGAATACTGCTTGTGCATCCAAACTCCTTAAACCTCAAAGTTATTCCACATGATTCCACTATACCTTCCTATATGCGGTATCTACCTGCCGTTCCAAGTAAATTTGTATGTGCCAAACTCTAAACCTTTAAATAATTATCCTGTTTTGTATGCTCGAATAGCTCATGTATCAACTAAGGCTGTCTGTATCTTCCATGTTAGGCGGGTTATTCTCAAGAGGAGTGGAGTCCACTCCTCACTCACGAGATAAAGGGCTGGTCACCGGGATGCACAGTCCCATGCTTTATGCAAACTAAATCAAAATAATTGCAAACAAAACTCCCCCTAGGACCTGATGTATGTTGGAGGCACTTGTTCTTTCGAGCAAGCCATGGGTTGATGTTTGTTGGTGGAGGGGGAGTATAAACTTTACCATTATGTTTGGGAACCGCCTATAATGTGTGTCGCATGGAAGATATCGCCATCTCTTGGTTGTTATGTTGACAATGAAAGTATACCGCTTAAAATGTTATTCGCCTATATTTCAAAACCGAGCTCTGGCACCTCTACAAATCCCTGCTTCCCTCTGCGAAGGGCCTATCTATTTACTTTTATGTTGAGTCATCACCCTCTTATTAAAAAGCACCAGTTGGAGAGCACCGCTGTCATTTGCATTCATTACTGTTAATTTATATTGGGTGTGACTATGATTGGATCTCTTTTACCATGAATTACAATGTCTAGTCAGTCCTTGATCTTTAAAGGTGCTCTACATTTATGTTTTGCGGTCTCAGAAAGGGCTAGCGAGATACCATCTAGTTATATCATATTATGATTGTTTTGAGAAAGTGTTGTCATCCGAGTTTTATTATTATGGTTTGCTAGTTGATTATGCTATGACCTGAGAATTATTGCAAATATGGTTAGTTATAATCTTTGCTGAAAACTTGAATGCTAACTTGACATATTTACAACAACAAGAGCAAACAGAGTTTGTAAAAGTTTTTCTTTATTTCTTTCAGTTTGTCAACTGAATTGCTTGAGGACAAGCAAGGGTTTAAGCTTGGGGGAGTTGATACGTCTCGAATGTATCTACTTTTCCAAACACTTTTGCCCTTGTTTTGGACTCTAACTTGTATGATTTGAATGGAACTAACCCGGACTGACGCTGTTTTCAGTAGAATTGACATGATGTTGTTTTATGTGTAGAAAACAAAAGTTCTCAGAATGACCTGAAACTCCATGGGATATCTTACAATAAATAATAAAAAATCCTCGCCAAAGATGAAGACCAGGGGGCCCACACCCTTCTCACAAGCGTGGGGGGGCGCCCCCCCCTAGGGCACGCCCCCCCCTAGGGCGCGCCCCCTACCTCGTGGGCCCCCTGGAGACTCCCCGACTCCAACTCCAACTCTATATAACTGCTTTCGGGGAGAAAAAAATAGGACAGAAGATATCATCGCGTTTTACGATACGGAGCCGCCGCCAAGCCCTAAAACCTCTTGGGAGGGCTGATCTGGAGTCCGTTCGGGGCTCCGGAGAGTGGGATTCATCGCCGTCGTCATCATCAACCATCCTCCATCACCAATTTCATGATGCTCACCACCGTGCGTGAGTAATTCCATCGTAGGCTTGCTGGACGGTGATGGGTTGGATGAGATTCACCATGTAATCGAGTTAGTTTTGTTAGGGTTTGATCCCTAGTATCCACTATGTTCTGAGATTGATGTTGCTATGACTTTGCTATGCTTAATGCTTGTCACTAGGGCCCGAGTGCCATGATTTTAGATCTGAACCTATTATGTGTTCATCAATATATGAGAGTTCTAGATCCTATCTTGCAAGTCTATAGTCACCTATTATGTGTTATGATTCGTTAACCCCGAAGTCACAATAATCGGGATACTTACCGGTGATGAACGTAGTTTGTGGAGTTCATGTATTCACTATGTGCTAATGCTTTGTTCGAGTTCTCTATTAAAAGGAGGCCTTAATATCCCTTAGTTTCCGTAAGGACCCCGCTGCCACGGGAGGGTAGGACAAAAGATTTCATGCAAGTTGTTTTCCATAAGCACGTATGACTATATTCGGAATACATGCCTACATTACATTGACGAATTAGAGCTAGTTCCGTGTCACCCTATGTTATGACTGTTACATGATGAACCGCATCTGGCATAATTATCCATCATTGATCCGATGCCTACGAGCTTTCCATATACTGGTTTACGCCTATTTAATTTCCCGTTGCTATTGTTACAATCACTACAAAACACCAAAAACATTACTTTGCTTTCATTACTCTTTTGTTACCGCTACCATCACTATCATATTACTTTGGTACTAAACACTTTGCTGCAGATACTAAGTTTCCAGGTGTGGTTGAATTGACAACTCAGCTGCAGATACTTGAGAATATTCTTTGGCTCCCCTTGTGTCGAATCAATAAATTTGGGTTGAATACTCTACTCTCGAAAGCTGTTGCGATCCCCTATACTTGTGGGTTATCACTGGGCGAGGCCAACAGTGCGCTGCGTGTCAAGGAGGAGGAGTGCGGCCAGCTGGCGGAGGAGCGCGACCGGCTGGCCGCTGTCACAACCCTAGAATAATTGTTTTTAATTAGTGGCATTGCATCCATGCAGCATGTCTAAAATTTATTTGAATTTGAAATGGGGACCGTTGAAACCCTAGCACAGATGAATCCAACTAGGTTCAAATAAAAATAATAATTTTCAATGAACCCAAAATTCCTTTGGAAAAGTTCATCATTTTTGAATTGGTCTAGAACCTCTGCCAAAATGGTGCACATTTTCCTATGTCACTTTGGATTTTTGAATGAATTCATAAAGTATTTGAGTTTGGGCATTTAATTGCTATAAATAATTAAAATGCCCAAATAATTCTAAAAGTGGTTGAGGGCTATTGGAAATATTTTCAGAAGTGCCCACAATTATTTTCAGGGTTTTTGAAAATGCCTTAGCATTTTATTTAAGTCAAAACAATTACAGAAAAATAGAAAACAGAAACTAAATTAGGAAAGAGAGAGAGAGAGAAGTTACCTGGCGCAGCCCACCTGGTAGCCCCTGGCGGGCCCAGCACTGTGTTGGACAGCGTGGCCACGCCTTGAAGCCACTCCTCGGCGCTACCCCGACCCCGCCGACACCCCCATTCTCCCCCTGGCTCTCTCCCTCGTCCTCTCCCGCTATGGCCGACGCGCCCGTAAGCCTCCGCCGCCGTAGTCGACGCCACCGCCTCTCCCTCGACCCCTCGCCGTGCCTGCGAGCTCCGCCTCGACGTCCTTGACCTCCTCGGTTCGCCACACGTAGCTGGACACGCCCCTCTGCCATCACCGAGATCGTCCCCGACCGCTGTCGCCGAAGATCCCCCTCGACGCCCCGAGTGCCTCAGGCCCTCCCCGAGCTCGCCGTCCACTCCACGAAGATCGTCGTGAGCTTCTGCCCATCATCCCCCTCTCTGTTATCTTCCCTATGCACCGTAGCCACCGCACCGAGCTCGCCCGCATGCACCACTGCCTGCGCTTGCCGCCGACGCGCCCCCGGCGACCATTTGGTCCACTCGGCATGTCCATCGCCCTCGCTACATTGCGCACGCACATACTAGCGCTTCAGCTCGCCCGCACGCACACCACAGCACCGCTAGCGCCTCACCCAAGCTCCAGCCGCCGCGGCCGAGCCCCTCGCTGTCGCCTCCAGCCACCCCAGGCCCGACTGGCGCCATCGCCCGATGCGCGCTGGTCTGGGCTCTCGAACGACCCCAGCCACGCTGCGAACGGGGCACCACAGCCCGTGCCTGAGTGCCCGGCCGCGTCTGCTACCGCCGGCGGCTAAACGCCGGCCTAACCCCGTTTAGGTTAGTGCTAATGACCCCCCAGGTCACTGACAAGCGGGCCCAGCCCGGCTAGTTAAGTTAGGTTAGTATTAACTAAAGCTAGGTTAGTTTAGTTAGACACTAACACACTGGGCCCACTGGTCAGATTTGACCTAGACCCGCCCTGTTGACTTGATGATGTCACACTAACGTCATGCTGACGCAGCAAACATTTCTGGGATTTTAAATAAATCAGAAATGATTTATTTATTTCAGAAAATAGCCAAAACTTCTAAAATTCACAGAAAATCAACCGTAACTCCAAATGAAATGTTTGTCCTCTGTTTTTGAAAAAACAAATAAAGGGCATTTAAATAATCATATATGGAGTTGGAATTTGAATCATGTATTCAAACCAACTTCATTTAAATCATAACTAGATGCATTAGCTCAAATCATAGCATATTTCCATGTCATGATCATGCATCATATTGTCGCATATGCATTGATCGTGTTCTTCACTATTGCCGGTGCTTGTCCCCTCCCGGTAGGCGTATCTCGACGATGAGTTCGATGACACCGATGACGAGTTATAATATCTTCAGAACTGCCAGGCAAGCAAAACCCCCTTGTTCATTCTGATACAATCCCACTCTCTCACTCCTGCTCTCTTTTACTACATTAGGACAAAAATGATTCAACTGTTACATGCTGCGGTAGTTGAACCCCTTTCCTCTGCATGACTTGTCATTGCCAAAGTAAATAGATGAAACCCACTAGTATGAGTAGGAATTGTTTGAGCCCTGATGTGCCTACTCATTCATGCTTGTTGTCATGCCTGCTACTGCTTAGAGTTGAGTCAGGTCTAATTCATCGGGAATGAATTGGAACGTGGTGAACATGTCCTACCATTGAGAGCTAAGTGTGTGAACACGATTTGGTAAAGGTAGCGGTGAGAGGCCATGTAGGAGTACATGGTGGGTTGTCTCATTGCATCCGTCCTCAGGAACTGAGTTATGTGTTTGTTATCCATGAACAGTTACTACCACACATTGGGCTCCGGGCGCTCCAAGCTCTCTCGACTTATTAAGCAACCTGATCTCTGTCCAGGAGTTGCAACTAGTTTCTGGTGTTTGTAGGTAGTGTTAGTAGTCTACCAGGTGGCACCCGGTACAGGTGGGCTTGGGACAGACTAGGCACAATGGCCCAGTGTACCAAGTTTCACCCGGATGGTGGGCTTGGGAACCCTGCTCACATCATTTGGGGCAGTGAGCGACACCCCGGCCGGATCTCCTTGTGGATGGAACCCGAATAGGCGATAAACCTGGACTAGAGACTTGTTGGTTAGTCAGGTCATGGCCGACTCCCTCGCCAGGCTTCCGCTTGAAGGTTGCCGAGATACACGATGTGTACATGTTGGTAAGTGGCGAGAGCATGTGTGAAGAAGTACACCCCTGCAGGGTTATCATTATCTATTCGAATAGCCGGATTCCTCGGATATGGAAACTTGGACCCATTGCATAGTTCATAGACAAGTGAAAGTGGATACTCTAAAATGTGCAAGATAAGCGTGAGTGCTATGGATGGCATTCTCGTAGGGAGACGACAGCGAGTCCATAGTGGTGTATTGATATGGTGAATATGTGGACTCGTGTGCGCCACCTCAAAGAGTTATTAGCAGTCGTAGTTCAGGATAGCCACTGAGTCAAAGATGGCTTACTGCAGTTAAACTCCACCACCCCTTTGATGATACCAACGCATATGTAGTTAGTTCTAATGTAAGTCTTGCTGGGTACATTTGTACTCACGTTTTCTTAATTTATGTTTTGCAGAGAGACTTCAGTCTCGCTAGTAGTTCCACGTGGACTTCGACGTTTAGCTCGTTACCTCAGCTACGATCATGTACCTTTGGGAGGGTCTTGTAGATAGTCAGGCTTCTCAGCCTTCTTCATTTGTAGTTGTCTGTACTCAGACAAGTTAAGCTTCCGCTTGTGCTTTGACTTGTATGCTCTGAATGTTGGGTCATGAGACCCATGTTTGTATTATCTGGCTCTTCGAAGCCTAATGAATAAATACTTGAGTTGTAGAGTTATGTTGTGATGCCATGTTGTATTTACACATATCGAGCATATTGTGTGTATGATTGAAATGCTTGGTATGTGTGGGATCCGACAACCTAGTTGTTCATCCTTGGTAGCCTCTCTTATGGGAAAATGTAGTCTTGTGCTTCCATGAGCCATAGTAGTCCACTACAGCCCGGTTCACCGGAGTCCTGCTAGCCCAGCACTATTGCTCCGGAACACTTAGACTGGCCGGCATGTGATTCACTTCGTTCCTATGTCTGTCCCTTCACGGAAATGTCACGCGGTGACATCCAGAATCCTGCTAGCTTGCTGTAGCCCCGGTTCCTGGAGTCTTGTTAGCCCAGTTGCTATAGCCTGGATTCACACGCTGCTGACCGACATGCTCAATGTTGATTCATGTATGCCTGTCCCCGTAAGTTAGTGCCACTTTGGGTTCACGACTAGTCATGTCGGCCTGGGTTCTCTGTCATATGGATGCTAGCGACACTATCATATACGTGAGCCAAAAGGCGCAAACGGTCCCGGGCCATGGTAAGGCGACACCCATGGGAATACCGTGCGTGAGGCCGCAAAGTGATATGAGGTGTTACCCGCTAGATCGATGTGACTTGGAATCGGGGTCCTGACAGCTTTGGTATCAGAGCCTGACTGCCTGTAGGTTTACCAAGCCAAGCTGGTCGAAGTCGTGTCTAGAAATGCTTTAGTTATATAAGGGAATTCATTGTGGATGGGAACGTAAGGCTCTTTTTACTCCTTATCCTCATGACCTTCTGATCTGAGTCATCTTATCTTTTCTATGGGGTTAAGAACTAGGCTTCTCTTCTATCTCTCAGGATAATGTGTTACTAAACCGTAGTTGCCTAGGATTTTTGGACTTAAGCCCCAATTCAGTTTCTACTACTTCTGTGTGTTCATAGTTGGTCTCGGAACCTTGATATTGTGTTGATAAGTGGTTGTGCCACCAATTTGCAAGATGTCTCAAATCTTTTTGAGCATTTACAACCGTTATGTTGTCTGAGTCATTCTAGGTTTCTAAATAATCTGATGCATTTGCAAATCCTTCCTCCGTTCCCGATGTCCTTTTGGTCAGAATAAGCACACTAGCCAGTGAGTTGAGGTACTTTGGTGCCTCGACATATATGTTGGAGCTATTATTATGACCCTAGGTGTCCTAGAGAATCACCTAGTAATCTAGCAATGCTTTTTGTTCCCAGTGTGATGATTCTGTCTGCCATTCTCGAAAGCATCTCGTGATGCCAGTTAGTAGTAGGTATTCTACTCTTGGGTTCTTGACCCAAGATTCACTCTACTTACCTCGTGTTGGTAGTGTTGCTCGTACCTTTAGGATATTAGTAACCTTTGCAATAGTCCTCGAGGTCCGTGGTATTTATTTCTTCCAGATGCCATGAACTACTTATGGCAGAAGTTCTTTTGAACCAAAAGATCACAACCAGAGTGCTGTTGATGAGTTCTGCATTCTATATTGTGAATCTGCCAGTTCTACTATTCTGCATGGGTTATCCAGAAGAAATTTTGAGCTTTGCCCGACATACTAATCCATGCGTCCACAACTCAGAAAATTATACGTTGCTTGAGTTAACCCTCCTCAGTTGTATTCCGACCCTAGTCTATCACTTGATAGTCAGGAATAGTTGTGCATTCGTGTTCATCGATGCCTATTATTCTTGTGGTCCGTCAAGCCATTCTATTCTGGAATGACTAGGAGAAACAAACTCCAGCACCTCATCCATTTCTTGAACTGGTCAAAGTAGTTGTATTCCGCAGATCAAAATACCAATCCAGCTTTTGTTCTGCTCTACCTCGGAGCATTACCCCCTTTATGTCAGGATTGCCATGAGAATTGCACCACCTCTTATGAATTCTTGACGAAGTGATACTTCTCGCCATCATTATCCATTCCTCGGTCCCGTGTTGTTGCAACCAGAATGCCGACAAGTGAACTGTGATGTATGAAATCAATACTCCTAGCAACCTCGTTGCTTGGTAGTTAATGGACAATACTCTCACTCTTAGCGTGCTGGTTATTGAATCATCATCCTAAGATTGATCGTGCTACCTAGTCCTTATTTCTGGTGCACTCTTCGATGAATGAGTTAGGATTATTCAATCCCTTGCTTACTTTATCATATTGTCTTGCTCTGGAAAGCAAGAATGTTCTCGACCTTAGTAACATACCGGTGGTTCGTGATGTTCTGAATATCTTCTCGAAAGTATTACCAGGTTGTCACCTGACCGCTATGTTGAGTACATGATCACGTTGGTTTTCCTCCAAACCACCCATTCTCCAAGAATCTGTGTTGGATACCCCTGAGCTAGTTGGTTAAGCCAAACAACAACTTGGAGAGTCGGAAGATAAAGCTTGTCTGACTTAGTTCATGTTAATGGATATCTTTTTATGTGTGTGTGTGTTGAAGAACGATGATATCTCCATCGATTGGTCCTCTTGATCAGTTGTTGGATCTATTGCCTTATCAAAACTTTGACTTGAGTACGGGCTATCGTCAAGTCAAATCAGAACCAACTATGTTCGTAATGTTGTCTTACTCATGGTTGTTTCCTCGAGCATACGCCATTAATATCCTTTGGGTCTGACCAATGCTATCATCTTGTTCACTTAATTGTGGAATTCCATCTATATGGAAGCCTGGATGGATTGTTGTTGAGCCCATAGACAATATTTTCATCCTGTCCATGATTCATATTGAACATCTAAGTTAGTGTTGGAAAATTTTGAAAGCATTTTCATCATGCTAGCTCATGAAATATATGTTATGGTGAAAGAAGCGACTCACCTAATTCATGTGCATTCATTGCAAGTTGCCGCCGTGAATTCGAGAAAGATTGTTTTTGTTTCCTTTGGAATCGTCCCAAGTTAGTCATGCCTATATGCAAAGTACTCTATGGTTTGATAGGTTGGCCGCCTCCATTCCATATGTGTTTCCTAGCACACCAAGCCACTGATTAATTTGTTCGAGGCGAATAAGTTCCTTCTTAAGAATCATAACTTATGTAAGGACTACGTTATCCTCAATGATGGTTCCCAACCTGAACTCGGTAGTGTTTTATTATAAGACTACTACGTGGTCATGCTTGTCTTGGACAGCGTGTTCACAGGTATGTAGCAGAACCAGCTCATGTTTTGGAGCTTGCTATCGTAGTTCATTTCCTGAGAATCTTGCAACATCATCTCGTCGATTTGTGTTGCAATTCTTCCTTTCAGACATGATGAGTCTGGAATATCCTGACACCAACCAGATCTGAATCTCAGGCAGATATGATGGTTGGAATGTTTTCCCAGGAACTATAATATTGGTCTCTCTGTAACCCGGTAAAGTGGATGTCATGGCCAACACACCCAGCCGGAAGGTTTATCATTGTAGTATCTTGATTGAGGAAGTTGGCCACCTCCCCATAAGGACTTTGTAAGATTTACTCCGGCAGTTGTTCCTTATGGATTCTTGTGCTCCTGAAGTTTGACCTTTTTACTTGATGTTCTAGATACCAAACCAAATCTATAGATGGGGTACGCTAGCACATCAAGGAGAACACTAGAAGCAGAGTGCTAAATGTCTCTTGGTCGATCATCCAGATTTGCTTCTTGGCATTGCTAAGGAAAAATCTGAGAAAGTGATGTCCTCCTTTGCATCTGCATCCTCCATCACCGTTCATCATGGTAGTATGATGTGTTGCCAGGATCCTCGGCACGGATGTTGGTAAAACCTTGATGAATACGGAAATGCTCAAGTTCTTCAGAGCACGCTCAGTCACTGGGTTATATCCTCGGTATCAATTGGAATGTGCCTTCCATTGCCGATTTGTCCTATAACTCTAGTTTCCTCTCCAAACTGAGTATGCCATTCTTTGGAACTCATTCAAACGATCAATTGTGATTTTCCTTAGGCTGGTATAGAAAGTTTCAATGATCTCTGTATCAAAAGTAATTCTTTTTGCCACTTAAGGGAATAATTCTACGAGTCACCTTACCCGAGGTGCCCCGTTATGGAATCATAGTAATTCATCCCCTTGCTACCCAGAAACCATGCATCATTCTTCTTAAGCATGGAATTGTTGCCCACCAAATCGAACTTCGTCATTGTTTCTTCCATCCCTCTCGATGTGTGATTTGTGTCTCAACTCGAGATGTTTCAACATCTCATTCTATGAGTTGATCTTGAATAGCTCGATCTTCGAGAAGATCAATCCCAGTAGAGTTTCTTTCCGTCATCGTCGCGTGGATGAAGATCTCAAAAGCGAGGATGTCAAGATCAACATGATGTAACGAATCAATGTTCTTATGAAGTTTAGTTGGGTCATGAAGATTGTGATAGTTCGAGTCCCCTCTTCCTCTTACCCTACGTCCTGAATCTCGGGACAAGATTCTTGTTTAGTGGGGGTGAGTTGTCACAGCCCTAGAATAATTTTTTTTAATTAGTGGCATTGCATCCATGCATCATGTCTAAAATTTATTTGAATTTGAAATGGGGACTGTTGAAACCCTAGCACAGATGAATCCAACTAGGTTCAAATAAAAAAATCATTTTCAATGAACCCAAAATTCCTTTGGAAAAGTTCATCATTTTTGAATTGGTCTAGAACCTCTGCCAAAAATGGTGCACATTTTCCTAGGTCACTTTGGATTTTTGAATGAATTTATAAAGTTTTTGAATTTGGGCATTTAATTGCTATAAATAATTAAAATGCCCAAATAATTCTGAAAGTGGTTGAGGGCTATTGGAAATATTTTCAAAAGTGCCCACAATTATTTTCAGGGTTTTTGAAAATGCCTTAGCATTTTATTTAAGTCAAAACAATTACAGAAAAATAGAAAACAGAAACTAAATTAGGAAAGAGAGAGAGAGAGAAGTTACCTGGCGCAGCCCACCTGGCAGCCCACTGGCCGGCCCAGCACTGTGTTGTCCTGTGCCAGCCACCTGCTTCCTCTCGCCAGGCAGGCAGAGAGGAGCGCGCCCACGCACGCCGACCTCGCCACGCAGCTCCCTGGCCGCCTGGCCCGCTAGGACAGCGTGGCCACGCCTCGAAGCCACTCCTCGGCGCTGCCCCGACCCCGCTGACACCCCCATTCTCCCCCCTGGCTCTCTCCCTCGTCCTCTCCTGCTATGGCCGACGCGCCCGTAAGCCACCGTCGTCGTAGTCGACGCCACCGCGTCTCCCTCGACCGCTCGCCGTGCCTGCGAGCTCCGCCTCGACGGCTTTGACCTCCTCAGTTCGCCACATGTAGCTGGACACGCCCCTCTGCCCTCACCGAGCTCGTCCCCGACCGCCGTCGCCGGAGATCCCCCTCGACTCCCCAACTGCCTCAGGCCCTCCCTAAGCTCGCTATCCACTCCACGAAGATCGCCGTGAGCTTCTGCCCATCATCCCCCCTCTCTGTTCTCTTCCCTATGCACAGTAGCCACCGCACCGAGCTCACCCGCATGCACGGGCGCCTGCGCTTGCCGCCGACGCGCCACCGCCGACAATTTTGTCCACTCGGTGTGTCCATCGCCCTCGCTGCATCGTGCACGCACATACTAGCGCTTCAGCTCGCTCGCACGTGCACCACAGCACTGCTCGCGCCTCACCCGAGCTCCGGCCGCCACGGTCGAGCCCCTCGCTGTCGCCTCTAGCCATCCCAGGCCCGACTGGCGCCACCGCCCGACGCACGCTGGTCTGGGCTCTCGAACGAGCCCAGCCACGCTGCGAGCGGGGCACCACAGCCCGCGCCTGAGTGCCCCGCCGCGTCTGCTGCCGCCGGAGGCTAAACACCGGCCTAACCCCATTTAGGTTGTGCTAATGACCCCCTAGGTCACTGACAAGCGGGCCCAGCCCGAGTAATTAAGTTAGCTTAGTATTAACTAAAGCTAGGTTAGTTTAGTTAGACATTGACACGCGGGGTCCACTGGTCAGATTTGTCCTAGACTCGCCTTGTTGACTTGATGACGTCACACTGACGTCATGCTGACGCAGTAAACATTTCTGGGATTTTAAATAAATCAGAAATGATTTATTTATTTCAGAAAATAGCCAAAACTTCTAAAATTCACAGAAAATCAACCGTAACTCCAAATGAAATAAATTATATATGAAAAATTATCAGAAAAATTTGAGGAATCCATCTGTACCATGTTCATGCATGTTTGAACAATGTTTGTCCTCTGTTTTGGACAAAAAAATAAAGGGAATTTACATTATCATATATGGAGTTTGAATTTGAATCATCTATTCAAACCTACTTCATTTAAATCATAACTGGATGCATTAGCTCAAATCACAACATATTGCCATGTCATGATCATGCATCATATTGTCGCATATGCATTGATTGTGTTCTTCTCTATTGCCGGTGCTTGTCCCCTCTCGGTAGGCGTATCCCGACGATGAGTTCGATGGCACCGATGAAGAGTTATAATATCTTCAGAAGTGCCAGGCAAGCAAAACCCCCTTGTTCATTTCGATACAATCCCACTCTCTCGCTCCTGCTCTCTTTTACTGCATTAGGACAACAACGATTCAACTGTTACATGATGCGGTAGTTGAACCCCTTTCCTCTGCATGATCTGTCATTGCCACAATAAATAGATGAAACCCACTAGTATGAATAGGAATTGTTTGAGCCTTGATGTGCCTACTCATTCATGCTTGTTGTCCTGCCTGCTACTGCTTAGAGTTGAGTCAGGTCTAATTCATCGCGAATGAATTGGAACGTGGTGAACATGTCCTGCCGTTGAGAGCTAAGTGTGTGATCACGATTTGGTAAAGGTAGCGGTGAGAGGCCATGTAGGATTACATGGTGGGTTGTCTCATTGCAGCCGTCCTCAGGAACTTTGTTCTGTGTTTGTTATCCATGAATAGTTACTACCACACATTGGGCTCCGGGAGCTCCAAGCTCTCTCGACTTATTAAGCAACCTGATCTCTATCCAGGAGTTGCAACTAGTTTAGGTAGTGTTAGTAGTCTACCAGGTGGCACTCGGTACAGGTGGGCTTGGGACAGACTAGGCACAATGGCCCGGTGTACCAAGTGGCAGCCGGAAGGTGGGCTTGGGAACCCTGCTCACATCGTTTGGGGCCATGAGCGACACCCCGGCCGGATCTCGTTGCGGATGGAACCCGAATAGGCGATAAACCTCGACTAGAGACTTGTTGGTTAGTCAGGTCGTGGCCGACTCCCTCGCCAGGCTTCCGCTTGAAGGATGTCGAGATACATGATGTGTACATGGTGGTAAGTGGCGAGAGCATGTGTGAAGAAGTACACCCCTGCAGGATTATCATTATCTATTCGAATAGCCAGATTCCTCGGATATGGAAACTTCGACCCCTTGCATAGTTCATAGACAAGTGAAAGTGGATACTCTAAAATGCGCAAGATAAGCATGAGTGCTATGGATGGCGTTCTCGTAGGGAGACGGGAGCGAGTCCATAGTGGTGTACTGATATGGTCAATATGTGGACTCGTGTGCGCCACCTCAAAGAGTTATTTGCATTCATAGTTCAGGATAGCCACCGAGTCAAAGCTAGCTTGCTGTAGTTAAACTCCACCACCCCTTTGATGATACCAATGCATAAGTAGTTAGTTCTTATGTAAGTCTTGCTGGGTACATTTGTACTCACGTTTTCTTAATTTATGTTTTGCAGAGAGACTTCAGTCTCGCTAGTAGTTCCTCGTGGACTTTGACGTTTAGCTCGTTATCTACGCTATGATCTTGTACCCTTGGGAGGGTCTTGTACATAGTCAGGCTTCTCGGCTTTCTTCATTTGTAGTTGTCTGTACTCAGACAAGTTAAGCTTCCGCATGTGCTTTGACTTGTATGCTCTGAATCTTGGGTCATGAGACCCATGTTTGTATTATCTGGCTCTTCGGAGCCTAATGATAAATACTTGAGTCGTAGAATTATGTTGTGATGCCATGTTGTATTTACACACATCGAGCATATTGTCTGTATGATTGAAATGCTTGGTATGTGTGGGATCCGACAACCTAGTTGTTGATCCTTGGTAGCCTATCTTATGGGGAAATGTAGTCTTGTGCTTCCATGAGCCATAGTACTCCGGTACAGCCCGGTTCACCGGAGTCCTGCTAGCCCAGCACTACTGCTCCGGAACACTTAGACTGGCCGGCATGTGATTCACTTCGTTCCTATGTCTGTCCCTTTGGGGAAATGTCACGCGGTGACATCCGGAGTCCTGCTAGCTTGCTATAGCCTAGGTTCCCGGAGTCCTGTTAGCCCAGTTGCTACAGCCCGGATTCACACGCTGTTGACCAACATGCTCGATGTTGATTCATGTATGCATGTCCCCGTAAGTTAGTGCCACTTTGGGTTCACGACTAGTCATGTCGGACTGGGTTCTTTGTCATATGGATGCTAGCGACACTATCATATACGTGAGCCGGAAGGCGCAAACGGTCCCGGGCCATGGTAAGGCGACACCTGTGGGAATACCATGCATGTGGCCGCAAAGTGATATGAGGTGTTACCGGCTAGGTTGATGTGACATGGAATCAGGGTCCTGACAGCCACGCAGCTAGCGGAGCAGAAGGAGCTGCTCAAGAAGGCCCAGAAAGAGGCGGAGGACAAGGAGACCGCCCTCCTTGCCAAATTCGCGTATGAGCGCTCCTAGACTGACAAGGAGGCGATGCTGTCCTCCGGCTTCCTTGAGATCGAGGATCTTGTCGACGGTGAGCCTCTCCTCACTTTTCTTCTTTGAGCTGCCGGCTGTTGGTCGAGCCGGCTTCTAACCTTCTAATTTGGCTCTTTGCCTTCCTATCCTGGCAGACTTCTTCCCTGGCCACTTGGACGCCGCCAACCAAGCCATCGAGGCTAATCGTGAAGGGCGGACAGCGGACGGCGCATAGATCACCGCCAACGCCCGCCGAACTCTTGGCGAGCAGATCCTGAGCATCGAGGCCCGCCTTCGGCCGGCCCACCGGATGCTGCGCCGGCTTTAACGTGTCGGCGCCCAGGCGATTGCCGCCCTGTGGCCGGATATGCAGGCACCGCACACCCCCAGTCGGACTGCCGACTGGCTGGAGGTAGCGGCTGGCCGCCTTGAGGCCTGGAAGGGCTCTTCGGCCCGGGTTGGAGCGCGCCGGGCCTTAGAGTTCGTCAAGGCATGGTATCCTGGGCTGAGTCTAGCCCAGCTAGCCATGTTCCGGCTAGAAGCTTAGGCGGAATTGGCAGTCGTGGAAGATGATCTCGTCAAGCGCGCAGCATCGATCGTCGAATACACCGACACTAGTGTCTTCGTCCCAGAGCGGGCTGAGAACGGCGAGGAGGCGCCGCCAAAGTGGTTCGGGCTGAACCCGGACGACGGCGAGGACTCGGCGGAGGTGATTGACTCCAGTGGCGAGGAAGAAGGTGAGGCGGAGGAAGGGGACGAGGAGGAGGCGCCAGAGGACGGAGCAGACGGCCAGCCCCAGCTCGACCGCTCCTCTAGCAACGAGCCGCGCCCAACCGAGCCGGCTGCTGCCAGAGGCGACCAAGCGGAGATCAACCAGCCGGCCGCTCCGGCAACTGGCACCGCCGACCCCTCCGGTCCTCCGAATCCGTCTTTAGTTTCCTAGGTTGCCACTTCATCTTTTCTTTTATCTGCTTAATAGTCTCGATGAACTTGTTAATTTGCACAATTCCACCCATGGGTGTATCTTGAACTTTTGTTCTGAAGATTCGGCCAAGGTCCTTTTCTATGTAAATATTTCTCCGTTCTCTATCTCTTCTTGATTATTGCTCTTTGGCCTTTTCCTTTGCCGGCTTCCCTTGGTTGTCATCTTGCCAGTCAGACAGCCGCTCTACGGACTGTTGCTGGATCAAGTACTTAGCTTCTTTGGGAAGGCATGTACTTAGCCGTTTAGAGTTTTTTAGCAAGTTAATTAGAAAACGGTGAGCCCGCTGCTCAAGAGTCGGTTGTAAAAGGCTGGAAGCCGGCTTAAACTATGTACATGCTTTGAGTCCTTAGCCATTTTTCTTGTGGACACCCATTCTACCTTACTACTGCCCACCAGACAGTCGCTCTGCGAGCTGCGGCTTCTAACAGGAGACGGCTTAAGTGCCACACACTACTTGTCCGGCTGCAGGAAGTCATTTCATAGTTTAAGGCGGCAAGTCCCCGGGCCGACTAGTCGAACCCGGTGCCCAACGGCATAACAAAGAATAACATACTCATAGGCATAATTCTTATCATATAGATAAAAGAGGGCAGTCCCCGAACTCTTCTCGGGGGGCCCAAGGTCTTCGTACTTTAATACAAAAGGTAGCATGGTACATACTGCATTAACTGTAAAATCTTAGGAGGAGGTTTGCATTCCATGGACGCTCCGTCTCTTTGCCGGAGTCGTCCCTCTTGCGTGCTCAGGGCTTCTGAGCATCGATCAGGTAGTAGGACTCATTTCCCAACACATTGTTGATGATGAAAGGGCCTTCCCAAGGTGCTGAGAGCTTGTGCTGGCCGACTGTTCGCTGAATTAGCCGGAGCACAAGGTCTCCTTCTTGGAAAGATCTCGGCTTGACCTTCCGGTTGTAGTATCGGTGCAGGCTCTGCTGGTAGATGCTGAACCGGCTGAGTGCCAACAGCCGGCCCTCTTCCAGCAGATCAACGCCGTCTTGACGTGCTTCTTCTGCTTCCTCTTTGGTGTACATGGTGATTCAAGGGGAGTCGAATTCTATGTCCGTTGGGATGACGGCTTCGGCACTGTAGATGAGGAAGAAGGTTGTGAAGCCGGTTGCCTTGTTTGGAGTTGTGCGCAGGCTCCAGAGGACGGCCGGCAGCTCATCGAGGCAACAGCCGGCCGAACGCTCCAGAGGCTCGACCAGTCGAGGCTTGATGCCGGACAGGATGAGGCCGTTTGCTCGCTCTACCTGGCCGTTGGACTACGGATGGGCAACGAACGCTAAGTCCAGTCGGATGCCCTGCGTCACGCAGAAACGGGCCAAGGCACCTTTGGCAAAGTTTGTGCCATTGTCGGTGATGATGTTGTGCGGTATGCCGTACCGAATTGTGATGTCGGAGATGAAGGTCACAGCAGTCGGACCATTCAACTTCTTGATTGGTTTTGCTTCTATCCACTTGGTGAACTTGTCCACTGCGACAAGTAAGTGAGTCAAGCCGCCTCGTGCCGTCTTGAATGGTCCCACCATCTCCAGGCCCCAAACAGCAAAGGGCCAGGCAATGGGAATAGTCTTGAGTGCAGAAGTCGGCTGATGTGGCTTGGAGCAGAACTTCTGGCAGCCTTTGCAATTTTGGATCAAGGCCTTGGCGTCTTCAAGAGTAGTCGGCCAGAAGAAACCATGGCAGAAGGCTTTGGCGACGAGTGCTCTTGAAGCCGCATGGTGGCCACACTCGCCTTGATGGATGTCCTTGAGAATTGCTTGGCCTTGATCCGGCTCCACGCAGCGCTGGTAGACACAAGTGACACTGCGCCTTACAAGCTCTTTGTTGACTATGGTGTAGGCTGCCGCCCGGCGTTGCACTTGTCAAGCTAAGATCTCATCAGTTCGCAGCTCTTTGTTCACCAGGAATTTGAGGACGGGCTGGGCCCACGAAGGTGCGGCGCATCAGTGCGGCAGCCAGCCTCGTTCTGCTCTGCAGCTGTGTCAAGGAGTCGCTGGACGCGCTCCGTCATCAAGCGATGTTCTTCGCCCTCGAATTTGTCTAGCTCGTCCACCGCCGCCTGGGCAGCTCGGATGTTCTCCGCAGGCGTGGCGTATATGGGGCGATTTGCCCCGAACAGGTTGGCGATGGCCACGCCGCGCTTCTGGATCGTGGCAAGGCGGCTAGGCCCAGCTGGAGTCGGCGTGCCGCCCACATCGCGGTCCATCTCGTGCTGGTAGACCTCTGATAGGCATCTCATGCTGGCCAGCTTCTTAGTGCCTTTGACTAGCTGAAGGCGGCGTGCCTCCAGCGTCTCGGCGTCGGCGTCTTCGGGAATGGGCGCTGCCAGGTCTTGCAGCGCCGCGTTGAGCGGGTCATAATCACCCTCACCGGTTTGCTCGCCGTGATCAATGACTAGCCTTTCCATGACAGTGCTTCCGCCGCTCTCCACGCAAGGGAGCGGCTCGTCGTAGACCACCATGTTTGTCGGGAACGTGTCAAGCGACGCGGTGTCGGAGTCGACCAACATTGGATCGGTGTAGCCTACGGACTCCAGGTCCCCAGCTGGCTCGCTGGCGACGTGGAGTTGATCGAGGAGGCCCGCGAGGAGGCTCTCGGGGCCGCCTGTGCCTGCGTCGGATGCGGGCTCATCGGAGAGGTGGACCTCACCGACAAGGTCGGCGAGGCAACTGGCCGTGCAGGCGATTTCAGCGCCATGCAGTGCGTCGGCGCAGACTCCGTCTGGCATGCCGGGCTGGCTGCGCTCACCAGGGAGGAAAAGGGTTCCCATCCAGAACAAATCTCCGGGCGACGGTGCACCTCGCCCCACGGTGGGTGCCAAATGTCGGGGGTTGGGTGCGACATATGCCAATGGATGGCTTATCATGGTGGGAGCGAGTAGAACGTCGCCGGTGCCCGGAAACGAGATGAGGCATAGAAACGAACGTCGGCGTACTTTACCCAGGTTCGGGGCTCTCCTAGGAGATAACACCCCTAGTCCTGCTCTGCGGGGTCTCCGCATGATCACTAAGGCAAAGTGAATACAAGGGCGCTCCTCGAGCTATATGCTGAAGGTAGCAGAAGGCAGGGCTAGCTCTCTCCTCCCTCTATGATCTGGTCTAGTTCTAATGGGTTGGGACCCTTTGCATGGGTGCCCTGTGGGGTTTATATAGGCCTACCCCCCAGGGGTACAATGGTAAACTGACTAGGCGTAGGGCCCAGCCGTCAGTCTCTTCGCCTGCCGGCCCTTCCGCCGACTGGTGGGCCCCGTCGAATGGTCTGGTACGGAGCCGACAGGCCGTAACCGCAGCTTGCGGGTCTTGCCGGCTGCCGATTACTGTAGCTATGCTTCTAATGACACAGGCTTGGTCATTGGGTCGTGGCTATAGCCCCGCCGTCTAGCGGGTGATCACTATAGCCACTCCCTGTCTTGTCTCGTTAATGGCGCGGGGAACCCGTGGGAGGGGTAGGCCGACTCCCGGGGCCGGGTACCTACGGGTCCGACTGGTGGCACTCTTGCCGCCTTCTGGACTCTCGTTGACCTGTAGGGCCCGTCGTCCGTGGACCGTACTGACAGGTCGTCGTGGGCACAGGACTCCGCCCACTGTTGTTGATGTAAGGGATGGCATGGCCACAGTGCCGCCCCAGACAGAGATCTCCGTTGGTATAGCGCACTGTGGCCTAGCCATCTCCTGGAAAAGGGGAGGGAGTGGGCTTCACTGTTGCCACTCCCCGTCCCATCCCCCCTGATGAGGGCATGGGCTTTGTTGGTGCCGTGGGCCGACTCCCCGTGGCCGGCTTCTCTGGAAGCCGCCAGACGGGAGTCGGCCGGTCTTGACCTCGCCTCTAGGACTCGGCTGCATGCGGGCAGCCGACTGTTCCTTCAGCCGTCCTCCAGAAGGCGGCTCTCCATCTGGCGTCTCGAGGGGCGCAGTTAGCCCGGATGTCTTGAAAGTTTTTGGGCCTCGGGTTAGCCGACCCGTGGCCCATTACTCTAACATTATACCTCTCGCCAGTTGAAGCCCAACGAAAGGAACTACCCCACTCACACCCTTGAGTTGGCGGCAGTTGTCCATGCATTATTTTTTCAACTCGTTACATATTGATCTCCACTTAACTTGTAGTGTTGTTTGTGCACTTTGCCATGCCATGCCTCATTAAACCGAACATGCATCATACTTGGTTGTGCATCATGCCATGCCTATGCTTGTTGGTTTACCATGTTGTTTGCTTCTTTCATGTTTGCTTCTCCCATTAGCTTCGGTTTCCTTCTGGAGTTGTGAGATTTCATTCGACTACGTCCGTTTGTCTTCTTCATGGACTCGTTCTTCTTCCTTGCGGGATTTTAGGCAAGATGACCATTATCCTCGATATCACTTCTATATTTCCTTGCTAGTTGTTCATTCTATCGCTATGTCATGCTACCTACCACTTGTTATATCATGTCTCCCATATTGCCATGTCAAGCCTCTAACCCACCTTCCTAGCAAACCGTTGTTTGGCTATGTTACTGCTTTTGCTCAGCCCCTCTTATAGCGTTGCTAGTTGCAGGTGCCTTGCAGGTTGTTCCATGTTGGAACATGTATATGTTGGGATATCACTTTATCTCTTATTTTAATTAAGGCATCTATATACTTGGTAAAGGGTGGAAGGTTTGGCCTTATGCCTGGTGTTTTGTTCCACTCTAGTCGCCTTAGTTTCCGTCATACTGGTGTTATTTTCCTTGATCTTGCATTCCTTGCGTGGTTGGGGTTATGGGACCCCTTGACAGTTCGCTTTGAATAAAACTCCTCCAGCAAGGCCCGACCTTGGTTTTACATTTTCCTAATAACCTATAACTTTCCCTTGGGGTTGCAAACCTGAGGGTCATCTTTATTTTAACCCTCACCCCCCGGGCCAGTGCTCCTCTGAGTGTTGGTCTGAAACGGGCAGCCTGCGGGGCCACCTCGAGGAAACTTGAGGGCTGGTTTTACTCATAGCTTGACCTATCCAGTGTGCCCTGAGAACAAGATATGTGCAGCTTCTATCGGGATTTGTCGGCACAGTCGGGCAGTCTTGCTGGTTTAGTTTTACCATTGTCGAAATGTCTTGTGCACTGGGATTCCGAGCCTGATCGGGTGTCCCGCAATGGAGGATTGTCTCTGTGGATCGTGAGCTCGTCATGGGCTAAGTTGGGACACCCCTGTAGGGTTTAAACTTTCGAGAGTCGTGCCCACGGTTATGTGGCAGATGGGAATTTGATAATATCCGGTTGTAGAGAAATTGATACTTGACTTAATTAAAATGAATCAACCGCGTGTGTAGCCATGATGGTCTGTTTTCGGCCGACTCCGGGAAGTGAACACGGTTTGAGTTATGTTTGAACGTAAGTAGTTTCAGGATCACTTCTTGATCACTTCTAGCTTCACGACCGTCACGTAGCTTCTGTTCTTACTCTTATAAGCGTATGTTAGCCACCATATTTGCTTAGTGCTTGCTGCAACTCCACATCATTACCTTATCTTACCCATAAGCTTAAATAGTCTTGATCTCGCGGGTTTTGAGATTGTTGAGTCCTTGTGTCTCACATATACTACCAAAACAGTTGCAGGTGCCGATGATACCAGTGCAGCTGATGCTACCGAACTCAAGTCGGAGTTCGACGAGGACCTTGGTCGTTACTATGTTTCGTTTCTTGT
This sequence comes from Triticum urartu, assembly GCF_003073215.2. NCBI lineage: Eukaryota > Viridiplantae > Streptophyta > Magnoliopsida > Poales > Poaceae > Triticum > Triticum urartu. The sequence continues at coordinate 206,756,675 of NC_053025.1, read as the reverse complement.
TGATCAATAGTGGAGCCCAGTTGGGATGATCGGGGATCTAGCATTTGGGGTTTATCTTCCTTTTATTTGGTTTTGACCTTAGTCGGTCCATGTGTGTATTTTGGATGATGTATGAATTATTTAAGTATTGTGTGAAGTGGCAATTGTAAGCCAACTCTATTATCCCTTTCTTGTTCATTACATGGGATTGTGTGAAGGTGACCCCTCTTGCGACAAAACCACAATGCGGTTATGCCTCTAAGTCATGCCTCGACATGTGGGAGATATAGCCGCATCATGGGCGTTACATTGTCTCGGGCTCGATCATGTCCGCTCCTCCGCCCACCACCATCCTCCCGCTCCCAATCGCCTCCTCGTCACCGATGACCACCGCGGGCAGCATCCCGCTCCTGACCGGACCGGTCTCCTCCGCCGCCGGGACGCCCCCTGCGGTCCTCACCCCAGAGGAGATGTCCACGGTGCTTCGGGACCTCACCCACACAGTCCGGGGCATTTGCCTCTTCCTGGTGGGGCCCTATGGGCCACAACCGGCAGCTCCTGTCGCCACCATCATGGGGTCGCCGCAGCTACCGTGGCAGGCGCCACCCCCGACGATGTCCGCCGCCCCCTCCTTGTCGCTGACACAGCAGCTGCAGATGCCGCCGCCACCAGCCACCTCTGGGCTGGCCCTGCCAACGACAGCGCCCGGGCTACCCATCCAACAGGTGTGGTTTCCCCCTTCGCTGTCTCCGTTACCGGCCTAGCTAGCCGGGACGTCACCACCAGTCTACACGATGGCCCCGGATCAGCCGCACATCCCGTCTCCGCCAATGCCGCCCCTGCAGTTCGGCGTCCCTACAGCTCCGCCGGCCACTACGATAGCATCGACGGGCCCCTATTCCATGGTGGGCCCTTGATGCGCACCTACTCGGCGCCATCATCCTCGTTGCTCCGCAACGACGAGGCGTACCCCCCATCGGCCACAGCCACACGCCGCACTTCTCCAAGCTCGAGTTCGTCACCTACGACAGCACCGAGGACCCCCTGAATTGGCTTAATTAGTGTGACCAGTTTTTCAGGGGACACCGCATGCTAGCATTCGAGCGCACCTGGCTCGCCTCCTATCACCTCTGGGGCGCAGCGCAGACATGGTATTATGCCCTCGAATAGGACGAGGGTGGCATGCGTCCATGGGAGCGTTTTCATGAGCTATGCCTCTTACGGTTCGGGCCACATATCTGCGGGAGCCGCCTAGTAGAGCTTGGGCGTTTGCCTTTCACTTCCAGGGTGCAAGACTTCGTCAGCTGCTTACAGGCCCTGGCTTGCCACGATCCCGGTGGCACGGCTCGTTAGTGGGCTGAGCTGTTTGTTGGTGGGCTGCCGGATCATATCTGCGTGGACGTGGAGATGCGCGGGCCACAGGACCTCCAGGCGGCCACGTATTACGCCCCGCCTTCGAGCAACGCGCGGTGGCCATGCAGCAGGCACTACCATCCCGGGGCGCCCACCAGCCTCCTCGGCCGCCACTGACGCCACCAGCGCAGGGGCGTGCTACCCAGGCTCCCGCGGCGCCCAATGCTCCGGCTGTGCCACACCCTTTCCGTCAGCTCACACTGAATGAACAGCTCGAGCATCGTTGTCAGGGGCTATGCTACAACTGCGACGTTCCCTACGTGTCGGGCCACGTCTGCCTGCGTCTCTTCTACTTGGAGGCTATGGACCACGTCGAGCAGGACACCACCGAGGGTATCGACGCCCTACCCGCCCCAGTGGCCGCGGATGTCGCGCCGGCCCCTGCTCCTGCGACTGCACTCATGGTCTCCCTCCATGCATTAGCGGGTATATGAGTGGAAAAGACTTTGCTGCTTCTGGTGACGATCCACGACGAGCACCTCCTGGCTCTGTTCGATACGGGCTCCATCCATAACTTTCTGCCCGGGTCGACCATGCACCGCCTGGCGCTCTAGCCGACGAGTGGGGAGCAACTCTAGGTCGCCGTCGCTAATGGTGATCGCCTCCACTGTCATGGGATTGCGCAGCATGTCCCCATTAATATCGGCGACAAGCACTTCACCATCACGTGTGTCAGTATCGACTTGGGCTGCTTCGACTTCATCCTTGGCGTCTACTTTTTGCGAACTCTGGGTCCCATCCTCTGGGACTTCGACGCCATGACGATCGTCTTTTGGTGCCTGGGTCACCGCGTCCTGTGGGAGAGCGTGGGTGGCCCTTCATCAGCAGTGCCCCACCCATAGCTGTCGGCGGCCGCAGCTGAGCCCGAGCAGCCCCTGTTGGCTCGTCTCTTGCAGCAGCACAGCGACCTCTTCGACAAGCCCCAGGGCCTCCCACTAGCCCGGGTCTACAACCATCACATCCACGTGCTCTTTAGCACAACTCCCGTGGCGGTCCGTCCATACCACTACCCCCAACTGCAGAAGGACAAGCTAGAGCGGCAGTGCGCAGTCATGCTTACCCTGGGCATCATCCGGATCTTGACTTTATCGTTCTCGGCGCCGGTTCTCCTCATTCACAAGGCGGACGGCCACTTGCATGGGGTTTGCCCCGATCCTACATGAGTACGACTGGCCACTTGTGTTCTTCAGCAGGCCCTTCACCGTGTACCACCACAAGCTCGCGGCTTATGAGCGGGAGCTTCTCAGATTGGTGTGGGAGATGCACCACTGGCGGCCGTATATATGGGGGTGGTCGTTCTATATCCGCACGGACCACTACAGCCTCAACTTTTTTGCTGGACCCGCGCCAATTCACCATGCCGCAGCAACAGTGGATCAACAAGCTCTTCGGGTTCGACATCACCGTTGAGTACCGTCCGGGTCGCCTCAACATCGTGGCGGATGCACTGTCCCACTGGGACACCGACCTTGACATGGACGCCATTGACTTCGCGGGGGCGGCCCTTTGCATCCTGTCGGGACCCTCCTTCGCCTTCATCAACTACATCCGCCGAGTTACCGCTAGCGCCACGGACGCGCAGCTCCACCGTCAGTGCCTCGTGGATGGCGACCTGGAGGAACCGTGGCGGCTGGCCGACGGTCTGCTCCTGCAGGGGCGCCAACTCTTCATGCCGGATCACGGTGACCTCCGTCACCAGGCCCTGCTTCTGGCCCACTTGGCCGGCCACAAGGGCGTGCAGAAGACCCTCCATCATCTTTGAGCAGATTTCTACATCCCCGACGATCGCGCGCTGGTGCGGGACTGGGTGCGATCTTGCGTGACGTGCCAGTGCAACAAGACGGAGACACTGTAGCCGGCGGGGCTGCTACAGCCCCTTGAGGTGCGCTCTCAGGTCTGGGCCGACATCTCCATGGACTTCATCGAGGGCCTTCCCAAGGTGGGCGGCATGTTCGTCATCCTTACGGTGGTCGACCGCTTCTCTAAGTACGCGCACTTCATCGTGCTAGGCCATCCCTACACCGCCACCTCCGTCGCGTGGGCCTTCTTCGACAGCATCATCCGCCTCCATGGGTTTCCTTCCTCGATCGTCATCGACCGTGATCCGGTGTTCACGAGACATGTCTGGTGCGATCTGTTTCTGATGGCCGGCGTGAAGCTCCGCCTCAGTACGGCTTTCCACCCCCAGATGGACGGCCAATCCGAGGTGGTCGACAAGGTGATTGCCATGTACTTACGTTGTGTGACAGGTAATCGCCCCCGTGCATGGGTCAACTGGCTCTCTTGGGCGGAGTATTGCTACAACACCTCCTACCACTCTGCCCTGCATGCCACGCCCTTCGAGGTGGTCTACGGTCATCCTCCGCTGCCCATCTTGTCGTTCCAGCCTGAGACGGCTCAGACCGAAGCTTCTCCGTGGCAGGGATGAGATCCTTGCTGAGGTGCGCCAGCGTATCCTCTAGGCCCAGCAGCTGTCCAAGAAGTACTACGATGCCCACCACCATGAGGCGGAGTTCGCTGTTGGCGACTGGGTGTGGCTGCGCCTACTCCACCGCTCTACGCAGTCACTGGACCCGCACGCAAAGCGCAAGCTGGGTCCCTGCTATGCTGGGCCATTTCCGGTGTTGGAGCGCATCGGCAACGTCGCCTACCGCCTTGAGCTGCCACCGGGCGCTCGCATCCATGACGTTTTCCATGTGGGCATGTTGAAGCCTTTCCGCAGCGAGCCACCAGTGGCCACGCCGGATGATCTCCGACCTTCGAGGGCCGTCTACTTCCCGGTCCAGAGAAGGTTTTGAAGGCCCAGCACAGCCAGGGTGCGTGGCGCTTGTTGATTCAGTGGCAGGGACTTCCAGAGGAGGACGCCACTTGGCAGCACCTCGACGAGTTCCGCAAGCACTTTCCCGACTTTTAGGTCAAGGATGAGCTGTTTGCGCAGGTAGGAAGAGATGTTATGACTGGCATACACTATAGCTGGAGGAGGCCTCATTGCACAGGCAGTTAGGGGCCCAGCCCAAGTTATCTTATCGTGTTAGGGGCTTAGCCCAATTATCTTATTAGGAGGATTATATAAACTCATGTAAGGAGCCATTTTGGGATGAAGCAAAAGCAATCATATTTGCTCGTCTTCGTGAAGGGCCAGGAGAACTAACCCTAGCCACCCCCACGTCCTCTCTCTCGCGTGTGCGCTGACGGCACCCCAGCGCCGCCGTCCTCGCCTTCCTCCATGCCAACCCTCCTTCCACCCCTACAACCTGAGAGCTCGTCCTGGTAGGGACCCGGTTCCTATCAGTGTCGGACAAGGCCTCTAGATGGGATCTCCCAAGAACAAGAACTAGCAGCAGCAAAACAAGTGTTTCAGGTGGCTGTTTGTTGGTTTCCTGATTTTAGGGAATTTATATTGGTGGAATTAGGTCAAACGGAGCAAAGGTGGGCCCATGAGGCAGTAGGGTGCTCCTACCCCCTGGGCGCGCCCTGGTGGCTCATGACCACCTCCTTCGTCTTCTAGCCCTCTCCTGAACTTCTAGTGTCTTTTTTGTCCAAATAAATCTCCAAAAAGCTTTGTGGCATTTGGACTTCGTTTGGTACTAATATTCTGAAAAACCTTATATAGGCAAAAAAAACAGTGTAACACCCCGGATGTAACTTTCCCAATTTGTACTCCAACTATTGCCGTTTCCGGCATTAAGTTATATTTATTTCCTCGGGTTCGGGTTTTGTCTCCGTGTGTTGTTGTCGTTGTCATGCATCTCTTATCATGTCATCATGTGCATTGCATTTGCATACGTGTTCATCTCATGCATTCGAGCATTTTCCCCGTTGTCCGTTTTGCATTCCGGCGTTTCGTTCTCCTCCGGTGGTCATTTCTAGCTTTCTTTCGTGTGTGGGGATTAAACATTTCTGGATTGGACCGAGACTTGCCAAGCGGCCTTGGTTTACTACCGGTAGACCGCCTGTCAAGTTCCGTATCATTTGGACTTCGTCTGATACTCCAACGGTTAACCGAGGGACCGAAAAGGCCTCGTGTGTGTTGCAGCCCAACACCCCTCCAATTTTGCCCAAAACCCACCTAACCCTGCTGCATCATCTAGAGCGTTCGATCACGATCGCGTGGCCGAAAACCGCACCTCATTTGGACTCTCCTAGCTCCCTCTACCTATAAAACTAGACCCCTTCCCCGAAATCCGGATCCCCGCTCGTCCAAACCCTAGATCCAACCCCTCGCGCCGCCGGACGAAAACTGTCGGGCCGGACATGTCCGGACGCTCCGCCGCCGCCGCCCCGGGCCAATAGGCGCCCGCCACGTGGCGCCGCCGCACCGCCCCCGCCGCCGGCCCGGGCAGCCCGCGTTGGGCCCCCGCGGCCCACTCCCTCCGCCGCCGCGCGCCCGCGCCCTTCTCCTCTCCTCCCTGTGCTCCGGCCACCGAGCCGCCATCGCCGCCCCGCCGCAGCTCCTCGCCGGCCCCCCGCCTCCGGCCGCCGCACGGGCCTCGACCGCGCCGCCACCTCGTCGCGCGCCGCCGCCCGGCCCGGATCCGGCGAGATCCGGCCGGCCCTCGCTTCCCCGACTTCTCCGGCGACCCCGAGCACTATTCCGGCGAAGATCTGGCGAACTCCTCGATCCGCGTGCAAACCCTAGATCGGAGGTCGAAAATCTACTAAGTCCCTGATATTTTCCGTTTCAAGTGCTCTTGTTCGTAGCTCCGTAACTTTGCATCCGTAGCTCCGATTCACGCATATAGCATATCAAAACGTTCAACTCAGAGAGTACATAATTTCGTTCCATTGCATCATTTTCATTTGAGTTCGTCTTGATGCCCGAAATGCCGTTAGAAGAGGGCTACTTGAGATAATTGTCAGATCTGCTAATCCGTTTAGGTTTTTGTCATTTTTGCCATGATTAATGTGTGCATGATATGCCCTGATGCTCTACATGTGTTTTGTTAAGGGTTTTGTCATCTTTCCAAAGGTGCAACCCATGTATTTTTGTGATGTGTTTGGTGACTTGTGCAAGCTTGCAAAGTGGTGCACTTGCTAATTCTGTTTTCAAGGACTTAGCAATTCCACTAAGTCCTGGAGCTGTTTATCTCTTGATGCCATATGTTCATGTTGTTTCCTAGTGATCCGTGCCTCTTTTGAGGATGATCAGTAAGGATGTTTTGTTAATATTGTAGTGCTCTATCCATCCATGTCTTTGTTTGCAATTATGGAGCAACCTAGCTTGAGTCAATCGAGCTCTACTTTTGCTACTTCATGAATCTGGGCAGATTGTCAACTTGTTTGCAATTTTGCCGATGATGTTTTAGTTGATCCGTGCATGCTATGCTATTGTTCTTGCCATGTATAGCTTGCATTTTGTGCCTTCTTAACGGATGTATGCTTGTCTTGCCATGACTTGCACCGTAGTGAGTGCATCGAGCTCGTGAACATGCCTACTTGAGTTATATTTCAGCATGTGTCAGTTTTTCACAAAGTCTGAAAACTGATTATGTTTTTGCTATGTTCACATGCTTGCAATTGTATTTTCTGATCCCTTTTGGCTCAAGGTCACTAAGGGACTTTTGTTAAGCTCTTTGAGTAGCTCCATGCCATGCTTTACTTTGCCATGATCAGGTCCTGTAGCATGTAGTTTTGTTGCTCCGAAGAGGGCTACCTGATCTGAAATTCCAGACAAGTGTTAATTTCACTAAGTCTGAGATATGTTTGCCATATGCATTTTTGCCATGCTTGTTTGAACCTGTTAATGGATGAATTGGCCGTAGCTCAGTGCTAGACTTTTGTTAAGAATCTTGAATGCATCCCTGCCATGTATTTTGTTGTCATGTTTGGTTGATGTAGCATGTTCATCTCATTGCATTTAGTTGGCTACTTGCTGTAAATCGCAGACCGGTGTCATATTTGAATCGCTTGCCATTTCCAAACCATAACTCCGATTCCGGCGTTCTTTATATCGCTTTCAAGCCATTTCGTCTCATCTTTCCAGTGACACACTTGGATTTCCAAGTTGAGGCAAGGTTCGTGCATTTCCTGTCATATCTTGCATTTTGCATCCCGCATCGCATCCCGCATAGCATATCATCTTTGCATTGTGTTGTTTGAGTTTGCACGTGGTTGATTGTGCCCTTGTTGCTTGTTTGTCTTGTTTGGGTAGAGCCGGGAGACGAGTTCGCTAACGAGGAGCCCGTTGAGTTTGTTTTCGAGGATCCAGTCAACTCTGACAACTGTGCAGGCAAGATGATCATACCCTCGAAATCACTACTATCTTTGCTATGCTAGTCTGCTCTCTCTTTTGCTATGCCATTGCTACGATGCCTACCACTTGCTTTCAAGCATCCCAAATTGCCATGTCAAACCTCTAACCCACCATGTCCTAGCAAACCGTTGATTGGCTATGTTACCGCTTTGCTCAGCCCCTCTTATAGCATTGCTAGTTGCAGGTGAAGATTGAAGGCCGTTCCTTGTGGGAACATTTATTTACTTGTTGGGATATCATTATATTGTCGTGTTATCTTAATGCATCTATATACTTGGTAAAGGGTGGAAGGCTCGGCCTCTCGCCTAGTGTTTTGTTCCAGTCTTGCCGCCCTAGTTTCCGTCATATCGGTGTTATGTTCCCGGATTTTGCGTTCCTTACGCGGTTGGGTTATAATGGGAACCCCTTGATAGTTCGCCTTGATTAAAGCTTTTCCAGCAATGCCGAACCTTGGTTTTACCATTTGCCACCTAGCCTTTTCTTTCCCTTGGGTTCTGCAGACACAAGGGTCATCTTATTTTAACCCCCCCCCCCGGGCCAGTGCTCCTCTGAGTGTTGGTCCGAACTGAGCTGCCTGCGGGGCCACCTCGGGGAAACTTGAGGTTGGTTTTACTCATAGCTAGTCTCATATGAGTGTGCCCTGAGAACGAGATATGTGCAGCTCCTATCGGGATTTGTCGGCACATTCGGGCGGTGTTGCTAGTCATGTTTTAACCTGTAGAAGTGTCTTGAATTACCGAGATACCGAGTCTGATCGGAACGTCTTGGGAGGAGGTCTATTCCTTCATTGACCGTGAGAGCTTGTCATGGGCT